>NC_140972.1:79084462-79151962 GCF_056783735.1 Eptatretus burgeri | reverse complement strand
TACACATATATACATGTATATATATATATATATATATATATATATATATATATATATATATATATACATATATATATATATATATATATATATATATATATATATATATATAAGTACATATATCTTTCTTTACTTCTTTCTGTCTTCGCCATGAAGTGAAGATTTTTGTGTTTTCAGCACCTTTACGTTCATGGTTTCATTGGTTTGAATAACCTTGTATTTTTTTACCCCCAAATTTACATTGAACTTCATATCTTGTTGCTAATGCTTGAGGGCCGAAGTAATAGCTCCTAATAATGACCATACATTTTGGCCTTCGGACCAAGATGCATGTGAATTTGAATGAAGAACTGGTCTTGCTCGTGAATGCTTGTGTCGATCTGCGTCGGCGAACAGGTAGAACAGTGACTGAAATCAATGGGATGTTGAACGAGGTATGCTAACCTTAGCGGAAATCAAGGAGAAGCTGTCGTTTCAGGCGTTAACCTTTTGTCATGGAGAATAACAAGCAAAAATGCCCGTTTTGCTCTGACAAAGGGTTAACGCTTGAAATGTCAGCTTCTCCTTGCCACCATGGTTAGCATACCTTATCAACATTCGGTTTATTTCCTCCATTTCATATTAATTGCTTTCTCAAGCATTTCATAACTTTGCGTGACCAGACACCTTGGTTTGGTGCGACAGTAAATGTGTTCAGTTTAATCATAATATTTGGAATTTCTTTTCTTCCTTTTTTATTCATTAAAAAGGGGGTTATCAATTGTTCAAGCACTGTTCAAGATTGATATTAATGTGAACATGTGAAAATTAATGTGACAACTGCACTGTGCATCAATTGGGTGGTTATCTATGGTACTTTCCTTCAGAGGTCCTTCGCACTTAAATGGTCACTTCCCTGTGCTTAACTGTTCCTAATCAGCTCATAGACCATAAGTTCCTTTGGGAGTTTCAATGGTGCTTTTCCATGGAAAAAAGTTGACATTAAAACAACAACCCTTTCTTGGTGCTATTCAAACCCAAGTGTTTCCCATTCTCTTAATGTCGACCAGGGTTTCGGAGTCCTTTTTCCATTATTTTTCAAACATAACATAAGTACATTTATCAGGATTTTTTGCATTAATTCGAGTTACAGTGAGTCCTCGCTTAACATTGTCTTGTCATTAAGTCGCTGATCTATTAGAGAACAAACTTTAAAGTTTTCACCGTTCTGTTATAAAGTCGTTTTACTTCTAATTTAGTCCCAAACCCATGATTGTTCTCGTTTTAATAAAGCTGCAGTATAAACCATCCCTTAAATACCAGTGTATAAGCCATACTGTAAATACTGATGTGTAAGCCCACCCAGAGTACTGTAGTATAGGCCTTAGATACACCGAGCTGTGCAATGATAATATCGGTGGATCCTGGGTTGAAGTTATTCAGGTGTGTATAAATGGTGTGTGGAGGAAGCTGTGGCCTCAAAGTGTCAATGACTTGAAAGGATTTCAAAATGTTGTCCCCGCTAAGAAGAGAAGAAAGTTATCCTCGGCTCGGCCAATAAAGCAGATATTGATGAGGTGGAAGAAGCCGACATGACACAACTTCTGCAATCACTCGGAGAAGAGCTAACCGATAAAGATCTGAAACAACTAGAGATGATATGAAAAAAATCAACTGGAGATGACGATATTCAATTGTTTGTTTAAAGTTATTTAAAAGTTATACGCCATAGGTAAATAATGTCTTTTGTCTGATGATAAAAAAAAATTCCCCTGGGAACTGAAGCCATTATTTACATGAATTATCATGGGGAAATTGGATTCGCGTAAAGTCGTTTCAGTTAAAGTCACACTTTTCAAGAAGGTAACTACAACGTTAAGTGAGGACTAACTGTACTTGTATATTGAAAGAGCAAGCGGGATACCTAAGGGTATGTTCACTCACTTTTGAGCTGTACAGCCTGAGTTTGGTTCTCAAACCAGATACAAACTGTTTTGTATGCAGGTCAAAGCATCAATATGGGTGTCATCCATTGGAAGGACGTGAAGGCAGATGACCCATCAGCTAGCACTGGGTGCATTAATTGGCATTTAAGAACCCATGGCGTCTTTCACAAAGAGTATGCGAGTTCTCACCCGTACAGTGAACAAATTCTTGCCCAAACTCTCTTAGCAATCCACATTTGGCATGTGTGTGGCGAGTATACCCACATACCAAACGTGAGCTTAGGGAGGTCTTTGTCCTGCAGTGGGCTGTAAACATGCCAAGGTTGATGATGATTATGAAGATTAAGATGAAGAGGAATATGATGTATTGAAAAAGTGATCTTACAGTAAAACTAATTACCTCCATCATTTGCAATGGATGGGGGTAATGTTTTCACCCCTGTCTGTTTGGCTGTTTGTTACTGGTGAAATCGAAAATTTGCAAGTACTGTACATTGATTGGTCTGGTCTGTGATTCTGTTTGTTTGTCTATCTGTTTGTATATCAATCACTTACAGGTCACAATTTTAAACTGATCTTCACAAAACTTCACCAAATAGTAGATATGGTCATAAGCAAGCAGCCTATTGATTTTGAGGTCAAAAGGTCAACACAGGCCAGAGGTAAACAACTTTGTCAAATTTCTAGAATCATCAATTTTCATCCGATTGATTTGAAATTTGAAGAGGATTTGCATATCAGGTCACTGAATTCAACCATCCATTATTTTTGAGGTAAAAATTTGTTTTCTGGATTTTGCAAGTGTCGTGCTCTGTACGACGTCTTTCTTGTTACTTGCAAAATCGAGGATTTTAAAAAATATATTGGTCAGTCGATTTTGTTATTCTATCTGTCTGTTTGTCTGTCAACCATCTACAGGTCACAATTCCAAACCGATCGTCATGAAACTTTACCAAGTTGGGGAGGTAATCTCAACTGAGAAAGCCTATTGATTTTGGGGACAAAGGTCAAAGGTCATCTTGAGGTCAAATCTCTAAAATCGGCATTTTTCATCTGATTGACTTGAAAGTTGAACAGGATTTTGATATCAGCTTAATGAATTCAACCACCAATCATTTTTGAAGTCAACCTCGGCCAAAAGGTCAACATAGGCCAAAGGTCAACAACTTAGGTGAGATTTCTAAAATCCTCAATTTTCATCCAATTGACTTGAAATTTGAAGAGGATTTATATTTCAGATCAGCGAATTCAACCAGCAAATTGTTTTTGAGGTCAACGTTGAACAAAAGGTCAAATTTGATCTGAAAAATCATCAATTTTCATCCGATTAATGTAAAAATTAAAAAGCAATTACATAGTGCATCACTAAATTGGGAATCCAACTATTTTTGAGGTCAAAAGGTCAACTCAAGGTCAAACTTCTAAAATCATCAATTTCAATCTGAAAAATATTCAATTTTCATCCGACTGACCTGAGCTTTGATTAAGATTGTGAATTTTAATCTTAATGAAATGGACACTCTGATGTATCCATGGCAATCTTTGGAGAGGGGGGGGGGTGGACTTTACAATTATCATGCTCTGCACGATGTCTTTTTCTTGTTTGTTTTGTTTATCTGTTTGTGTGAAGGATATCTCAAAAAGTTGTGGAGGGATTCGGTTGAAATTTGGTGGGCAGGCTGAGTGTGTGACGAGAGCAAATTGATGAAATTTTGGTGAAGATGTGGTGTAGATCTGAATACTAGAACATTTTCAGTGATTCTTCACTATTGAGAGATGGGGCCAAAACGATAACTAGCAGGGTATCTCAAAAAGTTGTGGATGGATTTGGAGGAAACTTGGTGGACAGGTTGGGCCTGACAAGGATAAATTGATTCAATTTTGGTGAGGATCCACATCCGGATCCAGATCTGGGTAAAGGTATTTGCTATATTGAGTACCCTTCTAGTTGATGATGTTTTCAATTTCATTTTCATTTTCAAATGATGGAAATTTCATTTTCAAGCTGGCTTCCAAAGCCAGTCGCCAACTGGACATCCTCCATTGTGCAGAGTCCTTTCTTGGCACATCTGAGCTCCTGACCACATACAAAGCTTTCGTCCACAGCCTGATGGAGTACTGGTCTCTCCTCTGGGCTGGTGCTCCCGCCTCTCACCTTTCTCGGCTTCATGCTGTGGAAATCAAGGCATTCAGGATCATTGGTATCTCCCGCAATAAGGCTGAGTCTTTGGGCCTCTCACTCTCTCACCAGTGCCAGGTCGGTGGTATTTTTATCTTCTACCGTCTCTTCTCTGGCCTCGCCTCCCTTGCTCTGTCTGAGATATGTCCCCCCCTCCCATATTTCTATAGAGCGCTTAAGGTTCAAGGAATTACAAGGAAATTATGTGTATGAGGAGGCCATTCGGCCCATCATGCCTGCGCCACACCAATACCAGATTTAGTAAATCCGTCAATACCCCTTTCATTCATGTGCAGCCTTTTGGCTGCTTCACTGGTACTCATTTAGCCGACCTTGGAAGGATGACAGGCTGAGTCAACCCCCTGGCATTAATTCAGTGGAAATTGGGGGCTTGAACTCAGGACCCTAGGATCCCAAACCACCACCCTAACCGCTAAGCCAACACCAGGTTAAAAAGTTTGTTCCAAAGTTGGGAAACCCCCTTCTGGTAAAACTTAGAATGAATTACAAGGAATCGCAGGAGAGTTCACCAGCAACTCCCTTCTGGTAAAACTACCAAAATCAAGAATCACTGCTCACCTTCACACTTTCATTCCTCTTTTTTCCCCACCATTGGAACAAACTCCCACACTCTCTTCAATCTCACTCTTCCCTCCAGGTCTTCAATCCAGCCATTCACCACCATCTCTTATCTTCCCCATCCAAAACTACGATCTTTTCTACCCTCTCTAATTCACCCCAAACCCACCTCCTTCAAATTCCCTGCTCTCATTCCTGAAAGTCCCTGTCATGTAAAGATCTGAAAGTCCCTGTCATGTAAAGATCTGAAAGTCCCTGTGGTGTCCATCTTGTTTCCCCTGTGTACCCCACCCACCCCTCTCCCTTCCACATATCCCCTCATGTCGCTGTTGCCCACTGTTTTTCCTTCCCTCTCCTCATGCTCCTCTTGTTGTGCGTTTCTATGTGTGAGCTCTCATAAGAGCCTTGACAGTATATCCAAAAACAAACAAACAAACAAAAAAACACCTTGTTCACTCATCGGAGTTGAAATGAGCATGGGGATGATGGATACACATGGCTCGTCACATGTAACTCATCTCTCTACACCTATCTCCCTCTCGCGGGTTTATATAGTAACGCAGAACAATCCCGTGCCTTCCAGCAAATGCGATTCTCACCCACACTGGAGATTTCGTCTCAGAACGTTCCAGCATCTTCACAAATCTCACCAGGCAGTTTACAATACAATACTGCCATCTCGAGTCAAAATTAGCTCATTACGTCAAGCAGTTGATATTACAATTTACCGATGTGTGTTTCAGCAAATGTACAACACGTAACCGTCAATTTTACTCGTTCATGTATCGGCATTTATGAATGCTTATTCACAAACACCACAACATCTAGCTTTTAACTGACAATAATTATGTACCACCACCTCCTCCCCCCACCCCCTTAAAAATGATTAAAATGCAAATTAATCAGTGTTCATGTGTGGCCATATATGACATAAACACTGAATGAAGGCAGTTAGTTTGTGTAGCGAGTTTCTCAGCACCCGTTCACACAAGCCTCTGAAACATGGAAAATAAAATGGCAAAATGGTCCAAAGCTTACTTCAATATCCAGTCTTCGTCATACACTGCCCAGAAAGACAACATTAGCGGGTGTTTCTCATTAACAGTGGCATCTCTGATAGTTTTAAGATTAATTTCATAATTCATAAAAAGTAGTTTCATCTCATAATTTTATAGGTCACACCTTTTAATCGGTGTGCATGAGTATTCAAGGATATTATCATGCATTGTGTCCTCATGCGATCTGAAAGTGGAAATAATAATGAAGACTTCTATTTCTGGAAAGCAACGGTATCGGCTTTGTCCAACAACCTAATTTTCCAGTGTCGACTTCGGCCAGAATGATGCATTTCAAATCACCTGTGCTGTTCGCCATGGAACGCAATTTCCCAAACACATCTCACACCCTCTTCCCACACAACCACTGGTGCTGCAAAAGGTAAATAAAACTTAAGCAGAGAAGATCGGCACAACATAACAGAGTGTCTGCCTTATACATTGCGTAAAATACATTTTTGCCTTTTCTCTGCTCCATGCAAGTGATGGAGCAAAGAATATGTTGGAGGAAATAACAAAAAGTAAAGAAAAAAAAACATCCGAAGAATAAATGTATATTTTATTATATACGAGCGAACACCACACGTCGCTTCGCTGACGGGAAGACTAGGAGAGTGGGGAGAGAGAGAAAGGGGAGGGGGGAGAGGGAGGAAGGAGAGAGAGTTTGGGGGGAGAGTGAGGAGGGGCAGGGAGAGGGGAGGGAAAGAGGGGGGGTGACCTACACTGTCGGTTTACGTTAATCTGGAATCTAGCTTTACCCCATTACACCTCAGGGAGGTATATAAGAGAGACAGAGACTTGAGGGGGAGGGGTAAGTTTACCTTATACCTCAAGGAGGCTAAATCAAGAAGAGGATTTGAGGGGGGGGTAATTGGGGGGGGATACAGTTTCATAGGTGGGCCGATTAATCAATGTGTTTGTCAACCCTTGGATGGATGTAAAACTGAACGTCCCATCTGCCGGCATTAGTACAGGATTGAAAGAAATGGGGTATGTTCAAACAGCATGCTCAAACAGGTTCAAACAGCAAGTAGCAGTTTAAGATATTATAACATGGGCTTCCCTTGAGAGGTGAGACTCATACTGCGGCTGGCACCCTGTGTACCTGCTATCATGGAACTGGAACTCTCTGATGTGGTAATTACTCTTACGATGAAGGCTACATATCTTAAGTTACATTTTAAACTTTTGTCACATTTAACTGAGGCAATGGAACATACATTTATATTTGTATTTTCTTGTGTAAATATGGGGAATACTTCATTTACTTTATCACCTTCAAAACATTGTCTTGAATGTCAATTTGTAATTTCATTTTCCATAAACGACAACCACTGTGATAAGAAACGTCAAATATACCACTGTCAACTGTATCGCCATGGCTTGCAAACGAACAAACAGTGAAGAATACCACTCGAAGTTGAGCAACAGTCATTACAAATATTTAAGAAAAAAGACAAATAAGGCAAATGGAAAGGTAAGAGAATGATGAAACAGGGGTATGTTCCATTGCCAAGCAGCTTGTAGAGCACTCGCCAAGTGGCTGAAGCACTCAAGCAAGCACTCCAACAAAAATGGTGGATAAGGAACGGCTGGCTTGGCAAGCGACAGCAAGCTGATTGGTAATACGACACACCCCAGCACCTTCATCAACGCAAAAACAAAAACTGGCATACAATATGGAGAAGGACAGATCATAGCTTTGCTTAAAGTAAATAAGCTTCGTTATAAGAATCGCTAATTTCGTTAAAGTTTCAGATTTCAATCCAGAATTTGACACTTAATTCGTCCACGAGTTTCAATTCTCAAATCCGAAAACAGATTTTGATTATATACTTAATTTACTCCACGAGAGGCCATCATGAGAGGTTAAGTCATGGCATTGTTGGCAAGGCCAAACAAAATGGCGGCTTAAAAGTCGTGGGAGGTGACAGTGGGCTGAGCAAAATGGCACGCCATCGTCTTGGAAAGGATTTTTGTTTTTAGATCCTCGTGGAGGATCTCTAAGTCTGACTCACGTTGTTGTTCTTCATCTTCTTCTTGTGGACTTTTTTGTTTCACAGCCTAGTTTTCATCGAAACTTCCTGAAACTTGGCATATATATATATATATATATATATATATATATATATATATATATATATATATATATATATATATATATATATATATATATATATATATATATATGTAAAAATACCCACGCGCAGACAGTATCCATCTCCGATTTTGGAAATTCTTCCTTGAAAAAAGTTGATGTCATCATATCGCCGCTAATAGAAATCGCCTATACCATTATCTCCGAAACTAGGCAAGCTGTTTGAATTTTGCTTGCGGGAATCAAGCCGGGCATTAGCACAGATAATTTATTGCAAACCTGATACATCGCAATGACGTCATATTCGTTTTTATGACGTCATCATTAAGAGGGCGAGGATCTTAACTCATTTGAGGTTTTATTTATGATGAGCACCCCATTAATTATCTTCAAAAGGGGTGTCTAAATTTAACCAAATACCCAGTTTTGGAGTTCCCTTAGCATGCATGCAAAATTTTGTGCCACTCGGTATTATGGTTATGAAGTAATAGAGGACACACACACACACACACACACACACACACACACACACACACACACACACACACACACACACACACACACACACACACACACACACACACTTATTATTATAAATGCAAATATGGTCGAACCTTTCACCCCTCCCCCCTGTCCAGTCAATATAGGCCCCTTCCATTGCATTTCTTGCCAGGTCATGCCAGATCAGATCTGTGACCTGCTACAGGTTCCAAGTACACCTGTACTAACCCGTTTCATGGTCGGGTTGTCAGTGACTAAACCATCTCTCCCACCAGGTTTCCTGGTGAGGAGGATGTATGGATATGGACACAAAGGAGTACTAAAACCAAAACCTGTCAAAGGGCAGAGAAGGTCTGTGAGCCAACGGCCATCCATATCTGGTGCCCAACTGTGTCTGCCAATGTCCTCCCACAGTTGGTAACCTTTGCTACGAGGTTGGTAGCAGGATTTGCACTCCGGCCACCATAAAAACACTTCACTTCACAAAACACACTAAAAACACAAAGAAAACTGAAAACCCACTCAGTGGGATTACCTCCTGTGTAGCTGCCCTTCATGAGGATGTTGAGGTCATGGAGAGATTCACTTACCTTGGCAGTCATATTCATGTCTCCGCATGTTGTGAGCCAGTGGTGAATAGACATCTGCGTCAGGCCTGGTGAGTCATGGATTCATTGGATCATGGGGTGTGGCGCTGTTGGTCACTATGCAGGAGGACGAAGTTCCAAATCTTCACGTCCTTGGTGCTTCTAGTCTTGCTCAACGGATGCGAGATTTGGACTCTGACCAAGAATCTGAGGCAAAGATTTAAATCCTTCGGTACCAGGTCTCTTCAGAGAATCCTTGGCAAGAGCTGGTCAGACTTTATGTTCAACAAGTGGTTGTTGAGAGAGAGCCTCAAATGAGATTTGTCACCTTGATAGTCCATGAGCATCATTTGCGGCTCTATGGACATGTGGCTGGATTTTCTGATGCTGATTTTGCTCACCAAATTCTCTCAGCGAGGGAGCTTCGTGAGTCGAAAACGCAAATGGGACGACCACATGCCTCGTGGTTGCAGTGCATTGATTGGCATCTCAAAGAAATGTGGATGGGCCAGGCATCTGCCTGAGGGATGGCCAGACTGAGGCGCCTGCAATACTGACGGAAAGTGGACGCAGTGACGTGCTGTCCCAGTGCATGCTCCCATACATTGCCTATAGAAAGTCTACACCCCCTTTCAAATTTTTCCCCTTTTGTTGCCTTGTAGCCTGGAATTAAATTACATTAAATCAGACTTTTTCTAACTTTATTTTCACATCGTAACTCACAACTTCCTCATGAAAAACAAATGCTACAAATTTCAGAAAATTAATTAAAAACACAAAACTGGAATATCTTGGTTGGATAAGTGTCCACCCCCCACATAATAACAATTGTAAATTGGCTCAGGTGTAACCCATCACCTTCAAAATCGTACACCAAGTTAATTGGCCTTTATCCGTGTTAAATTGCAGTGATTCTGATTAGTTCAGAAGAAAATCAGCTGGTCCTGTAGGTTTCCTCTGCTAGGTAGTGCATATCACAGCAAAGACTCAACTATGAGCTTCAAGAAGCTTTCAAAAGACCTTCGGGATAAAGTTGTGGAAAGGCATAGATCAGGGGATGGGTGTAAAAATAATTCAAAAGCCTTGAATATCCCTTGGAGCACACACAGTCAAGCCAATCATTAAGAAGTGGAAGGCATATGGTACCACCAAGACCCTGCCGAGATCAGGCCATCCCTCCAAACTGGATGCCCAAGCAAGGATGAGACTGATCAGAGTGACCATCAAGAGGCCAATGTCAACTTTGAAAGAGCTCCGTGCCTGAATGGCAAAGACTGGTCACTGTGTGCATGTGACAACAATATCCTAAGCACTCCACAAGTCTGGTCTGTATGGAAGAGTGGCAAGAAGGAAGCCATTCCTCAAAAAAGCACACTTTGAATTCTGATTGAGGTATGTGAAAAACCACTCTGGGGATTCTGAAACCATGTGCCAAAACGTTTTGTAGTCTTACAAAACCAAGATGGAACTTTTTGTCCTAAATGCAAAACGTTCCATTTGGCACAAACCAGAGTCTCCGTCTCCATCTCAGATCCCTGGTCAGACTCCAAGTCTCACATCATTAGAGCAAGACTAGAAGTACAAAGGACTTAAAGACTTGGACTTTCATCCTCCTGCTTAGGTGCCAACATTGCCACACCTATGATCCAGTGAATCCATGACTACTCAGGCCCAACCCAGATGTCTAATGATGTCTGGCTCACAGCCAGCAGAGACATGAATATCACTGCCACGATAAGTGAACCTCTCCGTGACCTCAACATCCTCACCACAATAGAGGTTCAGACAAGGCAGCAGCATCCAAGATGTCATTGAAAGCCTTGATCTTAGTTTTGACCAAGGAAACCTGTAATTCCAGCGTCTATGATTCCTCATTCAGCACCTCGTGGGCCCCCAAAAGGATATCCAGCATCTCCGGAAAGATGATTGCATAATTTGCGAAATCAAGGTCAGAGATTTTGACATTCTCAAAGGATGCACCACAACTTGATCTCAACAACATCCTCCTCAGAATCCAATCCATAAAGGCACTGAAAAGTGTGAGAGTAGTTCACACCCCTGATGAACTCCAGGAACAACTGGAAATAAGTCGGAGGTGGAACCACCACAACTCACAGCACTTTCAGTACCAGAGTATAGTTCAAAAATCACATTGATCAGTTTTGAAGGCACCCCACGAAGACCAAGAATCCTCCAGAGGGCATCCCAATTCACTGAATCGAATGCTTTGCAGAGATCAACATAGGCTGCAAGCAGCCCCTGCCGACACTCTCGGCTGCATTCGGTGAGGACCCAAAGAGCAAGGATATGGTCATTCGTTGATCAGTTTGGTGCAAAGCCTGACTGCTCTGGGTGCTAGTGCTCATGCAGATGGTGGTGAACCCGATCAAAAAATATCCAAGCAAAGACCTTGCACGGCACTGAGAGCAACGTCACCCCTCAGTAGTTGTTGCAGTCCTGGTGATCACCCTTCCCTTTCCAAGAAGGGATAACAAGGCCCCTCTTCTACTCAGTTGGGATGATGCCTGTGTTCCAGACAGAGCAGAGAACTGCATGCAACAACACAAGTACAGCATTTCCACCAATCTTGAGAGGTTCAGCATGGATGTCACAGATCCCAGGAGCTTTACCCCCTTTAACCTGGTTCACCCCAGCCTTTGTTTCCAGCGATGAAGGTGGTTCACAGTTGATTGGAGGGTCAGCAATAGGGATACTTACACCCCTGATGTCCAAATCAACAGCTGGTTTGTCAGCCTAAGTACAGCCACTCAAAGTAGCTGGCCCAGAGGGCCTTCACTTCAGACTTCTCTGCCAAGAGCCCACCACTCTCTGCTCTAAGTGCAGTACACCGAGGGATGGGTTCGGTGGAATGCAATGCACAAATTCCTCTGTCAGTAGGATGAGAATCACTTGACCACAGGTGATGCTCCACCGCTTAACATTCCTCGCACATATGCCTCCTCGTTCTCCCTCAGCAAACGGACAGTTTTACACAACTCCCAATTAATCATTCTTTTCTTTTCCAACTTCAGTGCAAATTAATCCCACCTAATGAAATCTACCTCTTCCTCACTCCTTCCCTGTTAAACCCTCTTCTTACCCCTCCCATCTTTCCCCCAATCCTAGCATCTCTCCACTGTCCTCTGCCTTACTAACAGTTCCCCCTCTGATCTCCCAAACTGGATGGTTTTGAAATGTCTCGCTCTCATTCAGCACTTCTCGTTTTTGAGGTGACAGTTGGTTTGCTCCAAGGGTCTCTGCTGATTTTCTCAAAGATAACTTTCCGGATGTTGTACGTCATGTTTTAACTGTTTATTTTTCTTTCCTTCATGCTTACTGTGAGGTCCTCGTTCGGTTTTGTTTCAAAACTTGTGCTATTTGGAGAGTTTTCATCAGTCTTGTCATATCAGGTGCCAGATCAGGCCAGATCAGGCCAGATCAGATCTGTGACTTGCTGCAGGTACCATGTAAACTTGTACTGACCTGTTTTGTGGTCGGGTTGTCGGAGACTAAACCGTCTCCCCCATGTGGAAGAAAAATAATTATATTCATGTATTTTCAATGATATTCACTTGTTGAAATGTTGCTGGTACTTTGTAAATTTAATGTTTGTACCATAGTCAAATTGGCTGTCAGTAATGTTTCCCTTTTCCCAAGAGTCCTTTGTCCTACATATTGATAAAAGGAATGTCTTTCTATGAAAAAGGTCTTGCTCGCTGCATAAAAAAAACATGGTGACCTGGTTGATAACACGGCAAACTTTTGCCATGATTGTGCTATTCTCTCCCACCCACCCAAAGTGGACATGCATTGCAGTTTTGATTTATTTTGCCGAATGCTTATCAGCTCATCCCGTGGTTGAATTGCCAAATGTCTCATCCTCCCATTCTTTGGAATGTCAAATTGTGTACGAGAGGAATTACTTTGGACTTCTGTTTCAGTGGATCATTGAATGTTCTTTCTCCGTATATATGAAATTTAAGATTCCCCATTTTGTATGCTGATCCAAGTTGTGGAAATTGAGTTATTTTCCACCACACTCACCAGGTTTCCTGGTGAGGAGGGTGTATGGATATGGACACCCAGCAGCATAAAAAAAAACCTGTCAAAGGGCGGAGGAGCTCCTAGTGAGCCAATGGCCATTCATATCCAGTGCTCAACTGTCTGCGGACATCCTTGTACAGTTGGGTTACTTTTTTTTAAGGAGGTTGGTGCCAGTATTTGCAAAAAGAATAAAACCCTTCATTCCACAAAACGTACCACAAAGAAATTTGATAACCCACTCTGTGGGAATACCTCCTGCGTAGCTGCTCTCCGTAGGGAAGCTCACCGGATGACGGGATTGGGGCAAAGCCTTTGGGACAACCTATCTTTGATGATCGGAGGAAAACTATGGAGTAACCTTCTCAGGTCAGATTGTGGAAGTGTGTGTTGGGGTAGTGCTGAGGTGTCGTCCACCAGACGGCAGTCTCCTTGGGTTAACCTGAGGCAGTTCCTTCGGGTGGGTGCCTGCAATGCCCTATCTCTAAGAGAGGATGATCACATGCTCTGTTATCATCTGAGCTCAAGCGTTTGGGCATCGGGATTGCAGCTCTCTCTGAGGTTCGGAGACCGGATAGTGGTGAGATTATGGCGGGTGGTTACACCTACTATTGGTTTGGTCACTCTGATGGTTACCATGCCCAACGAGTTGCTGTCGCTGTGTCCAATAAGCTGACAGCAATGATAATTGAGGTAACACTGGTCAACGAGCGTATTATGAGACGAATAATTCATCACTCCTTGGATGTTGTTTCCCTTGTCTCTGTATGTGCTCTGACTGAGGCGAGTGATCTCACCGTGAAGGACACATTCTATGCCACGGTGGAGTCTGTGGTTGATCAGTGCCCCAGACGAGATACTCTTCTAGTCTTGGGGGATTTCACGACATCAACTGGAACTGATAGGGATGGTTATGAGACGTGTGTTGGTCCCCATGGGTTTGGAACTGTGAACCAGAATAGCACTAAGTTCCTTGACTTTGCAAACAGTCATGGACTTAGGGTGGCTGGTTCTGGCTTCAGCACCCACAGGCTCATTACTGGACTTGGTATTCCAACGCTGGCGGTGTGGCAAAGGAGATTGACCATGTGCTCATTGATGGTCGCTGGAGGATGATCCAGAACTGCAGGGTATACCGGAGTGCTCAGTTCCTCAATACCAACCACAGACTTGTTGTAGCAACTCTGAAGTTGCAGCTTAAATCCTGGAGAACGGTACCATCCCAGTATAGGCTGGATGTTGACAAACTCAAGGATGAGAGGGTATCTGAGAAGTTTGCGAACAGCCTGAGTGGAGATTTGGGGGGTCTGGGTGCTGTGGGGAATCCTGAGGAGTTGTGGAGTGCCTTCAAGACCACCGCCCTTGTTGTTGCCATTAGATGTCTTAGAATTCACCGTCCAGCGAACAAGAATTTTCTCTCTCAAGGAACATTGGATACCATTGACCAGAGTCGCAGGGTCAGGCTGAATGGCAGAGCTGAGCTGTTCAGGAAGCTGAGGAGTAAAACTTTAGGTGTGCTCAGGGTGGACAAGGAGGTCTTTGTGCGAGGAATCAGTGAGGGGGTAGAGCATCACCTGTGGTCAAGTGATTCTAGTCCTGCTTCCAGGGGAATACATGCATTGCATTCCTCCAAGCCTGTCCCTCGGTGTACTGCAGTTAGAGTGGAGGGTGGTGGCCTCTTGAAGGAGTCCAAAGTGAATGCCCGCTGGGCCGGTTACTTTGAGAGGATGTACCACGTTGATCCACCAGCTGTCGAGCTGGATGTGAGGGGTGTTACTGTCCCTATTGCTGACCCTCCAAGCAACTGTGATCCAGCATCGTTTGTGGAAACACAGGCTGTGATGAACTGGTTGAAACGGGGTAAAGCTCCTGGGATCTGTGGCATCCATGCTGAACTTCTCAAAGCTGGTGGAAATGCTGCACTCGTGTTGTTGCATGCAGTTCTGAGCTCTGCCTGGAACACAGGTATCACCACAACTGACTGGAAGAGGGGCCTTGTTGTCCCTCTCTGGAAAGGGAAGCGTGATTGCCAGGACTGCACCAACTACCGAGCGGTGATGCTGATGTCAGTGCCGGGCAAGGTCTTTGCTCAGATAATTCATATTCGGGTTCGCCACCATCTCCTTGAGCACCAGCATACAGAGCAGTCAAGCATCACACCAAAGAGGTCAATGATTGCCTGTATCCTTGCTCTTTGGGTCCTCACCGAACGCAAACGAGCGTTTCAGCAGGGGCTGCTTGCAGCTTATGTTGATCTCTGTAAAGCGTTCGATTCAGTGAATCGGGATGCCCTCTGGACGATTATTGGTCTTCGTACGGTGCCTCCAAAACTGATCAATCTGATGTCGAAAATATACTATGGTACTGAGAGTGCTGTGAGATGTGGTGGTACCATCTCTGACTTATTTCCAATTAATACTGGAGTTCGTCAGGGGTGTGTACTGGCTCCCACACTTTTCAACACTTGAATGGACTGGATTCGAGGGAGGATGTCGGAGAGATCAAGCTGCAGTGCATCGTTTGGGAATGTCAAGATCTCTGACCTTGATTTCGCAGATGATGCAGTCATCTTTGCTGAGACTCTCGATTTCCTTTTGGGGGCCCTCAAGTTGCTGAACGAGGAGTCGAAGCCATTGGCATTATGGGTTTCCTGGGTCAAAACTAAGATCCAGGCTTTCAATGACATCTTGGATGCTGCTATCTTGGAGTACGGGCGGAAAGTAGATGCATCGATGCGCTGCTCTGGCGCATTCTCCCATACCTTACCTGACCTTGTCATATAAGGTTTCCCTGAGGCCTACCCGTCTTCCCGTCGAAGTGCACAATCATGTTTCTTTGTATTTACCTCTTATTACCATCAGTTTTCTTATGTCTTAAAATATAAAAATACAACAAAAAAAACGTTTTCCCTTCTCACCTTCTACCCAATTGTAACCAAGTGACTTCCTGTACCGACTCTTCTTCTTCCTTTTCTGGCCTCTTCCCTGTCAATCCCACTCTGATCATGAAGGTTTTTCACCACACACCTTCACGACCTTTTCTTAAAACTTTTCCTTTACTCTTCCCCCCTCTTCCCTATTATTCCCCCCCCCCCCGCCAAAAAGGTCTCTTACAATGCTCCAACGTCCTCTCACCGCCCAGTACTTCTTCAAAATCTTGTGTTCAATTCGACCTTTCTTTCATCCCGTGTCTAAAAATTCCATCTGTTACAACGCTTCCTTTCTCTATCATTTTTCTGTACACCATCGATCTTCCAATGTATTGAAATGAATCTTTGACCTATAAACGTTTAAAATCCAATTTTGCAATACTTCCATGATTATCAATCATGTTTTTTTTCCAACTTCAGTGCAAATTCATCCTACCTCCTAAAATCTACCTCCCCTGAGTACCTTCCCTGTTCTACCCTCTCCTTACTCCTCCCATCTTGCCCCCCATCCTAGCTTCTCTCCACTGTCCTCTGCCTTAGGCCGAAGTCACATTTGCTCTACAGCGAGGATACGGCGGCCGTACGCCCTCTGAATTGACAGAAACGTGTGGCGGCCGCAGAGTTTCTGCGGTGGCCTCAGGGTGGCCCTACGCCGTTTGGCTATCTTTTACAGGCCATAGGGGTCGCCGTGGAATTATAACGCGGAGTTATAACTTTTTTCATTTGTACGTTCGCCGTAGCAATTCGACAAGCCGAAAAAAAAACTGGTAAAAAAAAATTAAAAAAATGAACCCACTCGTTACCGTCTGTCTGGCCGCACATTCACCTTAGGGCCCCCCTGCGGTCGCCTTGCGGGCACCTTGAGGCTACCTTGTGTCTGCCTTGAAAATTCTATGGCCGCCGCAGGGCCCCCTTAAGGTCACCGTGCAACATCAAATCAAAGACCGTACGGCAACCCCACGTTTTCGGTCTCCACAATTTCTAAATACCCCGTGCGGCTCCCCGAAAAATAAAAACATGTGACTGCTATATTGTGTGACCGTGGAAATACTGCGTCCGCCATATAATTGCTAGTGACTGTAGATTTTGGAGACCTCACGGCTGCCGTGGCAAATGTGACTTCGGCCTAAATACCCCGTGCGGCTCCCCCAAAAATAAAACCATATGTGACTGCTACATTGTTTGACCGTGAAAATGCTGCGTCCGCCATATAATTGCTGGTGGCCGTAGATTTTGGAGACCCCACGGCCGCCGTGGAAAATGTGACTTAGGCCTTACTAACAGTTCCCCCTCTGTTATCCAAATCTGTATGGTTTTCAAATGTCCCACTCTCATTCAGCACACTGCTCAATGTCTCTATCACACTCTCTCTTTTTCCTCTCATCACATCACCGCCTCAAATCTTTTTCCTCCCCCCGCCTGCTTCCACCTCCACCATACCACTAACCAGTCTCATCCTCCCCCTCTCCCCACTTATACCTCATAATCTATGACCGTGCCTGCTCTCATCGTCTCCCCTCCCTCTCAAAGCTTCCCTCTCACCCCTCCCTCTCAATTCAGCCACCTCCTCCTGCTTCAAAGCAAACTTCACCCCCCTTCCAAGCTTCCCTCCCCCTTCTCAAAAGTTCCCACCACACCTTTCTTCATCAATTCTCCCCTCTCACTTTTCTCCCTCAATTCTCCCCTCTCACTCTTCTGTCTCAATTCTCTCCTCTCACTCTTCTCCCACAAATGTCCCCCCTGACCTCTCCCCTTCAAATCTCCTCCCTTGCCCCTCTCTTTCAAATCTCCCTCCTCATTCCCAGTTCTCAAAGCTGCCTCGTCCTCTTCCCAAGTCCTCAATTCTCATCACACCTCCCCTCTTCCCACCCCCTCGATTTTTGTTCCTCCCCCCCAACCCGCTCCCATCTCCACAATACCTCTACCCAGTCTTCACCTTCCCCTTTCCCCACCCCTGCATTCTCCCTCATCCCCCATGGTCGTGCCTGCTCTCAATGTCTCCCCTCTCCCTCATAGCTACCCTCTCACCCTCCCTCACAAATCAATTGCCTCCTCCCTCTTCAAAACAAAATTCTCTCTTTTTCCCCTCAAAGCTTCCTCCTCACCTTTCTCAAAAGCTAGCCCCCACACCTTTCTCCCTCAATTCTTCCCCCTCACCATTCTCCCTCAATTCTCCCCCCTAACGCCTCACTTTCAAATCTCACCCCTCACTCCCCTTTCTCAAAGCTGCCCCCTTCACATCTACAAAGCTGCCTCCTTCCCCCAACCTCTCTTTTCCAGCTCATTCCTCCACCTCCTCCAACCTCCCACTTCCCTTTGCAACCTCTCTTATTACTCCCCACTGCTTCTCATCCCTTCACCACCGAGCCTTGTCCTCCTCCCCACCCGACCCTATCCCCTAGCTCTTCCACAATCTGTCATCAACTCTCACTACCTCCATCTCTCCTCCTTCACACTACTCCCCCTTCTCCTCCCCTCCACTGCACCAAAGCCTCCTCCCCTCCCTCTTCCTTCACAGTGTGGACCTCAAACATCTGGAGCCTTCACTCTCACCTGACTGATCTCTCCATACAGGTTTCCACTGACAAACCAGACAATCTGCTGAACAGAAACTTTCCTCCTTCAAGACGTATCTAACTCCTTAGTTTCTCTCCCTGGTTACTCCCTCCTCAGGTATGATAGATCTGAGCCTCATTCCTGGTTTGGGGAAGGTTCAGGATTTTATCAGGATTTTAATCTTTTTTTCAAACTCTTCAGGATTCCCCAAAACACCCAGACCCCCCAAATCCTCACTTATCCTGTTCACAATCTCCTCAGCTACGCTCTCACCCTTGAGCTTGCCAACATCCAGCCTTGCAGGGATGGTCCAAATGTCCTGGATTTAAGCTGCAACTTCAGAGTTGCTGCAACAAGCCTGTGATCGGTCTTGAGGAACTGAGCAATCTGGTAGACCCTGCAGTTCTGAATCATCCTTCAGTGCCCATCAATGAGCCCATAGTCAATCTCCTTTGCCACATCACCAGCATTGGAATGAGAAGTCCAGCAATGAGCCTGTGGGTGCTGAAACTACGAACCAGCCACTCTAAGTCCAAGACATGCAGACGCCAGGGAAATGACATCCAAAATGTGACGAATCCTCCGGCTCAAAATACGCTCGTTGGCCGGTGTTACCTCAATTATCATGGGAGTCAGCTTATTTGACACAGCTAGAGCAAGTCCTTGGGAATGGGAACCATCAGAGTGACCAGACCAGTAGAAGGTGTAACCACTCGCCACGATCTCACCACTATCCGGTCTCTGAACCCCAGAGAGTGCTACAATATGGATGTCCAAATGCTGGAGCTCTAATGATAGCAGAGACAGGTGATCATCCTCTCTTAGGGAAAGGACATTCCAGGCACCAACCCAAAGGGACCTCCTCAGGTTAACCCGAGGAGACCAGCGTGTGGTGGACGACACCTCAGCACCACCCCGACACACACCACCACAATCCGACCCAGGAATGTTACCCAGTGTTTTTCCTCCTGCCATAAAAGAGTGGGGGTCCTGAAGGCTTTGCCTCAATTATCTGGTGAGCTGCCCTGTGAAGGGCAGCTGCACAGGAGGTACTCCCACGGAGTGGGTTTTCAGTTTTCTTTGTGTTTTTTCGGTGTTTTGCAAAATGAAGGGTTTTACATTGACTGGAGTGCAAATCCTGCCACCAACCTCCTCGAAAAATGTAACCCAACTGCAGCAGGTCATCCATAGCCACAGTTGGGCAATACTTATGGATGGCCGTTGGCTGACAAGGCGCTCCTTCGCTCTTTGACAGATTTTGTTTTTCATTCTGCGGGGTGTCCATATCAAAACACCCTCCTCATGAGAAAATCTGGTGGGGGAGACAGTGTAGTCGCCGACAACCCGACTATGAAACAGGTTAGTACAGGTTGACATTATACCTGCAGCAAATCACAGATGTGGTCTGGCCTGATCTATCAATATGTGTGGACGACAAATACACACTACAGTATATAGATGTACACATAAAAAAAAAACAGATGAAACTATATATTAAATTTATAATGCCAAAACAAAGTGAAGTCAGTGATTGTCAAATATATAAGGCTAAAACCATTAATCACCTCGAAACAACAAATTATTATTATGAACTGCCATTGTTGGTCCAGTGGTTTAGCACAATTTTTGAGTGAAATTGTGACATGCTGGATTAAGGCACAAAACTTTGTTTGATTAATGTACACTATGTACACAAACATTTCACAAGGGGCTGTCTGGCATGAGTGACCGAGTACTTACTTGGGAAAAATCAAGATGGCGTCCAATATGGTTATCAAACATACTGTTACGGCTGTGGAAATTCGCAAACCACCATTCAGAGCCCGTGGGTGAGATATCTCTAAGTACATGTGTAGTTAGCCCCAAACCCGTTGTATAGAGGGGATTTATGTGATTCATCCAGGTTGCGACGCTTTGAGATAGCCGTTTTTCTGTTCTATCTTTATTTTGAACCAACCACGTCTCAACCGCCATCACACAACAACCACCACGCCAGCCATCGTCACCAACTGCAACCACGCTCCAACCCTCGGACAACAACAACAACGCCAACAGCTACGACCTTTACCTTCACAACTCGCTCCCACATCATCGCATCACCGTCATTCCCAAACGGCACCATAACCATCAAACCACCACTGAAAACCCTCCACCACCCTCACCTCTCTCCTTCTACGGCCATTCCCGCACCACCTGTGAACACTGAGTGTAGGGCTGTCTTGGGCCCGTTCAGCGATACGTACCGAGCCGCGAGCGCAAATAGCGCTGAGATAGTGCAAAAAGGGGGCCCCGTTCCCACCCCACTCCAAACGTCGTGCCAACGAAACCCGCCAAGGAGCACGGAGTCGGGGCACAGCCACGCGGCCACATCTGCGGCTCGCCCGCCAACGCGTCACGAGGACGCGGGGAGGAACCCCCGGTCTCGCGGACCTGGCCGCTCCTCCAGGTCACGCGCACAATTGGCCTAAAGGGTTGTCTGCCCCCTTGTCTATGAGGGTGGCTTCTTTCCTTTGCTTTTGTGTAAATGTGTGTTGGCGCCGTCTGTAAAGTAGAACTGTATAAGTGTTGCCGTGTGTGTGCGTAGTCGGTAGTAACTCTGCATCGTTGTTACTTTTGTTTTGGTTGCTATATGTGCATTTTGACTGTTTGGCTGTATATGTGTGCTTTCCGTGTGCCGGGAAATAAATGTGCTTTGTGTGAACTGTTTTCCCGTTTCGCTTCGTATTTTCTTTATTCACCCTCCATCCTGCTTCAGGTAACGGGTTTGTAGTGGGCTTAATACGCCCGGTAATTAATCGGAACCGTCGAGGCCGACGATAACACCGCTCGGTTATCACTGTAGCACGGAACGGACCACTTAAGCGGTTCGTGTTCGGAGTCGACCTGCGGCGAGGTATGATCGCCCGGTTTACCATCCGCGTGGGTACTTAGATAGGTCGAGTTTGGCGAACAACCCTATCCTACGCGGGTGGCCGATTGGCATGATTGTGGTGAGGTCGAAAGGCCCACCCGTGACTGGCTCCGGGCGATAGTTCCCGGAGGGTCATAACTGAATTGTCCGTCTGGTGGGCGACGTGGTCGCGATTTGAGTGACGTGGCCGTTCGCACGCTGGCAGGCGCGAATTCGCAACAATACAAATGCCCATCTCTCTGCATGTATTTGTGCGAGAACACAAACGTGTACAATAATTAGGAAATGCCTAAATACATGTTTTTGTGGAAAAGGAAATCATACAAGCCAGGAGGCGACGATGGTTCGCAGGCATTATTGAGGAAGCACTACCGTAAAAACCTATCTCTTCCGTCACAATTGACCAAATTAAATCGGATTTTTTATATGTTGTACTTATGGGCATTACGCACAGCTTCGAGGAAATGAAACTGCGAGAAAAAAAATCGAGAAAAAAAAATAAAAATAAATTAAAAGTCCAAGTGGGCGTGGCTCCGCCCACAAGGGGCGTGGGACGCCCCTCATACAAAAAGACACAACTAGACCATGATATCGAGCTTGTGCATAAGCTTCATCAAGATCACAACAAACGTCACGGAGCTATGCTCTGGAGAGAGTCACAAACAGACAGACAGACAGACAGACAGACAGACAGACAGACAGACAGACACAATGGAAATAATGGTCACTGCTGATGCCCGCGAACCAATATTGGTATTTCACATCTGTAAAAATAATAAATACGGGCAAGATAAGGGATTGTGTCCAACTAAATATTGTACAAGATAACCACTATGACACAAATTCCTTGTTTTTCATGGATTTCAAAGAAATGAATGCTGTCGTCTCTGATGGTTGAGTGAGGAATGAAGAAAGCGTGTTGAATCTCTCTCTGAAGAATGAATTTAATGAACTGGATGATTTCCAGTCATGAACAAGGCCAAGCAACCAAGCAGACATTCAAAACCAGTCAATAAATGATGCGGCACAATTTCCCCAACGGGTCACCCATTGCTTGAGGAGACTCATCAGGTCATGAACCTCAATACTCATGACTGTGTTGATAAGGCTGTGGTGACCACAATTCACACTGTTGAACATTAGGGAAAGACCAGTATCTTGTTGAAGACTAGTCCTGAGCACTCCCTTTATCCCATGCTTTCAGAGGACTTAACACAACATCACAGTTTGGTAGAAGAAGGGGAAAAAAATCATCAAAGACCTGGAAGGCATACCCTTCAGCAACTAAAGTTTTCTTGTTCCCTACACAGCATCCTTTCAAGCCATTAAAAGCCGAATCAGTGGCCTTCACAGTCGTAGAATGGTTGGCATACATCCTGCATGACAGTACCTCCACACTTGACAAAATGAATGACATAAGGCAGGAACTTTTTCCCCATGGAGGGTGAATGGCCGTGGGTGACATGAATACAGCTAATGACTTTGCCCACCCTTTGTTGCTTTCTCACCCCACCGGGCACCCTATGGCAGTTCAGTAGCACACTTTCTTAGATTTCCAGAGAATTCCAGATTAATGATGTGTCAGAGCATGGACTACATCCTGATAATAGGTGCAGACCACATTGAAGTGCTGGTGGATTGCACCAGACACTGTCGCAAAGTGGGTCCATAGGGTTCATGAGGGACTGCTGAGACGGTGGCACTGGTGCTCCATCTTTAGCAGTGCCTTCATTCCCTCTAGATCTAAGCTGTTGTTTGGTCCAGGCCTAAGATAGGTGCCAGCGTTTTGAAAGAGAGGGAGGGAGTTCCCGAGCACACATACTCACGGGAGTGGGACAGGAGGTCGGCCCAACATTGAGTTGCAGCTACACTGGGTTGGGCCTGATGGCTTAGGTTCCTTTCCCTCAGCCACTCTTCAATCCAAAAATTAAAATTACAACATAATTTACTGCAAACTCTTTCTTCATTGCTGCCTCTGAGGACGGAAGCTGGACTGCTCCCAAAATGTTAGACTCAATAAAGGATTTTCATTTCAATGCAATTTGATTTATTACACATACTGATTTCTGCAGTTGTACATTTTGTGTCTTTTATCACCTCTGAGGTCGGAAGATAGTATTCCTCTGAAATGTCAGGATTTTAACCAAGAATTTCATTCTTTACGGCTCAGCGTGCTTTTATTTCCATACAATATGTCTCCTGAGCTGCCTATTCTCAGTCATTCACATACAAATATATTGTTATGGTTTTGGAAATATACTGCGGGGAAAGCATTAATATAATATACATGTAGGATTCCCCAGAATGAGTTATTTCATTAGTTTATGTGGTAGGTAGACCTTTGCCCTTTGTCCAGGGGTTTGGGGAGAAATGCGTTGAGGTTAGTCTGCGTCTCCCTGGTGTGATCTTGGACGAGTTTGTTTGGCGATCACCCTGTGGACCTCTGCTGTACTTGAACCCCAAAACGTAACAACATTTCCATATATATATATATAATATATATATATATATATATATATATATATATATATATATATATATATATATATATATATATATATATATATATATATATATATATATATATATATATATATATATACATACGAAGTGTGTTCAAAAAGTATCCAACCTTAATTTTTCGTGCGTAAACAAATGAAGCTAGGGAGGCGTGGTTTGGTGCACGTTTGTAGACGATCCTAATTCGTATTCGTGAATATTTTCCCACCTGCAGAAGCTGTCAGTCGCCGACAGACCGCCGATGAGGGAGGAAGTGTAAGTGAGCGCCTTCGGATTTTCGTTTTTGACAAAATGACGGAAAAACTTGAACAACGCTACTGCATCAAATTCTGTGTAAAGCTTGGCGATTCCCAAGTGGAAACGATCCGGAAGATTCAACAGGCCTTCGGGAACGAAGCAATGGGCACCACACAGATAAAAGAGTGGTACAACCGCTTCAAATATGGTCACACATCAGTGGAAAGTGAAGCACGTTCTAGTAGGCCCTCAACATCCCGAAATGAGATCGTCATTGACCAAGTGAGGACCTTGCTGATGCAGGATCGTCGAATCACGATCAGAGAACTTGTAGACGAGGCAGGCGTCAGCATTGGATCCGTTCATTCCATTGTGACTGAGGATTTGGGCTTAAGGAGAATCTCAGCGAAGTTCGTGCCAAAGCTGCTAACGATCGAGCAGAAGCAACTCCGTTTGGAGATCGCACAGGACATGCTGGAGACTTTGAACAGCGATCCAAACTTATTCAACACAGTGATCACTGGCGATGAGACCACAGTGATCCATCATTTTGTCAAAAACGAAAATCCGACGACACTCACTTACACTTCCTCACTCATCAGCGGTCTGTCGGCGACTGACAGCTTCTGCAGGTGGGAAAATATTCACGCATACGGATTTGGATCGCCTACATACGTGCATCAAACCACGCCTCCCTAGCTTCATTTGTTTACGCACAAAAAATTAAGGTTGGATACTTTTTGAACACCTCGTATATATATATATATATATATATATATATATATATATATATATATATATATATATATATATATATATATATATATATATGTATATATATATATATATATATATATATATATATATATATATGTATATATATATATTTAGACTTGAAGTAACATTTCAGTCTAAATACAAGCAGAGGTATGGGCATTTGTAGTTTGGGCAGCCATCTTGGGCACCATTTTATATTTTCAGAGAAAGTATGTCACCGAGGTCAAGAACCCCCAATGTAAATGTTTATATATATAATGTGTATATTACCTGTACTGAGTTTGGTGTTCTTGTCTTGTGTGTCACAATTATTGCCTTGAGCCACTAGACGATATAACACAATAAGCCAAGGGTCATCTGTTGGCAAATGCTGGAGGACATTGAAAATCCCAAAGTATATTATGCAACAAAAGGTTTTTGTATGCCAAAACCCTGACCAAATTCCAAATTCTGACCCCGACTACCATTGTGAAAGGCAATGGCAAACCACCCCACATGTTCATTCCCTTGGCAATGCTTTTGGGACATAGGCTGAGGTTCTGGGAAGACTATGGACAGAGGATTGGACTGGGTCAATAATATTGTTGCAAAGAGTGAGGAGTACCATGTCATCCATGAGTGCAGAGATGTAAGCCTGTTCAAAGGGTTTACAAGGCATTCCCTGATTGCAAATGGTAATTATTGTTGTACTCTGCTGTAAAATTTTGACAGAACAACAGCTGTAATACTGCTTGTCTCAGGGTTATATTAGTGAGTGTCGCATTTGGTGAGCACAATAACTGAAAAGACTCAATCGATTGTGATTAACACATTAAGCTGAATCTCTGCTTATCTGGGTTGTTTATCGATTTATATCAGTATTGTTGTCTGACCACTCAGCATCACTTGGTCATGCAGTGAGCACCAAAAAGAGATTATGTGCCAACAAGAGCTTCAAATGCTCCTTACTGGCAGACGCAAGTGGGAACCACTTTCACTAATCAAAAAAAACTTTACAAACTTCTGAATTATTTTCAGTTTGGCAATAAACACCCTTATAATTAAGTGTTGTTTGGCTGAGAAACGTCCCAATTTCTGTGCATCAGAATGCAAGGTGGCAAAACCATTTTTAAAAGAAGAGTTGACGTAGTTGAATGAGGTGGAATCTTTGTGCAAGAATCTGAAAATGCTGATAAAACTAAATTGGGTTTGCCTGTTCAGGATTCTCATCTCAAACAACAGCTTAGATCTCAACCAAAGATGCAGCAACCCAGGTTTGAGTTCCATATACAACATGCATTTGTCTATTTTGTCTACTTATGTCCTGGTAATTCACATGAATTTACACTGATGTTTACTTACTCCTTTGTCCTGCTTGTGATTTTAAATGCAAGCTCCACCATGAGCCTTCGATCAATGAAAAAAGAAAAAGCATTATTGGTTTTGAGCAGCATAGTGACATCATCATGGATGGAGGTGGGAGAGCTGCAGTTGGGAGAAGGGGAGAAAAGCTCGGCTAGACAATAGTTGCAAATGTAATGGGGACTTTTAATCTGCAGCTGGCGTGACAGGTATTACAGGGTTTGGCAAGAGGATTAGAATGATGGTCGATTCTGTGGGTAGCAATCTGTTTGGTGTTCACCGTGATCGCATTAACCTTCAGACTTAAAAACATCACATTTGATGATCAAGTTGGATCTCTTCCAAATGGAGGCGTTTTCTTGAGTTAAACTGTGCTTAATATCCAAAGGATGCTCACTGAAAATGAGTAAAATCTGCCCACGCTCCCCAATTTAAATCAATAATAACAAGTGGCAATTGCTTTGCAACACGTCCCCTACCGATGTGATATTTTCAAAGTCAAAAAGGGTATAACTGAAAAATTGATGAAACGCCCTGAAACTCGAACTTGTTTTGGAACACATCATAATAAAGCCATGTACCAAGTTTCAGTTGAATATGTTAAAGGGTATGGGAAAAATGTCTGAAAAACCAGAGGTGGGACGGACGGATGGGCGGACATACGGAGAGCAAACCTCTAGTCCCACCAATGAAACTGGTAGATGACTAATAACTCAGTCTCAGACACAGGTAGAAGCAGTTGGATTAATTATTCTCGGTTCATCAAACTTCACCATCCATCCATTGGGATCATACTCTGTGCAGAGCGTTGGTGCTGCCAAAGCAGTCTTCTGGGTTATTGGACACAATCCTGGACAGGTTGTCACTCCGACACCGGATACCAACATGCTGGCACTCATTTTGCCGACCCTGGAAGGATGACAGGCAGAGTCAACCCCACCTGGTATTCATTCAACAGCAGAGTGAGATTTGAACTCAGGATCCTAGGATCCCAAGCCCAACACCCTAACAATTAAGCCAACACCAAGCATAAACTTCACCATGCTTTATACATTCAGCCACATCTTTTGCTTTCATTCGAAATTTCAAAAAAACGGTTTATGCCATCGATTATACCTGCGAGCTTTGCAAGGCCAGGCTTCTTCTCCAACCCCTACTCACATAATCCTGACCTCGGGATGAAAAAGTCAGAATAGGCAAGGAAATTAAATTGTGTAATCTCTTCGGAGGACAAAAAAAAGTTATTAGTGCAGCCATTAAGAGGATCTATATTTGTATTTTATGAGGCAATACAATGCATGGTAATATACACTGTATAAGGCAATGATTTACATTCCCAAATGAAGTATGATTTACCTTTGCAACACTTCTGAAAATAATCAGCATAATTTGGTTTGTGAAGAATGCTACCCAATGAATGCGGTGATTTACAGCATGTATGAACACCCTCTGTACTGATGGTGCTACTGGCAGTATATATATATATATATATATATATATATATATATATATATATATATATATATATATATATATATATATATATATATATACCCACAAATGAGCATATTATCCCTTTGGGGCCATCTAGTTATTACGTACATGGAGGGGAGGGGTCCTTCAGCCCAGCATATATGTATGGATCATAACAGATTTCGAGCATCATAGTTATAATTGTATATTTTTCGATTGAATATTTTTTTTGGACACAAAATGTCAAATCTCTGCGCTTCACCATAAGCTTATGGAAGAGCAAGGGCAAAGGATTGGTGGATAATATACTGAAATTTGGGTGGTGAATAAACAACCACACAAGCAGGTGAATGAATGAATGAATGAATGGGAAAATAGTTGAGCAGAAAAAGAAAGACAATCATTTTCTCAAACGAGAGATAGATGGGTGTGGGGAGGGTTATATCAGGGGTAGCAAAGATTGGAGGCAGTGGAGGAATATGATGAGATGGCATTGTATTGTCTTTTTGAAGCCCCTCGGGGAAAAGTGGGATTGCATTGATTTAGGTAGTTCATTTAACAGGTGGGATAGAAAAGGAAAAAAAGAGTGGAGGAGAGCAGTACGTTTGGATTTTTTGAAGGTTAACAAGGAGTGTATGTGAAGGGAAGGAGTGCTGAGAGAGAAAGGGGTGCGAGATCAATTGAGAAGCTCCAGAAAGCAAAGAGGCCCCTGTACCTCTGCTTCTTTCTGGTGAATGCCACTGATGTTGAGAGCTTTATATTTCTCAATGGGGAAAATCACTGCCCTTTCGAATAGTGCCACCACTTCACACCTCTCACTTCTTGATTCCACAGCATCAAGAAGTGAGAGATGTAATGTGGGGGCACTAGATTATAGGGCAGAGGAATATGTCATTGAGCTATGGACAAAGGCCTTGTTGGACGTGGAAAGTTCAGATTTAAAAAGGAAAGACTTGCATGGTGGAGGAGATACAGTGTGTGGCTAACTTTGGAGGATAGCTTTGTAGCTTTGATAGATGGTCTTCCGAAAAGAAGTCGGAGATGATGGCGAGGTGAGAAGTTTGAAGGACTGAATTCTTCCAGTGACTGAATAGTGAAGTATATAAGTTTGCAAGATGATTCTGCTTGAGAAACAAAGTGAGAATATGAGACTTTCCTGGATTGAATGAGATGTTCAATGTATCAGATCAGCACCTGATCCTTTCCATATGCACTGAGAAGAATGCAACTGCTGTTGATGGGATGAAGTCCTGTATGTCTTTCTTCTTCAAAACTTTCTTCACTATTTTCTTTCTTCAAAACCTAGTCGTACTTCTGCCATTATTATGGTCAATTTGATCTGAAAATAAATGAAAAATTTAATGAGTTATGAGGAGCCAAAATGTGAGTACATTTTTTGGGACACCCTGTATATATATTTCTTCTTCTTCTTCTTCTTCTTCTTCTTCTTCTTCTTCTTCTTCTTCTTCTTCTTCTTCTTCTTCTTCTTCTTCTTCTTCTTCTTCTTCTTCTTTCGGCTTGCTCCCATTAGGGGTCGCCACAGCGGATCAACCGTCTCCATTTCACTCTATCCTCCACAAGTTCCATTGACACTCCAACCACCCACATGTCCGCCCTCACCGCATCCATGAACCTCTGCTTTGGCCTTCCTCTTCTCCTCCTGCCTGGCGGCTCCATCTTCAACATCCTTCTCCCGATATACTCCGCTTCCCTCCTGTGCACATGTAAAAACCATCTCAATCTCGCCTCTCTCACTTTGTCTCCAAACCGTCCTACCTGCGCTGTCCCTATAATATACTCATTCCTTATCCTCTCCATCCTCGTCACTCCCAACGAGAATCGCAGCATCTTTAACTCTGCCACCTCCAGCTCCGCTTCCTGTCTTATTGTTAGTGCCACCGCCTCCAAACCATACAACATAGCTGGTCTCACTACCGTCTTATACACTTTCCCCTTCACTCTTGCAGCTACCCTTCTGTCACAAATCACTCCAGCAACTCTTCTCCACCCACTCCATCCTCCCTACACTCTCTTTTTCACTTCTCTCCCACACTCTCCGTTACTTTGGACAGTTGATCCCAAGTATTTAAACCCATCCACCTTCCCCACCTCAACTCCTTGCAACCGCACCATACCACCACCCTCCCTCTCATTTACGCACATGTACTCCGTCTTACTCCGACTGACTATCATTCCCCTTCTCTCCAGTGCGTAACTCCACCTCTCCAGGCTCGCCTCAGCCTGCTCCCTACTCTCCCTACAGATCATGATGTCATCCGCGAACATCATAGTCCATGGAGACTGCAGTCTGATCTCGTCCGTCAACCTGTCCATCACCATTGCAAACAGGAAAGGGCTCAGAGTCGATCCTTGGTGCAATCCCACTTTTACCTTAAACCGGTCCGTCTTTCCTACCGCACACCTCACCGCTGTCACACTGTCCTCATACATATCCAGCACCACCCTCACATACTTCTCTGCCACTCCCGACTCTACCACTCCCGACTTCCTCATACAATACCACAACTCCTCTCTTGGCACCCTAACATAAGCTTTCTCCAAATCCACAAACACACAATGTAACTCCTTCTGGCCTTCCCTCTCCTTCTCCATCAACATTCTCAAAGCAAACATTGCATCAGTGGTGCTCTTTCCTGGCATAAACCCATATTGCTGCTCACAGATCGTCACCTCTCCTCTCAACCGAGCTTCCACTACTCTTTCCCACAACTTCATGGTGTGGCTTAACAACTTTATCCCTCTGTAATTTCCACAGCTCTGCACATCACCCTTGTTCTTGAAAATCGGAAACAGTACACTTAATCTCCACTCCTCCGGCATCCTCTCACTTTCCAAGACTTTATTAAACAATCTGGTTAACAACCCCACTGCCATCTCTCCTAAACACTTCCACTGGTATATCATCTGGGCCAACCGCCTTTCCACTTTTCATCCTCTTCATAGCAGTTCTCACTTCATCCTTACTGATCCACCCCACTTCCTGATTCACTATCTCCACCTCTTCCAACCTTCTGTCTCTCTCATTTTCTTCATTCATCAGCTTCTCAAAGTACTCCATCCACCTTCTCAACACACTCTCCTCGCTCGTCAGCACATTCCCATTTACGTCCTTTATCACCCGAACCTGCAGCACATCCTTCCCAGCTCGGTCCCTCTGTCTTGCAAATCGGTATAAATCCTTTTCCCCTTCTTTTGTATCCAACTTCTCATACAGCTCGTCATATGCCTTTTTCTTAGCCTTAGCCACCTCTCTCTTTGCCTTTCGCCGCCACTCCTTGTACTCCTGCCTACTTTCTTCATCTCTCTGACTATCCCACTTCTTTTTCACCAAACCCTTCTTCCTTATACTCTCCTGTACTTCCTCGTTCCACCACCAAGTCTACTTATCTTCCTTCCTCGTCCAGATGTCACACCAAGTACCTTCCTAGCTATCTGCCTCACCACTTCTGCTGTAGTTGCCCAATCATCCCACCCATCTTTACCACCATCCAACACCTGTCTCGCCTCTTCCCTAAATTCCACGCAACAGTCTTCCTCCTTCAGCTTCCACCATCTGGTCCTTGGTTCAGCCCTCACTCTCACCTCCAAAATCATCCCACAGACCACCAATCGATGCTGTCGAGCTACACTCTCCCCTGCCACCACCTTACAGTCTCTAATCTCTTTCAGGTTGCATCTCCGGCTTAAGATGTAATCCACCTGTGTGCACTTTCCTCCACTCTTGTACGTCACCCTGTGTTCCTCCTTCTTCTTGAAATACGTGTTTACCACTGCCATTTCCATTCTTTTTGCAAACTCTACCACCATTTGCCCTTCCACATTTCTCTTGTTGAGACCGTACCTTCCCATCACCTCCTCATCCTCTTTATTCCCTTCCCCAAAATGCCAATTGAAATCTGCTCCAATCACCACTCTTTCATCCTTGGATACACTCTCCACCACTTCATCTAACTCACTCCAGAAATCTTCTTTATATTCCATCTCACACCCCATATGCGTGCATATGCACTGATGACATTCATCATCACCCCTTCAATTCCAACTTCACACTCATCACTCGGTCAGACACTCTCCTCACCTCCAATACCCTCTTGACATAATCTTCCTTCAGGATTACCCCCGACACCATTTCTCCTCCCATGCACACCATGGTAGAACAGTTTGAAACCACCTCCAATGCTCCTCGCCTTACTCCCCATCCACTTGGTCTCTTGTATGTATGTCCACCCTAACACAGTATGTCCACCTTTCTTCTCTCCATCATATCAGCCAACTCTCGCCCTTTGACAGTCATAGTCCCAACATTCAGAGTTCCAACTCTCACCTCCACACTTCTCCCCTTCCCCCTCTCCCACTGCCTCCAGACTCTCCTTCCCCGTCTCCTTCTCCTCCTTCGCCAAGCAGTAGCACAATTTCCACTGTTACCCTGCTGACCAACGGTACCGGTGGAGGTCGTTGGTAACCCGGGCCTCGACCGATCCGGTATGGAAATTCGTTTTGTTGTCCGCATAATGATTTGGCATAGGTTTTTACGCCGGATGCCCTTCCTGACACAAATATATATATATATATATATATATATATATATATATATATATATATATATATATATATATATATATATATATATATATATATATATATATATATATATATATATATATATATATATATATATATATATATATATATATATATATATATATATATATATATGGTGTCCCAAAAAAATATACAACTTTTAAAATGTTCGTTTGATCCTAAAAAAGCAGTAATTTTGTCACTAATGCTTCATTTCTTGTTGCAGAGACCTTGAAATTTATTTTGATACCAAGCAACGCCAGAAAAATGCCAAGACTGACCGAACAACAACGGACGAAAATTGTTGAACTTTGGCACCAGATGAAAAGTGTCATACAGGTGGAACGTCTTTACTCAAGACATTTCGGTATCCACTTGTGCCATGCACCAAACTTTCGGACAATAAAGTAAACCATCACAAAGTTTACCAATGTGGGAACCATCTGTGACCTTCACAAGGGTCACAGTGGTTGGAAGAGGACAGGTCGTAGTGAAGATAATGTGGAAATGGTGAGACTGGCGGTCGTTCAGAGTACAAAAAAATCTATTTGACGACTTTCTGCCGAGACAAACATTCATAAGAGCACCGTTCAGAGGATCCTTCACCAAGACATTCATGCCTTTCCATACAAAATTCAAACAGAAACGGTGCTTACTGCTCAACAGAAACGCAAACAACTAGACTTTGCAAATTGGTTCTCAGGAAAGTTGGAGGAAGATGCAGACTTCCTCAAAAAACTTCACATGACGGACGAATGCCATGCTCACTTGTCCGGGGAGGTAAACAAGCAAAACATTCGGTACTGGGGAACTGAAAATCCTGGTAATGTATCAACTGAACTGGTGCCTCGATCTGTTCTCAAAGTCACCAAGTGGGTGGTGGTTGGTTGGTATGGGATAATTGGTCCATATTTCTTTGAAGATGACCAGGGACGCACTTGCACGGTTAACCAGAGGAACTATCGCGAAATGATTCAGGAATTCTATCTGCCTGAGCTACGTACTCAGGCCCGTAGGAAAAACAACCTGATCCAGATGAGAACACAGTGGTACCAGCAGGATGGGGGCACCGCCCCATACAGCCAGGGAAACAAGGCGTTTTCTCAACCAACATTTTGAGGGCCGCTTTATCTCCCTCTACGAAGACGTTGAGTGGCCACCGTATTCCCCTGACCTTACTCCTCCAGACTTCTTCTTGTGGGGGTATCTCAAGGACAGGATCTATGGAAACCCTTGGCCTCAGACTCTTGATCAGCTGAAGGAAAACATCCACCGAGAAATCCAGAACATTCCTCAGGAAACGTTTCCCAAAGTGATGGAGAACATGACAACGCGTTTGCAGACAGTGATCGGACAACGTGGAGCCTACATCGAATATGTGGTCTCAAAGAAAACGACGATTCGATACCAAAATTTAAATTTTGGTGGCAATTTTGACATTGGTACAATAAACTTCAACCTTTCAGCTTTCTATCCAGCCATATATCTTTTTTAAAAAAATATATGTTCTGACATCCTCTTTGCAGATGAAAAGTTGTATAGTTTTTTTGGGACACACTGTGTACATATATATATATATATATATATATATATATATATATATATATATATATAAATATATATATATATATATATATATATATATATATATATATATATATATATATATATATATATATATATATATATATATATATATATATATATATATATATATATATATATATATATATATATATATATATATATATATATATATATATATATATATATATATATATATATATATATATATATATACACACACAAAGGCCCTTTTGATGAACTAGGCCGAGGACAGGATAACGGACAGAGAAATGTGATGTGTTATGACAGTGTTGTAGTGCAGAGTGCAGTGTGCTGCATCTTTTTTATGTAACTTGTGGAATAATACAGTGTTTGAAACAAAAAATCCAATATTATCGAGTGTTTTTTGATGTTTTGGTCAAAAGTTGACTTTCTGAGCGACCCCTAGTTATACACCAATCACCATTAAATTTGGTAGAATAAATCTACAGTGGTAGTGGACAAAATCAAGCTGTGTGGACACGGGAAATTCGGAAAAAATATTGGTGGACCACATATATATATATATATATATATATATTTATATATATATATATATATATATATATATATATATATATATATATATATATATATATATATATATATATATATACTGTATATATTGTTGCGGTTCTTGGAACCGCAAGCATCCAACAGACAGTGGTCCCAAGACAGTTTCCCATTAATATACGTGTCGATAATCCCTTTCCTTTTGTCTGGCGGGAAAACAAGGGAGTGCGTTACGATGATCTCATAGCTAAGGCACAGGTCACATTTGCCACGGCGCCGTGGGGTCTCCAAAATCTACGGCCATTAGCAATTATTCGGCGGCCGCGGTATTTCCACGGTCACACAATGTAGCAGTCACATATGTTTTTATTTTTCGGGGAGTCACACGGCGTATTTAGGCCTAAGTCATATTTGCGACGGTGGCCATGGGGTCTCCAAAATCTACGGCCATTAGCAATTATTCGGCGGTCGCAGTATTTCCATGGTCACACAATGTAGCAGTCACATATGTTTTTATTTTTCGGGGAGCCGCACAGCGTATTTATAAATTATGGAGACCGAAAACGTGGGGGTGCCGTACGGTCTTTGACTTGATGTCACATGGTGACCTAAGGGCGTTCCTGCGGCGGCCATATAATTCTCAAGGCAGACGCAAGGTGCCCGCAAGGCGACCGCAAGGCGACCGCAGGGGGGCCCGAAGGCGAACGTGCGGCCACACGGACGGTAACGAATGGGTAAATTTTTTTTTTTTACCAGTTTTTTTTTCGGCTTGTCGAATTGCTACGGCGAACCTAGAAATGAAAAAAGTTATAACTCCGCGTTATAATTCCACGGCGACCTTACGGAATGTAAAATATAGCCATACGGCGTAGGGCCACCCTGAGGCCACCTCAGAAACTCTGCGGCCACCGCACGTTTCTGTCAATTCAGAGGGCGTTCAGCCGCCGTATCCTCGCAGTAGAGCAAATGTGACTTATGCTTTAGGTCTTAGAAATTGTGGAGACCGAAAACGTGGGGTTGCCATATGGTCTTTGATTTGATGTCACACGGTGACCTTAAGGGGGTCCTGCGGCGGCCATAGAATTTTCAAGACAGACTCAAGGTGCCCGCAAGGCGACCGCAGGGGGCCCTAAGGCAAACATGTGGCCAGACGGACGGTAACGAATGGGTTAATTATTATTTTTTTTTTACGATTTCTTTTTTTTCGGCATGTCGAATTGCTACGGCGAATGTAGAAATGAAAAAAGTTATAACTCCGTGCTATAATTCCACTGCAACCCTTACAGCCTGTAAAATATAGCCAAACGGCGTAGGGCCACCCTGAGGCCACCTCAGAAACTCTGCGGCCGCCGCACGTTTCTGTCAATTCAGAGGGCGTACGGCCACCGTATCCTCGCCGTAGAGCAAATGTGACTTAGGCCTAAGTTTGCTTACATCATTTTTCTTCATTTCATCCCTACTCTTCTTATTGTCTGATTATTCCTGAGGTAAATCAGGCACGTGCGCCTTCGCTGCGAGGTGGGCCCTCATTGAGGCCAGCGCGTGTGGTGCTGCTGTGAGGAAGAGAGGAAACTCTCTTTGGCCAGCAAAGCTGCGATCGAGCCGGGGCATGTACAGTGCAGGCCACGTTGGCGCGCGCGGAACGAGCGCGTTGATCGGCGCTGGTCGAACGCCCGAGTGGGCATGCAGGACCCTCGGCTGGACGCCAGGGCGTGGCCCGGGGGTTTTTGCAGGACGATTCGCGTGCCAATTTCGGTGTGGGCGATTTATGTCATGTCGTGGGGTCGGAGAGGAGTATTGCCGCTGTCTGGGCTGGCCTTGCCAGAAACTAAGTGAGGCGGTTTCCGGCTAAAGTTAGCGGGCCACATGAGGGGTCAGGGCCAATCTGAGCACCCGATTCAGGTGATGATGTTTTGATTCGGTGTGGCCCTCACCTGCACGGCAGGTCCTATAAAGGTCGGAGCGGTCCCACCGCCTCTCTCTTTTTCTCTTTCGCTCGCTCGATCTGGCCTCGCCCTCATCCCTCGGCATGACCCGCCTCCTGCTGTCTGGACTCCGCCTCCTCATCTCCGCCCACATGACGTCAACCCCACACGCCTACCTGGTCCCGCTTACCACTCAGTCCACGCACCCTGGACTTCACCCCTTCTCCACTAAAGTCCCTCCTTCCCGAATATGGTCTCCAGATGCCCTGCTGAAGCCAGAGACGACACGCCAGCTGTCGGGTGCCACATTACGGAGCATCCCCCCTGAAACGCATTGATGGCGCGTCATGCTGTCAAGCACAAAGGTACCAAGAACGTAGCCTCAACTCCTTTCCCTTCCTGGGTCAAAACTTTCTCTTCATCGGGTTTTCTGTGTCTGTGTGTGAGTGTGTGCGTGTGCGTGTGTGTGTCCTGGCGCCTGTCTGCTTAAGTAAGACTACAGAAGATCATTATTGTTATTATTTTCGCGTTAAGTCCGCTCTGTGTCCCTTTTGTAAGTTGCTTGTTTATTTGCCGCACCACACCTCTCTCCCCAATCTCTGCTCAACACACCCCAATAAATCTTTATCCTACCACATACCTTTCCTCGCCCATTGTAATAAATCATTATTTGGAATGTTCCCAGCTCGTCTTTGTCTTTTCTTCCATTGATCCAGCATGTTCTGAATCCTAGCTTAGCCGGGACTTTATTTCCAACGATCCGTTCCTTTTATCCGGTCCATCCTTGGCAGTGTCGCTCGGTTGCATCCGATCCGGAAAAGTGATCTGGTCCGGTAGAGTGATCCCGTTCGGACAAGGCGTATTGAGGGCGTGTTCCCTGGTAATTAAACCACGTGATTAATTAGGTTAACCGATTAACCCATAGACGGGAGGACCCTAGGTCACGCAGTTGAGTTATTAGCGTCCATGGTCGGTTAAGCGACCCGCCAGGTCACGGAATTATCCGTGTGCGAAGGCCTAATTCCAGGGAGTCTGGTGGGAACGGAGAGAGCTTCCCCAACCTCGTGGTCTTCTCAGCCGACCCCCGGCCCGCAACAATATATATATAGTACTTGGCCCCATCTCTCAATGGTGAAGAATCACTTTACATATTACAAAAATTCTCATCTCCGGATCCGGATCTTTACCAATATCGAATCAATTCGGCCTTGACACACACCCAACCTGTCCACCAAGTTTTGTTCAAATCCATTGATAACTTTTCGTGATATAGTTGAGTTTTTGTCACTTTGCAGTAACGTCAAGTTAGGCAGAGTAATCTGTTATTCTGTGGCTGATTGTTGTGAAATATGTGTGAACAAAGAAGGGACCCTATTCAAACACTCACATTAATATGCATTTTCAGATAAGTGTGTCAGGATATTTAGACTAATGCATTCCAAATTTGCTGTTAATAAACAAGGATTGCCAAATAATTTCTCTGTCTTGTCTGATGTGCAATTATTTTTCTTGGAAATCAACATGGTAATCACTGTAAACTGCCTTTTGGAATATATAGGATTAAATGAAGGGTAAGGACAATTTTGGAATCATTGTACTTTTACATTCATTACAAGGACATTAATAGATAATGGAAAGAAGAAAACGTATATCGGATCCAAAGGTGGGGTCACCACTTGATTAACTAAAAGACTTATCCAGTCAAACTGGATTGGCCATCAAATGTAGCTGCAGCCAGACTGATTGTTTACGCGTTCTGTATATTTTCTACAAATATTAACCATGATATATCCTGTTGATGAAGCCATTAAGACAGAAAGAGTACAGTTGAAGATGTACTGCGAAGATGTACGTAAAAAATATAATCTTTTACCCTTGTACATAATTCAATGATCAACATATCATACACAATCAGAAAAAAAATTATCACGAATACAGTGTGTAATTGCATTAAAAACAAAAAACACCAGCAATAATTAGTTTAATATGATCGGAATGTCATTCCTATTGCTTGGAAGATGAGCAATAAGATGAAGGAGAAGCTACATGAAAGTGACATATTACACACACAAAAGTGATCGAATTTCGAACCCCGCATGCAACTCCTTTTTTTATACAATTTCTACCGCTCTTCTTCCTCCCCTTTTCTCCTAATCTCCATCCTTTGTTCTTCCCCCATCGTCCGCAACAATATCTACCCTTTTCTCCTCTATAATTACTCACTCATTATATTTTCTCATTCAATCCTCATTTTACCCTTCTCCCACAGTTGATGATTCACTGGGTAAAGCCTTGTTGCAATGCCCCCATTGGTGTGGGTTCGACTCCCATGGATGGTCAGTAGAAATTTGTGCTCCCTGTGACAGAGTAGTGACCGACCTATCCATGATTAATTCAAACCCTGACACTGTCAATAATATTTCACCCCAGCTCCCCCTTTTTTTTTTCCATACGTACTACACGCAGTGCATGCCCAGTAAAACAAAACAAGTCAACATCATTAAATTATTTACAAGTGAAGAAACAACAAATGCACTGAAACTATATATCAATTTCTTTAAGCATTCGACAAAAATGACTGCTCCAAGAAAATCAGCATAAAGGAATCAAAATTGGGGTCAGCGCTGTAAAGAAAATGGAATGGTTTTAAACGCACGTCAGATACTTCCTCATGTCATTAAAGGCAATGTGCAATGACCCAAGGACAATGCATGTTTAAGTGAAGCATACACCGTTGCTATGTAAACCGTTATTAAGGCAAGGCAAGTTCTGTGCTGACATTTAGAGAGAATGTCAGCCAGTCCAAGACGGTTGGAGCTTGCTTCCTGTGGCCAAGCACAGTCACCTGATCTTGATCGCTGGTTAATGCCAAATGAGTGTCCTCTATGATGAGCTGCTCAAACACCTAAAACCTCTAGGCCTCACTAATGGGATCACTGATTGGTGATTGGAAATTCCTACATAAATAACTGAAACTGGTCTCATTTAACTCCCATCCAGAAGTAGCTAATGTTACATTTGGAATTGTTTTTTATCTGCATTATGCAATGTTCTAGGAGTAAAAACGTCTTCTAATTCTTTATTATCATTATAGGAGGGCCCACTTCATTTAACTTTTTGCTACATTGTAGCAATTTCCACTATCGGCAATATCAAAAACTTAAACCTGCACACCAACTGGCATTTTATTCTTCACAGGGTCTATAATGCTCATGGAGGAGTTGCAACACAAATCATGTGCACACAATAGGTACATGAGACAAACAAAGGCAACAACACGAGACTTGAATTCAGACAATGAACAGCTGAGTTTGGAGGAAGTGATAGAACTTCCTGAGGAATTCTGGGTACCAAGGGATATTATATTAATGACATCACTTTCCCCTCCAAACTTACGAGGCAATTAAGGAGACATTTCCTCCTCCGAAAGGTTGTCAACCTATGGGGTTTGTCCATGCTTTATCCTTTTATTGAGCATCAAGCAAGGAAGCAGCATGTATCATTTTTTAAGTCTTTGGTATGACTTGGACGATGTTTGAACCACTGGCCACCCAGATTCAGAGTGGATACGACCATTATGCCACCGAGGCTGGTCTAATAAATATGAGTTCCCTTACAAGGAACTTTGATGCAGGAGGAGGCCATTATGGCCATCAAACCCTGCAAAGTTTTTGGTACGACTCAACAAGGGTTGGAATTGAACCGCCAACTGCCTTGACTCAAAGCAGATGCTCAAAGCAGATGCTCTAACCACTGTTCCACTGAGTCTGCTAAAACACAGCTCAAGCCACAATATTTATTTTCTGATTTGTAAATGATATTAAAATGCAAAGGTGTGGAATTACATATCATGGTGCGTTTAGAAAATACATGCATAATTGCCATGGTGTTCTTAAAAGGTACTTGTCTTGAACCTGGCTTTTAACTTCCACCCACCAAATGTGGACGCATTTGGACAAAATTTGGGGGAGAGCTTGGGTATGTTTTTTTTTTTTAATGTTGAAGGCTACAGGCACGGACTAAATAGTCCTCATCGAGGCCAAGCTTTAAATAAAAGACCTGCATCAAGAAGTAAGAAAAGAGAGAATAAAGTGAGGAGGGAAAATGAGTGAGTACGAAAAATGTATGATGAAAAGTATATGATATTTGTTTGCAGAAAACAGAGATTAAAGCTGGCCTGGTAGCTATAGTTTGAGTGAGACAGAAAGTAAGACCAGCAATCCTGACACGAAGAGTACAAAATGTAGAGAACATTGTACTTTACGGTACTTCTACATATCGACGGTCCCCTGTGCCAGTGCGCATGCGCAGCCTGAGCCGGAGCCAGGGATGTTGTGGGCGTTTCAACCTGTTCATACTTGTTTGATTATTGTCGCTCCACGCTAATAAAGTGGTCGAACAAATTGAACTCTGTTCTTATTTATAATCAAACAACATGATGCAGTCGAGTAAAGATCGTCGGTGCTGAGGAGAACACGACTGGGTGAAAACGGACCACGAGAACGTCGACAGTGAGTTTGGGTTTCTCGGGTACTGTACCCAATCTTCGCCCCCAGGACACTGTACACACGTGTGCATCACCGAAAATAGAACATTTACTCCAGAATAACTGTTCCTATGGCGCCGGTGGAAGCAGAGTGCCCGATCGAGGGTTGTGACTATATGGCTACACACGCAGAGGCGGCAGTGGTGGCGGCCATGCTGAGTATACACGCCACTGTGCACGTCGCCGCCCCCAGGGCGGCGAGCTCGAATGCCAAGATGGAGAAACTCAAGCGTCCCTCCATAGCACTGGCCGGAACAGGCGAGGCCTGGTCGTACTTCATAACCCACTGGGGCGAATACAAAACAGGTACTAGGCTTGTCGGACCCGACATAGTCGCGCAGTTACTGGAGTGCTGTGAGGAGGAGCTGAGAAAGGACCTCACTCGTGCGGCGGGTAGGAGCCTCGTGGGCAGCGATGAAGAAGACGTCCTCGCCGCCATGAAGGCGCTCGCCGTCCGGACAGAGAACACGATGGTAGCTCGAGTGGCCCTGTCTAACATGCGGCAGGGACACGAGGAGCCCGTCCGGTCGTTCCACGCCCGCATCAAGGGGGCAGGCGGACACGTACAAGTATGAAATGAAGTGCACCAAGGTGGGGTGCGATCAGGTCAACGACTTCACGGAAGAGATATTGCGCAACGTGGTTGCCCGTGGCATCGCGGACCAAGCAATACAACTTGACCTACTCGGTGAGAAGAACCAGGACATGCCATTAAAGGACATGATAGAGTATATCAATGCAAAGAGTCTGGAAAACGCTCGGCATCGCGCCTGCTTGACACTCAGAGCACGGACGCGATCAGTAGTTCGTATCGGCGGGGAAAGCAACAGGACGTCTGCGCCAGAGTAGGAGCCAGGCTGGAAAAACCGAAGGCCAAGCCCGAAGGAGTATGCATCTACTGCGGCGAGGTGGGCCACGGCAAAATGCCTCAATGACGCGCCAGACACGCCGAGTGCCCCGGATATGGTAAAAAGTGCCGGAAGTGTGGCCGCCAGAATCACCTCGACAAGGCGTGCCTGGGCGGCCGATCGGCAAGACCCCCATCCAAGGAGACTGACGGGATGTACGACGAGTAGACGGCAGCCTTCCTCGAGCTATGCACGGTCACCATGGCCAGCACAGAGGACGAAATACGCACGCTTCCCCTCGCTCACCACCTGTACGATGATATGTGCGATAAGTGGATGAAACGCGTATCCGACCCGCAGCCATACGTCAACCTCACTCTCACCAACAAGCGCGAGGATTACAAAGCGCTGGGTTTTAACCTCCTGAAACACACCCGCGCGTTAACCCTACCCACTATGGCAGACACGGGGTGCCAGAGCTGCCTGATCGGCATTAAAGTCGTCCAACAAATGGGCCTGAGTACCGAGGACCTCATACCTGTATCCATGACCATGAAGGCCGCAAACAACAAAGGAATTCGTATCCTCGGAGCCGTGGTAGTCAGATTCGCCGGTAACAGTGACGACGCTCGGAGAATGGAGACTCGCCAAATCGCGTACGTTACAGACTCTTCAGACCGCATATTCCTCTCCCGCGCGGCCTGCATGGACCTGGGCATGATCTCGGACAGATTCCCGACACTCGGAGAGGTGAATCTGACGACCTCGGAATTGTGCGACTGCCTGCGATGCACGGAGCCGCTGACCAAGCCGACCGCACTCCCCATGCTGGCGACCGAGGCCAACAGAGAGGCACCACAGTCAAACTTACTCAGGATGTATGCTCAGAGCACATTCAACACGTGACCACACCAGCCACTACCGAGAATGACCGGCCCGCCACTATGTCTTATGCTCAGTGAGAACGCGACACCGGTTGCCCATCACACTCCAATCTCCATGGCCATACATTGGCAAGATGAGGTAAAAGCAGGCCTCGACCAGGACGTTCGTCTCGGCGTGTTGGAGGAAGTACCCGTCGGCACGCCGGTGACATGGTGTCACCGCATGGTAATTTGCGCGAAAAAGAATGGCAAGCCGCGACGCACCGTCGACTTTCAGGCCTTGAACAAGCATGCGTTCCGCGAGACCCACCACACCCAATCCCCGTTCCACCAGGCGAGACGCGTACCTAACGGGAATCGCAAGACAGTATTCGATGCTTGGAACGGTTACCATAGCGTCCGCCTACACGAGGACGACCGCCACAAGACGACCTTCATCACTCCATGGGGGCGCTACCGGTACCTATCTGCCCCACAGGGGTATATGGCATCGGGGGACGGTTACTCACGACGATACGATGAGATCGTCGCGGACATTGGTAACAAGACCAAGTGCGTAGATGACACGCTACTATGGTCAGACACGATTGAGGGGAGCTACTTCCAGGCGGTCCAATGGCTCGATATATGCGGCCGGAATGGAATCATCCTCAACCCGGAGAAGTTTGTCTTCAGCGCACCCACGGTAGACTTTGCGGGCTTCACCATCACCATGACCGACGTGCGACCGTGCAGCTGCTACCTGGAAGCAATCCACGATTTCCCACAACCACGTCACATCACCGACGTCAGATCGTGGTTTGGGCTTGTCAACCAGGTGGCGTCAGCCTTTAGTATGGCCTAACGAATGCAGCCATTCCGGAAGCTGCTGAAAAGTAGAGAACGCTTCCAGTGCTCCATGGAGTTAGAGGACATATTCCGCGAGTCGAAAGACGTGATCGTACAAGAAATCGAACACGGTGTCCGCATATTTGACAAAACTAAGCCAACATGCATCGCCACGGACTGGTCGAAGGAGGGAATCGGATTCTGGTTGCTTCAAAAGCACTGCCGATGCATGCCAGTTAGACCATTCTGCTGCACTGATGGATGGAAAATAACCCTAGTCGGCAGCAGATTTACACACACGGCAGAATCCAGATACGCGCCCATAGAGGGCGAGGCTCTCGCAGTCGTGGACGCCTTGGACAAGGCGCGCTACTTCGTACTGGGCTGCGAGAACCTGATCGTTGCGGTAGACCACAAACCACTGCTGAAACTCCTTGCGGACAGAGCACTTGACGACATACCCAACCCCCGCCTCAGGAACCTCAAGGAGAAGACCCTGCGTTATCGCTTCCGCATCATACATATCCCGGGCATGAAGAACAAGGCGGCAGATGCCATGTCGCGCAGGCCAGTCGGCACCACGCGACCTCCACTCATGAACCTTCCAGATGACAATGCCACCATAGCGACCCACCTCCAACCAAGCATGCACACCGACGTCCTGTCTCTCCTACGCCAAACTGAGCCGGAGTATGACGACGACGTCGAGGAGACAAACCTGGCATGGTGCGCCGCGGGCCTCGAATCATTGCGATCAGTAACATGGGATCGCGTCAGGGAAGCCACCAGCAGCGATGGCGATATGCACATATTGGAGGGAATGACAATGAACGGCATCCCCGACTCAAAAATCGAGATGCCAGAGACAATTCGCGACTATCACCAGCACCGCGAGAACATTACATCGACAGATGGAGTGATCCTATACAAGGACCGAGTAGTCATACCACCCTCACTCCGCGGCGATGTGCTGAACGCCCTACACGCTGCCCACCAGGGCCTATCAATGATGACCGCCCGCGCAGAATCCTCTGTATTCTGGCCAGGCATGTCGGCCGACATCAGCGCCACTCGGAAAAACTGCGAACACTGCCACCGGATGGCACCATCACAGCCTGGAGCGCCACCAACTCCACCTATCCCGGTCGTTTACCCCTTTCAGGCAGTGTGCTCGGACTTCTTTGTACACAGGGGTGTGTACACAAAACCTTGTGACGGTGGACAGATAATCAAACTGGCCGATCATCTCAAAGTCGACGGGTGGCGCCGCCGGACTCATAAACCACTTACGTCGCGCCTTTGTGATGTACGGGATGCCAGAAGAGCTCGCGTCGGATGGGGGACCGGAGTTCACCTCCACCGAGACCAGGTCATTCCTGCACAGATGGGGCGTACACCACCGCTTGTCATCGGTGGCCGTCCCTCACAGGAACTGTCGCGCAGAGATTGGAGTTAAGACAATGAAACGACTTATCATGGACAACACCAGCCCGCAGGGAGAACTTGACACTGACGCTGTGCAGAGAGCGATACTACAATATCGTAACACGCCTGACCCTGACACGAAGATCTCCCCGGCAACGTGTGTCTTCGGCCGCCCGATACGCGATTTCATCCCAATTATCCCCGGGAAGTACAGACCACACGACACTTGGCATGAGACCCTGAAAGCAAGGGAGGAGGCCCTCCGCAAACGTCATATCCGCACAGCCGACACGTGGGCAGAACACACCAAACGCCTTCCGCCACTTGCTGTAGGGGACCAAGTCCACGTACAGAACCAGACAGGACCCCACCCAAAAAAATGGGACAAGACAGGCAGTATCGTGGAGGTACGCCAACACGACCAATACGTGATCAAGATCGACGGCTCGGGCAGAGTCACACTTCGGAACAGGAAATTCCTGCGCAAGTTTAGCCCAGTTCGCAATGACCAGCTGCCACCCCGGTCTATCTATGATGATCTAGCAACCCGCATCACTGTACCTGCACCCGTTGTAACACCGCAACTGCCTGACCTCGACAGCGAACCCGTGACATCTGCGACGCCTATGGGGCCCACGCCGGCACTAACGTCAGTATGCACACCCCAGCGCAAGACGACACCCATTTCAGACACGCCAGAAGCACCAGGACGAGGAACACCGAGGCGCGCGATCCTTCAGACGCCACCATCGGCCCCTGAAACCCCGAGAACCCCATCCCCACTGGGGCTTATGTGACACCACCAGCACCAGCAACAGGTCAACGCCGATCCACCAGAGCGACCAGCGTGCCTGCCTGGCACAAGGACTACACCATGGAATAGTCACACGATGGGCGATATCAACTTTTGTTCATTCATTAAACTTAATATTTTCTCAGCCTTTATCTATTAACATAATAAAGACTCGGAGGGTCTTTATTATGCAGGGCAGAGTTTAAAAATATATTTTGGCCTTCAAACAACTTAACAACAACAACCAAACTAAAAGCAAATGTTTTTTTGTTTGTTTAAGCTGAAAAGTATCACTACTTGCTCTTCAAAAGATATGCTGAAAAACATAGATAGAGAACATTGTACTTTATGGTACTTCTACATATAGACGGTCCCCTGTGCCAGTGCGCATGTGCAGCCTGAGCCGGAGCCAGAGATGTTGTGGGCGTTTCAACCTGTTCAATACTTGTTTGATTATTGTTGTTCCACGCTAATAAAGTGGTCGAACAAATTAAACTGTTCTTATTTAAAATGGTTTCGGGCACCACTTTAACACTCCTAAGTCAGAACCGTAGTACCACCCGGGGTGGTTGCTGTCTACAATCTACTACCTAAAAATATGACATGAATGAAATGATTAGACTTTGGTGAAGATTCGAATCCGGATCTGGATCTGCAAATTTATTAAGTGATTTTCCCCCATTGACTTACAGTGCTAAAACAACATATAGCAGGACATCTCAAAAAGTTGTGAACGGATTCGGACAAAACTTGGTCAGCAGATTGGGTATGTAACAAGGAAGAATTGGTTCGATTTTGGTGAAGATCCAAATCCAGATCCAGATCCGAGAATTTTAAAGTGAATTTTCACCACTGAGTGATCGGGCTAAAACAATATATAGTACGATATCTCATAAAGTTATTGATGGATTCGGATGAAACTTGGTGGATGAGTTAGATTGGTGACAATAACAAGCCGATTAAATTTTAGTTCAGGTCCGAATCCAGATCTGGCCTATCAGTGGGATACAAAACGTAAACTAATCAGTTTGGCGATGTATGCGCTCTAATGAGTGGCTGTTCTAGTTTACATTTTCTTTTGTAGCAACACAATGAAGAGAAAAGGAAAATATACTTAACTCTCATTGGTTTGTGGAAATGTGACGTAAAAGACTTACGCATAAAAGATAAAAAAAAGTACATTCTTCCTTTTCACCGAACAAAATTAATGATACTGCTGGGAAACATTTTTAAGAATTGTAAAAGGGTATTTTAAAATTACGAGCTCTGTGTCTCATATATCCACAAAAGTGGGCTCACAAATCAACTTTGCAAGATCCTGCATCACATCATTAGCAAAAACAAAGTTGTGGAATGGAATGTGAATAAAATGTAGAGTCATCCTTCTGAGATTGCAGAAACAAATTTGGGATAGAAACAAACTGTGATACTACCTGGTGGCATCTGATCAGGGCTGCCTCTCGTATACCATTTCCCCTCTGTCCCCTCACATAGAAAAAAAAAATGTACTTGTAATGGAAACAGCATAAGACAGGGCAATCTCTCATAATCAACCTATCCCTTTACCATTTGGCTTGCTGAATTTTGACATCACACCTGAAACTTGACAAAATGACAATGGCACTCAGGTGCTTTAAAATCCTGATTCGCTAAACTGCCAAGTCCTCTGTAGTTTATTCAAAAGGCCTATTTTCTCGAGGCGACATTGAACTCAATTTTGAAATGGAGTAAATGTCCATCTTATCGCACAAGGAAGCATGGAAACAACGACCCACTAAATGGTGAACAAGCACAGTGAAGTAAATGACAAACCTCAACATATTTGAATGTCTCTGAAGTATTCTCGTATTACTGGAAGACATCCATGGAAGTTAACCATTTGTCATCAGGAGAGTTTTTATATGTGATTAGTGCTGATTTGTCACGAAACATCGTTAAACTAACGTAAAAAAAAAAAAAACAGAACACCCAGGCAAGGTTCTCTGGGAGAAGGTTGAGGGCCATACCACAATTGATTCTAACTTCTGGTTGTGTCACGCACATTCCACCGAGTTAAAACAGAAATGTGTTTTATAGTCTGAACAACTTGAAAATGCAGCTTTGAAGTTTTTTGTCAAACCTTTTGTATCAGATTCCTTAAACTTAACTTTGAGCCTGATCACTCAATATTTGGTTGACTTCACCTTTAAAAACAATAGGTGTTGGCACTGCATCTCCAGTAATGAAAAAAAACAACTCAGTTGTCTCATGAGATATAACCGACATCTTCTTAATGCTCTGATACCTGGCAATTTCCTTGCTCGGCTTTCTAGCAATGGCATTCAGGGCCCTCTCCTCACCTTGCTGGTGGAATCGTTTTCACGTGCACAAAACATGCAACTCTCATCAGTGATGCTGAAGTTTCCCATCCAAGGTCCAATCAACTTCTTGCTTTCTAATCATGACTTCTCTGACATTATTAGGACATAGTTATTTTACACACCGTCCACAATTTTCATATAGATTATGATACTCCAAAATGAAAAGCACTTCGTAAGAAGTTGTTTGATTGAATTCAACTCTGCGTCATTCATCTCCATACGAACTGCCAAGCCGACTTATGGACCATCATTGTGCATTGTAAAAACAACAACAAACCATTGAATGGATCACCTTTATGTAAGTTTTCACCAGAATGAAAGGTATTCTGGCAACATAAAACTTTCAACAAAGAAAAGCCATATACAGTACTGTTCCCAAGTTTGTGAAAGGACCACTTGGTAAACAAATCCTGTTTTGTTTTACAACCAACTTCTGGCAAGATTGTAGTCTCTTGACTTCCTTGCCCTCACTGTTACATACAACCCATGCCAGCCAGAAAATGTTCAAGATGTCTTCAAAACCACATTGTGAAGATGTATATGCTGTCAAGGAAGTCCATTCTTTGTACTTTCATCTCTCGATAATAATCTCGTGAAAAATAACATTTTTGGAGAACAAATTGAAATATGACTCTCCTCAAAGGGCCGAGACTTGGGCATCCCATCTTGACCTTCTAGATGCAGATTCCTGGAAAACTTTGGCATCTCCATTCAAGACGGCTCGGTACAAGAGCTGCACTTTTCTCATCACAGACAGGTTGGTAAGCATTTTCTTTGCTAACACCTTTCACTTGGCTTTCTGTGTCCATTTTCCTCCACCATCTGGCCATCTCCAATCTCAAAATGAATTGTTGTACTTACACATGTCTCAGGCTTGTGAAGCACCATGACACACATATTTGGCACACAGAACAATGGTATAATTGAGGCATGAGGAGATATAAATACACTTCTAATCATATTATATGAATGACAAAGACAGTCTATGGGATTTTAAGTTGGCTTACAGTTTCAAGAGCGACATGCCAGTACACAACGCCAAGTAGGGCATACCCTATATTTTAATTTACTTTTACAATGTTGAAGACAGGTGTGTTATAGTTGCTTCCTGACAATCACAGCAGAAAATTTCAGCATGCATGGTGGTCATACTGCTTGTCATAGAAATTTTTTAATCAACTCTCCAGCGATGTGACAGCAGAGTTTAAAAATATATTTTGGCCTTCATACAACTTAACAACAACAACCAAACTAAAAGCAAATGTTTTTTTGTTTGTTTAAGCTGAAAAGTATCACTACTTACTCTTCAAAAGATATGCTGAAAAACATGAATAAGGATACATTCGGCACCACCTTGATATCACATGAAGAAGATTACAATAAATGGAAAATAACTATGGAATGCACTGTGCAAGGATTATCACACATTATCACTTCTAACCTCTCAAATCATGGCACCAAATGTTAAAAGTAAGGGTGCAAGCTGTAATTATGCCACAGGACGCCCAACATGATATTAAATGACCGCAACCCTGGCCCTGTTACGCATTGGCAAAAAATCGTGTGTTCCATGATTTTTGGTAGGGCAGTGTGAATGTGCAATAAAATTTCATGAAAAAAAAAATTGATTGCACCACCAATAAAATTTTTTTTTTTTAAATATATATATAGATATATATATATATTAAAAAAAAAAGAAAGGTCCTGTGATGAGGGGATATGACATTTTGAATGTTTATCTGGTGCCAGCACTTAGTTTCTTAACCTGTCAAGTGTTATAGAGTAAAGGGTGCTGGGATTTAAAGGGTTGGTGTGCACGAAAAAGGAACTCAGTGAACCCTAAAACAATACATCTCAAGACAGACCGACGGTCGAATGCAACACACAATCTAATAATGTTCGACAGAGATGTGCAGTTGAGCATGACAACATGGTGACCTTGATTGCACAGTCACAAGGCTATTTTCAGTGGAACAATCACTGCAGTAGCATGGAGCGAGGCAAAACTTCATGCAGTACGAAAAATTGGTCATAAAATCTTGCACACAGGTGTTGGCTTGGTAATCGGTATAACAATAAGATGATGTAACACAATATGAGGAAACCTAGGGTTGTTTGAACCATAACCGCCTTTGGGCTTTGCCTTGTGTTTTTTCCTAGACCTATCAATTGACATTGGCTCTCTGCGTGGTGTATTGTATCCAAACATCTCATATTTGAAAGGCAGCTCTGGTTGCCATGGTGAATTGCCGTGTGGGTCAAGGTCTTTGTGATGAAATTACGAGAACATAAACCACTTCATTTGTGGAAAAGAGATGACAAACAATTACTATTTTAGTGCTAATACTGACATACTGTATTCATATAATTATTTCATAATACTCAATCCAATCTGTGATTAAAGGTTTCAAGGCAACAGCTTAATGGAATTGCATGTCCAAAGATGAATCAATCAATACATACATGAACAATTTTTTTTAACATTAGGTGAAGACTGCTAACATCCATTATTTTTAAAAGTAAAGAAAAAAAAAAAAAGCAAAACCAAACAAAGAATGTATAACCCCAACGATTTTGTAAAAAATGGGATAGAATAGACCTAGCTCAGTCGACATTTCATCTACAACCCACAGACTTTTATACATACTTGATGAGCTTAATGGTCTACTCTCGCAATTAAGTTCCTTGTACTTATTCAGGCTCTTCTGTCCAAGCCCAAGTGGATAATTTTGTAAATTTAGACAGTTTGTAATCCTTCAAAATTGGTGGAGTAGTTTAGTATCATTAGCCATTATTGTCTATGAAATTATTGAATATATATGTGTGTATATATATGTGTGTATATATATGTGTGTATATATATGTGTGTATATATATATATATATGTGTGTGTGTATATATATATATACACACACGAGTGGGGTATGCTTACACATATGAACTGTGCTTCGCCATTAGTTCGGACCATGGTGAAAATGGTCATGACCATTTACAATGGACCATGGTGCAAATGTTGCAGCTGAACCAGGGCCCACAAAAAGGGGGCCCCACAATAAATGAAAAAAAAAAGAGTAAATTTTTGTATTTGCATTTTTCCCTCATATCAATTTCTTCAAGAAATGAAAATTAAAGTGTGTGCACTGTGTTTGCTAGGGTAAGTTTTTTTCACTATATATTATGTTGATCTTTTGTAATGAGCTACGCTATGTTTATTGGTATCCAATTTGCATGTAGTTATACTGAATGGCTGTCCTTTTTATAGGATTTAGAGTCATCTCTGTATTCTCAATCTAATATCACTTTTTTATGTAATGTAATACTGATGCCGTAGCGCTTACTGTAAATAAACCTTACTGTAAGTTTTGTTTCATTTCGAAAAAGAAAATTTCATTTTACGGTTTAGTATTGTTTTATTTTGGATTACATATATATGGGCTATGGGGGTACCATAATCTTTTCAGTGCTTAGGGCCTCTAAAGGTCTTAATCTGGACCTGGGTCTCAGGCAACGTTTCACCAGCTTCACGGCTGGCTTCCTCAGGCCAATCGACCATGAGCCTTGGCACATGTCCGGTTTTTATTTCGATACGACCGATCATTTTTGGTCACATGCTGGTGCTCTCGGTCAAATGGAGGAGTGTTTTAAGCTTTAAGCATGCTCAACCAGTGGGTCACCCAGATCGCTCAGATAGCAGAGCACTGGTACGGTTTGCCAGAGGACCTAGGTTTGATTCCCATTCCTGTACTTTTTTCACATACACTTAAAATGTTTGTTTCCTGTTCATTCATAATTGCATTACTACACCCAATGTAGTGATTAATAGTGCACATGGAATTGTCCCCCCATAGGGGGAAGACCCTCTTGTGGATAGGTCGTCACTGCTCCTATGGCTGCCAGTGAGTGCCCCGGAAGCAGCGGGGAACAGAGAGTGGCATTTCCATATATGTGGAAGAATTGCATACTCAGCTAATGGGTTGCCCAGATAACTCAAATGGCAGAGCACTGGTATGGTTCACCAGAGGACCTGGGTTTGATTCCTGATCTGAGCCTGTAATCTTTCCACATATACTCATAATATATGAAAGATATGCAACAGCCCATTGCTCAAGGTTGCTGCACTACGACCTGAAGCATCAGTATATGCACATGTGCAAAAAGGTCTTGTCATCACAAACGCCATATTTCAACCACAGAGCAAATACAAGATGACTTTGATGCATCCTATTATAAATAATAATGGGATCGATAAATAATAATAATGATCGATTGTGCTTGTTTGAGTGAGGGATCGTCATGAGATTGTAAATAATGGCATCTAATTGATTATGTGATTGTTTGAGCAAGGGATCACCATGAAGTTGACACCTGTAAAGCTCTACATAATGCAGATTATTTCTAGAAATCTAGATGGACCATCATCTTATTGGTATCAAATATTTCGTTCAAGTTGCTCACAAACATCACGAGCAAATGCCAGTCATTAAATGATTGAATGTGAAGCATCTCGACAGCCACGAGATGAACCTTCTATTTAAAGGTTCCTTTGGAAATGTATACTATATTGTCAGGTTATTTTGGTGTGACCACCCCTCACCTTCAGGTTACTTTTGCGACATATGTCGACACAGCTGCAGCTCCAGGAATGGACTCACGCAAGTCATCTCAGGACCCATCAATGGAGAGGTTTTCAGTAACTACATCTACTCCCACAATCATCATCGGATCAGAATGCTGAATATGCAGCATATACTCGTACATGAAGGACTGACAAGAGGTGTATGTGTGTGTGAGTGTGAATGTGTGTGTGTGTGTGTGTGTGTGTGTGTTTTCCCTCATTGAAAATTTTGGTTAAAAAAACAAATTCCCACCGTTGAAGCCCAATGAGCCTTAACACCCATTCCCTAAATCTGAAAATTCTCATTCCTTGGCTTGTGTTAGTTTTCGATTCATCTTGTTATCTTTTAGAAAGTTACAGAAAATATGAGATCACATCAATATTGTGTTCAAAAAAGGGATGAAAATAAAATGCTGTCCCTTGGGCAGTGTATTATTTATCAGAGAGAAAGCTGATGCTGTGAAAAGATCACCAAGCTGGGTGTAAGCTTAGAATTTAGAAATATCACCAAGCAATGCACAAAAGAACAAACAGTTCAAAAGAGAATAAAGGAAACGAGTTAAATCTATCAGCACAGTAACTACACCAGGTCACCGATCAATAACCATAAAAAGTAAAATTTAAATCAAGAGTTTGCATCTTCTGTAATTCACATAATCCAACAGCTATAAAAATCGACAAGAAAATTGCTTTTCAGAAATGCACAACCACAAATATTGCTCAGGATTCTCGGTGTGGATGAGGGTTGAGCCCAATCACAATCACAATCACAAAATCCTTTGCAAAGAAAACCGAGACAAAATACTTGCTGAAATAAAAATACTCTCGAAATCGATTATGAGGTATAAGAAAATAAAACACGACTGGGGCTGGGAAAGGGGAAAGTAGGTGGGGGGGGGGGAGGATTGAGGATATTAATGTCAAATCATATATTTAACTTTTCTCAGATGCCAGATATAGATAGTTGAGGTTGCAAATTTTAAGTGACATCAAATGGAAGGATGAAAGAGAAAAAAAATATAAAAATAAAGAAAGAAAAAGGAAATGCATGAAATTAATCATATATAATAAACTTGAAAACATCTGATGACTTTGGGGGAGAGGGGGGCCTCCCACAAGTTCAGAGATGTGATCCCAAAGCATAATATATTTGAATGGACAGGTGGTGTGCAAGAAAACAACTGCCGACGTTCATTTTGATGGCAATCTCTGGTATAAAAAAAATTTAAAAAGAGGCTTCCTGTAAGAGCCACTCTGGACATTCATTCCCATGATTTCAAAGTTTGAAACTTCCATGGCTCCATGCAGACTTTTCTGAAAAGATATCACAGGGAGGTTTTCTCATGGTGGAAATCTGTGGGACACGAGTCGTTCCAGCTTTTACCGCCAGCAGCTACAGTGAAAGCTGAAAAATACACCAACTTATGAGTCTGAACACGTAGCTGAACAGCAAACCGAAATAAACACCCCTTTCCCGAAAGGGGCTTTTAAATGTCAACAGCTATTGTCCTCACTATCGAAAGCAGAGACTAATTATTTCGGGGCAGGCAAAAAAGTCAAAGAATTATATATTCATCAACGGCTGATTAGAAAGGCACGTTAAAGAGTCAACCTGGAAAGCCTGATGGCATGCCGAAGATGTGCAACCAAATGCTCATCTCTTTCATCATATAGGAGACAGAAAGAGTGAAGAACTTTGTATGGAATGTTTTACAGTAAAGTGGTTATTTTTTAATGTTTGTAACATTGCTCCAACGTTTGCCTGACATTACATGCCATTTTGGAGCCTTGTTATTTGTATTAAAATGATAGAGACTGAGTCAATCATACGAAAGCATCTCTTCCGAAAAAGGGCTGATCTGGATGGAAATGAGAATTCTAGCAGCTCATAGCAATTCGTCGTATGAAGCCAATCTGACCATTAGTTTCACAGCTCTTGAGCTTGGAAGCACAAGTGCAATGATGGAGATTCCAACTAGAATGAAGGCTAACAGGTTAAGGCCAGTGTTTGTTGAGTCTGAGACTCTCACCTGTATTCCATTATAGAAACTAGAATACCTCTGCCAGGATGAAGAGTTTGCATTTTGTATCCGACTGATAAGCAAGATCGGTATCTGGACCTGAACCAAAATCTAATCGACTAGTTCTCATCACCTAACCAACTCTTCCAACTAATTTTGTCATAGCCCATCCATAACCTTTTCAAATATAATGCTATATATCATTCTGATCATATCTCTCAAAAGAGAATAATCACTAAAAAATAAAAAAGTTATTTTATCTGGATCCGGATCTGATCACCAGAATCGAATCAATTTGGCCTTGTCACACAATCAAACTGTCCACCATGTTTCGTCTGAATCTGTCAATAACTTTTTGAGATATCCTGCTCACAGACAGAGACAGACAGACAAACAGGGGTGAAAACATAACCTCTGCTCATATTCAGTGGCGTAGGTAATGAAAATACATGTTGCTCAAAGCGTCCAAGTTGATATAGTAAAGTATACATGTGAACTAGTAGTTATAACGATTTATTTTATCAATTTAAGCATCAATTTGAGCGTCCTATTTTTCCACCTTCAAAAAACATTAAAAAATAAATAAATATATAAATAAAAATTGTACCCGTGTCGAAGAAAGCGGTTCAGTTTGGCATTTTTAATATGAAATAGGCAAAGCCTAGAAATGAAGGAAACCCTTTAAAATTACCCTTTAGAACCATTCAGAATTACCCTTTAGAACACTAGAAATACCCTTTAGAACCCTCTTGAATTACCCTTTAGAACCCTCTAGAATTACCCTTTAGAATTAACCTTTTAATTACCCTTGAAAACCCTTTAGACTTTAGAAGTTTCCTTTAGAACCACTTAGAATTACCCTTTTGAATCACCCATTAGAATCACCCATTAAAATTACCCTTTCAAATCACCCATTAGAATTACCCATGAGAACCCTTTAGAAATTGCTTTAAGCATTTCCATTTAGAATTGACCTTTAGAAATACCCTTTCTTTTGGGTCCTTGGGGACTTTTGGGTCATCTGGGTGTTTTGGGTCCTTGCGGTATTTTGGCTCCTCGGAGTATTTTGCCTCCTCGGGGACTTTTGGTCATCTGAGTCTTTTCGGTCCTTGGGTACTTTTGGATCTTTTGGTCCCTTGGGGTATTTTGGGTTTTTTGGGTCTTCCGGTCCTCTGAGTCTTTTGGGTCCTCAGGGTATTTTGGTACTTTTTGGTGCTCGTGGACTTTTGGGTCTTTTGGATCCTCAAAGTCTTTTACGTCCTTGGATTATTTTGGGAGTTTGGGGTCTTTTGAGTCCTCCTGGAGTCTGCGATCATGGACCTTGAGGGCATGATTAAGAACAAGGTCAGATCACGGGTGGCTGCTGTTTTACTTCAGCCTCCCACATTCCTCGCAGCAATTTCAATTTGGACCAGGTACAGCTATGGGATTTACAAGAACGATGTAAGATGGATGATGTGGCATTCTTACCGGCAGACAAGGGACGTGCAACAGTGCTGTTGGAGCGACTCCTGTACACTATAACAAAAAAATGCAGGATACATTGGAAGATGCAACTACATATGAGAGGCTAATCTCTGATCCAACTTAAAAGGAGGAACAAAGATTAAACTCATTGCTCTCCAGAATTAAAGCAACTGGAAGACTGCCGGCTGTAGAATACAAACGGTTGTACAGCAGCATTGGAGTGGCTCCCAGGGCCTACGGGTTACCAAAAATGCACAACAAAGCAAAAATATCATTAACATGCCGATAGTATAGGATGGGAGAATCGACATGTGGATTCAATGTGAATTCTCCCATTCTATACTATCAGTATGTTGATTATATTTTGCTTTGTTTGAGTCTCAGGTGGCATGTGATAACTTCTTGATACGGCTTAATACTCTCCATCCGGCACTTAAGTTTACCTGCGAGCTGGAATCTTCAAACACTTTACCATTTTTGGACGTTTTGGTCGAAGGATCTGCACATGGTTTCACTACATCCATCTATCAGATGCCGACTTTCACTGGGCAGTGTAATCATTAGGATTCCTACAGCTCCACTCGATACAAAATTGCCTTGATCAACATCCTTGCGAACAGGGCTTGGAGGATTTGCTCACCTTGTAATCTTCCTGCCAAATGGAGAAAATCATGAATATACTCAGTGAGAATGGTTACCCAGAGTATAAAATTAAGAGGTATGTGCAGCACAAGTTTCTAAATACGACAAAAGATCGCAAGGTTGGTCCTGACAAATGACATCTATGTCAGGATGCCGTGGACAGGATGATCATCAGGAAGGCTTGAAGAACAAATCAAACATGTACCTGGCTGTACACCCTCAAGTTATGTTTACCTCTCTCCGTTTGCTTACATCAGTCAACAAAGATATTCTGCCCACCTCACAAATAAGCACTGTTATCTATGAGTTTAAGTGCCAATGTGAAGCTTGGTATGTGGGCCGTACAACCCAAAGGTTGGCTGATTGTATCAAACACCATGTCTCTCTGGCGATTCGAGAAAATAACTTGAGAGTTAGGACACAACCAGTGCGAGCATGTAGGAATGTTCAAGGACCGTCAGCCATTTCTTGTTCTTCTGTCATTGCACGGCACTTAGTTGCCAACCCTGTCTGTGCAGATCAGTACAATGCAGATATGTTTAAGATATTGAGTCGAGGTCAGAGTGTTTCATATCGACGTATGTTGGACGCAACCTTCATTCTTTCCATGGACCCTGTGTTATGTCGTCAAAAGGAATAAGGAATTCTCCCATTCTGTTTGAACAAGGAAACATCAAAGCTGTTGCTCCGACCGCTGTCCAAAGTATGCATGCAAATGGTGAGTCATCGGCTTTGGGGACTGATGAATGTATTGGGGCTCAGATTGTCATTGATGTCATTACTGATGAACCAATCAGTGTCAATCTTACATAGACATGCCTATCAATGAATACTCACTTCCTGGTTCTCTTGCTGTGAATCAATCAATGAGAAGTACAGCATGAAAGGTTTTGGACAATATGTCATCATTATAGCTGTGGAAGACCTCTGGGAAGGGTTTGAAACAGCAAAGCGCTTACCTTGGGGAGATCTTCTTGATTGCTTTACGTATCTTCTTTGGCTGGAAGAGCATGGGAGGAGTCAATATATTTGTATAATCAGAGCCACCTGGGTTTAGTTGATGAGGTGAGAGCTGATTGGATATTCCCTCCATTCACACGTGAGAGATGTGGGTGGGCCTTTCTTTATGACCTCCACCACCGAAGATGAAGGAGGTAATGGGGAATATTCCTTTTTAAACAAGTTGCCTTTTCTTTTACTGTACTCACTGGTTTTTACCAATGTACTCACTACCTCTTTATGTACTCAATTCCTTATATTCATTTCTTTGTATTCAAAAAAGTATAAAATCACATTCATACAAGGACCGAGAACCTAATGTTTTATCTCCCACCTCTCCTCCACTCCCCTTCCCTGTCTGCTTTTAGTATTTTGTTTGACCAGTAAAATGCCTTTCTCATGTGAAACCAATCTCACCAAGGCCAGCTGTAGGTCATCATGCTCTCTCTCTCTCTCTCTCTCTCTCTCTCTCTCTCTGTCTCTCTCTCTCTCTCTCTCTCTCTCTCTCTCTCTCTCTCTCTCTCTCTCTCTCTCTCTCTCTCTCTCTCTCTCTCTCTCTCTTTGTTCTCCCAGACCCCTCCACTCCCACCAAAGTATATATATATATATATATATATATATATATATATATATATATATATATATATATATATATATATATATCAGCAAATGTAAGCTTAGTTTAGTGCAAATCATTGTGGATGTTTACATCTCAGTGTTTTGGATCCGTGGTAACGAGCAATAAATGTTCTTTGATCAAATGTACTTTTCCTTGTGGACAGTGGATTATTTGTGTATTGCAAATTGAGAAATAGTATTTACACCGAGTCGGTTAAGACAACAAATTCCACAACAAATTGGTGCCGTGGACTCAGATGTACTAAATCTCTGGAGGCAGTCCATGGTCCGGAGGGACGGCGAACACTTGAGCATCGCAGACTAGAAGGTAAGCGGAGAGCGTTCGCCCCATCCCTGATGGCGGGCCTGTTCTTAGCAGGTAACGTACATCGACAAAGGAAAGTACATGTCAGAGAATTTTTATTGATAGGCCTGAGGGGATCCTGCGGTTACAGACCGCTTCAGCCTTTGGGGCTGAACAGAGATCAGGGATCTCTTCATGGGGAGTTTGAGTCTCCGCCGTACCTTGAGCGAGTTTGGTACTCGGCTCACTGTGCTGTAAAAGGTACAGCAGGCAGAGGGGAAAAAGGCCAATCCACTCTGGACAAAAGGGAGGGGGGTTGGAGTCCCACCTCCGCAAAGAGAGGGGTTCAAGGCCCAGCTCGCTGTGTGATAAAGTGTGATTTTGTGTGAGGCTATGTGGTTCGAACTAACAGTACTATATAGTTACTTTATCACAGTGCTGGCCAGCAGTTGTTGTATTATCGTGATATTGAAGTGCATATTTCATGGTATTTGTGACCTGATAACGACTTGCAGGATGGCAAATGCTAGTGGAAAGAGGGATGAGATTGGGTATACTGAAGCAACCTGCCCCAGGCCACGCAGAGGGACATGCGCGAGATATATGTTCGATAAATACGGACCTGATTCTGTGACAGACGTTGCAAATTGGTACGTTTGGACTATGAACAGTAAATTGCCTTTTCTTGAGAATGATACTTTTGATCGGGATTGTTTGAATCACCTGAGGAAAGTTCTGGAGGAAAAGGGAAAAGACAAAAGGCCTCGAGGCACGTACATTGGGGAGCGTACATGGACTGGATGGAGGAGTGTCGGGACAGGGTCGAAAAGACATGGCTGTTAAACCTGAATGGTCAGCTGGACCAGGTGACCATGCAGATGCCCGTGAGACTTGAAAATAAATCAAAAAGAAAACAGCGAGCCGCCCCTGTCAAGTTCGAGGATGATGGAGAGGATTTGCATAGGTGGCCCGACCCTATTCCAGACATAGATCCAACAGGCACCGCCGCTCGAGGACAAAGAACCGGCACAGTGGGCGCAGAGGGAGATGATGGTACAGGACAGGAAGAGCATCAAAGAGGAGCCACAGGAAGAGTACCAAAAGAGGAGATTACGGAGAGCGTGGAGAGGAAACCTGCTGCGACACAACGACAAGAGAGGGCTCCTCTTGGTGACAGGGTTGAAGTGCAGACTGACAAACAGACAAACATTACATGGTCAACATAAGTTAAACATTAAACGGAGCCGACAATCACACACACACACACACACATATATATATATATATATATATATATATATATATATATATATATATATATATATATATATATATATATATATATATATATATATATATATATATATATATATATATATATATATATATATATATATATATATATATATATATATATATATATATATATATATATATGTACACATACATACACACATACATACACACATACATATACACATACATATATATATATATATATATATATATATATATATATATATATATATATATATATATATATATATATATATATATATATATATATATATGTACACATACATACACACATACATACACACATACATATACACATACATATATATATATATATATATATATATATATATATAAATACATATATATATATATATATATATATATATATATATATATGTATGCACTGTGCATCTACTGTAGTTTCATGATTCTAAGGTGCACCAAAACATAAGGCACAAGTCAATTTTTTTTTCGAAAAAAGAAAAAGAAAACAATATTTACAAAGGCAACAGACACACCCTTAATGTTCACACAAAGTTCAACTGAAAAACTCCTGAATAAAAATATCAGAAAACAAAAAGAAACTTGAAATAATTATCTGTGCATCACAATGTTTTAGTCTGCAACAACACTCTCCTCGTGATCAGATCCACTTTCTGCACACCCATCCTCATTAGATGCAATCATCCTCCTGCTCCTCCCACAAAATATATTGTTATTTTCTGTCAAGAGCATTGGAAATGCAACACCGCTTAAAAGTTAAAACTATTATTTCACTCTAAACAGCAGCATTCCAGGTTGACATGATCCATTGGCACACTGACGGCATGCTAGCTTTATTTATTTTTCCCATTGGCATGATGAGACAATTCGGTGAACCAATCTTAAACTCTTCAGCTGCTTCATTATTTTTAGTTTGACTAAGGGAATCACTTTTAAAGAGCAGGTTTTGGGTCGCTGATGACTTTGCGTGATTCGAAGGTTGTAATCACATTAATAATCGTTGGGCAATTATTTTCTTACATTTGAAACTCAAAATAGGCTAAAATTAACAATTAAGTCAAAACTTTTGTCAGTGATCGAAAAACAGACTGGAATTTACCGATGATGCTATGACGTCACGTTCTCCGAAAACTTCGTGAACATTCGGAAACAACATGTGAACAATGGCGAGATGCGAATCAGAGAGTGATTTCAGCGGCGATGAAATTGAGTGTTTTCATTCCGATATTGCCGAGGACGAGTCGGAGGATGATGGGAATTTATACTATGGAGTTTCTGGCCCTGAGCCATATACATGTGAGCCACTTGCAAGTGCAAGAAAACGGCCTATTTCGTGTACAAGTGGCAGGACTGACTGCCCTGCAGGTCACACTGACAGAATCCACCAGACAGATTGGTTTGTAGATTTTCATTTTTTTGTTCGATGCATAAAATAATGTAAAGTTTGATTCGTCTGTGACTTGATATAATAATTTTTAACCCTCCAGTCACTCAAGAGTCAGAAATAGAATGAATCAATAATGGACCCAAATATATTTTACACCGTCGCCTTGGTGTTGAATTCTTTCTGATAGCTGAGCTTGACCCCAGCGAAAGTGAACAGTTAGAACAAACCCCAACATTCAAAACACTGTTGTGGCATATAAATACCAAAACATGTTTAGCCTCATTAAGAAATATTCTACTCTTCTTCTTCTTCTTCTTTCGGCTGCTCCCTTTCCGGGTCGCCACAGCGGATCATCCGTATGATCCGCATAGTGATTTGGCACATGTTTTACGCCGGATGCCCTTCCTGACGCAACCCTGGTCCCCTCTTACAACACACAGGGATAATTGAGAAATATTCTACCAAATTTAGAAAAAAAAGTGGAAAATTGATAAATTTTTTACAATTGAAATGAAATAGCACAATTTGCTGATGCTGTTGAAAAAGTAATTTAATCAACAATAAGTTGATTTGTTGAGAAAATTTTTCATGCTTGTGTTTTTCAGAAAGTTTATTTATGTTTTTCCCTGTACTCTTTAAGAATACATTTCAAGGTTTTTCTCACTTAAACTTAACAACTGATTCTGTGACAGAGCGGTATCTGGAGAACTTGTCAACCAACAACTCATATTCACAGAGTGGTGATCAGATGTGCTTATGCCTTCGTAATCCTCGGCTGTGAAATGGTCACCACAAATGACAATTCTATCCAAAGGGTCCTCTTTACCCGTTTTCTTTGGGGGAAAATTCGCCCGTTTTGTTTGTACAAATCTTATCCACTGCTGGCGAATGTTTAATTCTTTCGGGAATCCGTGGGGGCGATTACCCGTTTTCCAGCCATTTTCACAAAACATGATGACACACGTACGAGGCATGATGTACAAATATCCAAATAACTTTGTTCTACAATAATTCAAAATAAAAAAGGATAATATAGATAGTTGAAAGCTCAAAAAAGCGAAACAATGGTCCGTTGAACTGGACACTTCTTCAATGAGCGAGTGAGCATCTGCTTTGTTTTGGAGAACGTGACGTCAACATCCATATATGGCACGCGGCTGTTTTTTTCAACAGCCTCGAGAAATAACAACTTCGGAGTTAAATTTCATTAATTTTCCCAATAGTAAGGCAACCACAATAGTTTGCATCAAACTATTTAATGCACATATAATAATATTGATAAATTTTCAGAACATGTTTGGAGACCTGCAACCTGCTCTTTAATTTCAAATCTCACAATATAATGCACTACTTGAATTCAAATTTGCCACACCAAAGACCAAAACAAATAGCACTAAGTAATAAAGAGTAAATATAAGAAGGGTTGGAAAGCAATGGATCAATAACACGAGTGATGAATCATTCTTCTGCAAAAGCTTCATTAGTCTGACCACATGGGTGATGATGCATTTTCTTCTCACATGCATCACCCCTCCTCTCCCTTTCTCTTCAAGAGAGATGTGCTGCATGCCTCTCTCGAATCACTCGACCTTATTTTTGATTGTAAGGTCCACTGAAATAAAACATCTCATTTTGTAAAAAATGTTTCACCTCAGAGTTATGTAAATATGGTGTGTGAAAGTATATACACACACACACACACACACATATATATATATATATATATATATATATATATATATATATATATATATATATATATATACATATACATATACATATATATACATATACATATATATATATATATATATATATATATATATATATATATATATATATATATATATATATATATATATATATATATATATATATATATATATATATACAGTGGGGAGAACAAGTATTTTATACACTGCCAATTTTGCAGCTTTTCCCACTTACAAAGCACGTAGAGGTCTGTAATTTTTATAATAGGTACACTTCAACTGTGAAAGATGGAATCTAAAACAAAAATCCTGAAAATTACATTGTATGATTTTTAAATAAATAATTTGCATTTTATTGCATGAAATAAGTATTTGATCACCTTCCAACCAGTAAGAATTCCGGCTCTCACAGACCTGTTAGTTTTGTTTTTAAGAAGCCCTCCCATTCTCCACACATTACCTGTATTAACTGCACCTGTTTGAACTCGTTATCTGGATCAAAGACAGCTGTCCACACTCAATCAATCAGACTCCAACCTCTCCACAATGGACAAGAACAGAGAGCTGTCCAAGGACATCAGGGACAAAATTGTAGACTTGCACAAGGCTGGGATGGGCTACAGGACAATAGGCAAGCAGCTTGGTGAGAAGGCAACAACTGTTGGTGCAATTATTAGAAAATGGAAGAATTTCAAGATAACGGTCAATGTCCCTTGGTCTGGGGCTCCATGCAAGATCTCACCTCGTGGAGCCTCAATGATCATGAGAAAGGTGAGGGATCAGCCCAGAACTACATGGCAGGACCTGGTCAATGACCTGAAGAGAGCTGGGACCACAGTATCAAAGAAAACCAGAAGTAACACACTACGCCGTCATGGATTAAAATCCTGCAGCGCACGCAAGGTCCCTCTGCTCAAGCCAGCGCATGTCCAGGCCCATCTGAAGTTTGCGAATGACCATCTGGATGATCCAGAGGAGGAATGGGAGAAGGTCATGTGGTCTGATGAGACCAAAATCGAGCCTTTTGGTTTAAACTCCACTCGTTGTGTTTGGAGGAAGAAGAAGGATGAGTACAACCCCAAGAACACCATCCCAACCGTGAAGCATGGAGGTGGAAACATCATTCTTTGGGGATGCTTTTCGGCAAAGGGGACAGGATGACTGCACTGTATTGAGGGGAGGATGGATGGGGCCATGTATCGCGAGATCTTGGCCAACAACCTCCTTCCCTCAAGAAGAGCATTGAAGATGGGGCGTGGCTGGGTCTTCCAGCATGACAATGATCCGAAACACACAGCCAGGGCAACTAAGGAGTGGCTCCGAAAGAAGCATCTCAAGGTCCTGGAGTGGCCTAGCCAGTCTCCAGACCTGAACCCAAACGAAAATCTTTGGAGGGAGCTGAAAGTCTGTGTTGCCCAGCAACAGCCCTGAAACCTGAAGGATCTGGAGAAGATCTGTATGGAGGAGTGGGCCAAAATCCCTGCTGCAGTCTGTGAAAACCTGGTTAAGAACGAAAGGAAATGTCTGATCTCTGTAATTGCAAACAAAGGTTTCTGTACCAAATATTAAGTTCTGTTTTTCTGATGTATCAAATACTTATTTCATGCAATAAAATGCAAATTAATTATTTAAAAATCATGCAATGTGATTTTCAAGATTTTTGTTTTAGATTCCGTCTTTCACAGTTGAAGTGTACCTATGATAAAAATTACAGACCTCTACGTGCTTTGTAAGTGGGAAAACCTGCAAAATCGGCAGTGTATCAAATACTTGTTCTCCCCACTGTATATCTATATATATATATATATATATATATATATATATATATATATATATATATATATATATATATATATATATATATATATATATATATATATATATATATATATATATATATATATATATATATCTACATATATATATATATCTACATATATATATATATATCTACATATATATATATATATATATATATATATATATATATATATATATATATATATATATATATATTAGAATTTTTGAAGAGTACATTCTTCTGGACTCTCCTTGCATGATCCATTGGAACTGGAAGGGCATTTAAATCATTTCAAACAATGAGGTAAATTCATAATCAATACAAAAAGTTAAGAAGTATGGCTAGACAAAATAGCAAACAATATCCCAACTGTAACTGGCACCCAGACCACAATATAGTTGAAAATGGTGGGATTTCAAATGCATTAAAGCTAGATAAACAAAAACAGCAACCACATTCAGACAATCATTCCCTGAATATGGTTGTTATAAACAAATAACAAATAATAAACATAATGCCAATCGACCAACCTGACAAAACTGAACTTTTTTGTCACACACACACATGGTATGAGATTGGAAATTTTGAGGGTTTTTGTTTCATAGAATTACTGCTGTACAGAAATGGGCTCACCGTCAATAATCTGCTTGAAGCGCCAGATGCGGAGTGAGACGATGAGGCTGAGGCCATCCCAGGGACTATTAGGCCCATTGGCCACAGTCGATGCCACCATAGGGGCAAAGGAGAGGATAATGACAGCACCATCAAACACCTACAGAGGACAAGGCAAATTGTTCACCAATGATAGAGAGCAAATTGCAATAATAATTCCATCAAATTACTGTGCAGGACACCAGTATATGATCATGTGGTAATATTGCACAATATGTTTGAAGACTGACAGGAGAGCACAGGAGTAACGTACTCACCTGCAAAGTGAGGAGTCTTAGTTTCATCAATGGCAAATGAAGATCAAACCACCAATGTAATGGCATAAACTTCACATGGGTTTGCAAGGTACTTTTGAAAGGGATGCCAACTTGGTTATCTTGCCTGTTAGCACAAATTCATCATCCTTGAAGAACTCCAAATGAAATTACAAATAGAACTAGAACGGGCACTCAGTAGAGCGCATACCTTCGCCGCCGCAACTTTTTTTCCGGGCACATTTGAAAAACGTCATTTTAAAACGTCCATGACGTCACAACCGTCATTCCGATTGACGTCAAATTTGGTGTGTAACCTCCTTGATGGCAGTCCAACAAAATGCAATGATAAACACTGAAAAATTAAAAAGTTGAAAAATGATGTCATTTTTTGACGTCATTTTGACGCACTTCCGGGGACGTCACGTCCAATCGGGGACTACCATTCTGAAAGCTCGTAGTTCACTGAACGTTTTAACGTTGGTTTCATGTCAATAGCTCTATTAGATCTGAAGCTATGCCTACAAGTATATTTTGACCTTGAGTGTGACCTTGACCTTGACTACAGAGTTAATTGGCAAAACCTGTACATCAATAAACAGATATTTTGGTACTGATCCTAATGCCTGGATTTGGGAGACTTTGCTTTATAAATTATATAGATATTTGAATGTAAAATATCAAGACATTTTAGCCACAATTGAAAAACGTCATGTTCAAACGTCAATGACGTCATAACGGTCAGTCCAATCAAAGTCAAATTTGGTGTGCGACGTCCTTAAGGTAAGTCCTACAAAACAGTATGATCAAAACTGATGAGATCGAAAATTGAAAATTTACGTCATCTTGTGACGTCATTTAGACGCACTTCCGATGACGTTACGTCAAATCCGACACTACATATCCGAAAGATATCTCGTCATAGAACAATATGGCGGTGGTTGCATGTCGATAGCTGTATTACGAAGGAAGTTATGCTCAAAAGAGTGTTTTTGCCTTTTCATGACCTTGACCTTGACCTTTGACCCGATCGCTCCCAAAATCTAATCAAATCGTCCTTGGATACTCACGAATCATCCTACCAAATTTCATGCAATTCGGTAATAATACTTTCTGAGTTATGTGAATAACAAACAAACACACATTTTCACAAATAAATATATACACAGCGACCAAAACATAACCTTTCGCAGAATGCGAAGGTAATCAGGTCACTGTGTGCTGGAACCCCGACCAAATCCCAAACTTTTGTGTCATCCGCAGGCGCACACCATCCGTGGCACATCTGTGCCTCTGTGTAATGATCAAATAATTACGTGATACATATATATATATATATATATATATATATATATATATATATATATATATATATATATATATACATATATACATATATACATATATATATCATTACGTGATATATATATAATGCACACATTACACGATCACAGAATATATATATATATATATATATATATATATATATATATATATATATATATATATATATATATATATATATATATATATATATATATATACATACATATGAAGACCACAAGGGGAAAACTAGAGATGTCAGGATAAGTCAATTTTGAAGAAACTGAAAAACAAAGTTTCAAGACTTTGGTGGACTGTTTAAGAACTGTCATATAGATTTCTTTT
>NC_140972.1:79059462-79076962 GCF_056783735.1 Eptatretus burgeri | reverse complement strand
GGCATGATGAGGTGTTGGTTATGTGAAAACATATATCCAGTGTATGTATATGTATATATGTATATATGTATATATATATATATATATATATATATATATATATATATATATATATATATATATATATATATATATATATATATATATATATACTGTATATATGCATACATAGTATGTGTATATCATATATATGTGATGGAATATACATGTAAATATAATATATTTATAATATATTTCCCCCCCCCCAAAAAAAATATACATATATATATATATATATATATTTGTAAATACAATATATATTTATAATATGCAAGACGACACATGAACCCGTTGTGTTCCCGTTGTGACAGCGGTTGATAAAAAAAAAATCATAAAAAAAAGAAAGATAGCTCCAGCGAACTATACCGCTGAGGTTGTTTGCATTGATCAAATTCTCCCGAATAGTACTTGACTGAATCGGGAATTGATTTTTTAATAATTTTTTTCATTGCCTGATGTGAACGAAACTTGATACTGCACACTGCAGGAGAATGGTGAGTAGGGTGGCCCTAAAATTTTTGCGCTATCGTGTACTGTTTTGGCTGTATTTCGGGAACATACATACATACATATATGCAAGATGAGAGTTTTAGTAATATACTAAACAAGCCATGAACCCATTGAGTTCCCGTTATGACAGCTGTTGATAAAAAAATCATTTAAAAAAAAAACAACAAAAAAAAAGATAGCTCCAGCAAACTATTTCACTGAGGTTGTTTGCGTTGATCAAATAATCCTAAAGAGTACTTGACTGAATCAGGAATTGATTTTTTAATAATTTTTTCGTTGCCAAATTTGAACGAAACTTGATACTGCACACTGCAGGAGAATGGTGAGTAAGGTGGGCTGAAAATTTTTGTACTATCCTGTACCGTTTTGGCTGTATTTCGGGAACATACATACATACATACATACATACATACATACATACATACATACATACATACATACAATGGAGATTACATACATACATACAAACATACATATATACAAGATCAGAGTTTTGGTAATATATAGATAGAAGATATCCAAAATATGTATTTATCTACTCTTGGATAGATGCCTATGGAATCCAAAGCCAACTCCACTCTTGGATTGCTGACTTCCTCCACTATCATAGTCAACATGTGGCCCTCAATGGAACCCTTTCATCTCCTCTCCCTGTCAAGAACGGAGTACCCTAAGGCAGTGTTCTAAACCAAATATTATTCCTAATCTTCATAAATGATCACAATGACTGGAAAATCCTCTTTATCTCTTTACTGATGACTCCACTCTCTGCTGTGACATCTCTCATCCTTCTGACACACAGGTAGGTCTCTTCCCTCTCCAAAGACCCTGACAAAATCACAAACTGGTCAAACACAATTTTGCTTACCGGTATGTATCCATATTCTCAACCCTTTGCATCATCCCTTACCACTCATCGTTACCTGCATCCCTTGTTTGTCTGTCTCCGACCAGTGTGACCACTCCTTGGCTTTTTTCACAAGATTTTGGCTATTCGTTGTTCACCTTGGTGTCTTGGTTTTCTGTAGGTTTTCTTGGCGTATAGGTTTTCTATTATCATTGCTTTTCCAAAACCTTGTGAATCTTGGCTTTTTTCATTGGTTCACCATGGCATTTATGAAAATGTGGAGTGGTTACACTGTCTCCCATAACTTTTTCCTCTGCCCTGGTGTTGTTGTTTCCCCTTTCTCCTGCTGTTCCCTTTGTTATGTTGTTCTGATTTGGTCTGTGTAATCGCTTTTCCACGAGCCTCGACCATGTAAAAAAAAAAAAAAAACATGTATTTTTTTTCTAAAACAATACCCCAACATTCGCAGCATTTTTTAGGAATGTTGCGAATGTGAAATATATATGTATATATATCTTCTTCTTCTTCTTCCTCTTTCGGCTTGCTCCCGTTAGGGGTCGCCACAGCGGACCAACTGTCTCCATTTCGCTCTATCCTCCACATCTTCCATTGACACTCCAACCACCCGCATGTCCGCCCTCACCGCATCCATGAACCTCTTCTTTGGCCTTCCTCTTCTCCTCCTGCCTGGCGGCTCCATCTTCAACATCCTTCTCCCGATATACTCCGTTTCCCTCCTGTGCACATGTCCAAACCATCTCAATCTCGCCTCTCTCACTTTGTTTCGAAACCGTCCTACCTGCGCTGTCCCTCTAATACACTCATTTCTTATCCTATCCATCCTCGTCACTCCCAACGAGAATCGCAGCATCTTTAACTCTGCCACCTCCAGCTCTGCTTCCTGTCTTTTGTTAGCGCCACCGCCTCCAAACCATACAACATAGCTGGTCTCACTACCGTCTTGTATACTTTCCCCTTCACTCTTGCAGCTACCCTTCTGTCACAAATCACTCCTGCAACTCTTCTCCACCCACTCCATCCTGCCTGCACTCTCTTTTTCACTTCTCTCCCACACTCTCCGTTACTTTGGACAGTTGATCCCAAGTATTTAAACCAATCCACCTTCCCCACCTCAACTCCTTGCAACCGCACCATACCACCACCCTCCCTCTCATTTACGCACATGTACTCCGTCTTACTCCTACTGACTAACATTCCCCTTCTCTCCAGTGCGTACCTCCACCTCTCAAGGCTCGATTCAGCCTGCTCCCTACTCTCCCTACAGATCATGATGTCATCCGCGAACATCATGGTCCATGGAGACTCCAGTCTGATCTCGTCCGTCAACCTGTCCATCACCATTGCAAACAGGAAAGGGCTCAGAGTCGATCCTTGGTGCAATCCCACTTTAACCTTAAACCGGTCCGTCATTCCTACCGCACACCTCACCGCTGTCACACTGTCCTCATACATATCCTGCACGATCCTCACATACTTCTCCAACACTCCCGACTTCCTCATACAATACCACAACTCCTCTCTTGGCACCCTATCATAAGCTTTCTCTAAATCCACAAACACACAATGTAACTCTTTCTGGCCTTCCCTATACTTCTCCATCAACATTCTCAAAGCAAACATCGCATCAGTGGTGCTCTTTCCTGGCATAAACCCATATTGCTGCTCACAGATCGTCACCTCTCCTCTCAACCGAGCTTCCACTACTCTTTCCCACAACTTCATGGTGTGGCTTAACAACTTTATCCCTCTGTAATTTCCACAGCTCTGCACATCACCCTTATTCTTGAAAATCGGAACCAGCACACTTAATCTCCACTCCTCCGGCATCCTCTCACTTTCCAAGACTTTATTAAACAATCTGGTTAACAACCCCACTGCCATCTCTCCTAAGCACTTCCATGCCTCCACTGGTATACCATCTGGGCCAACCGCCTTTCCACTTTTCATCTTCTTCATAGCAGTCCTCACTTCATCCTTACTGATCCACCCCACTTCCAGATTCACTATCTCCACCTCTTCCAACCTTCTGTCTCTCTCATTTTCTTCATTCATCAGCTCCTCAAAGTACTCCATCCACCTTCTCAACACACTCTCCTCGCTCGTCAGCACATTCCCATTTGCGTCCTTTATCACCCTAACCTGCAGCACATCCTTCCCAGCTCGGTCCCTCTTTTGTATCCTTTTCCCCTTCTTTTGTATCCAACTTCTCATACAGCTCGTCATATGCCTTTTCCTTGGCCTTAGCCACCTCTCTTTTTGCTTTTCGACGCCACTCCTTGTACTCCTGCCAACTTTCTTCATCTCTCTGACTATCCCACTTCTTTTTCGCCAACCCCTTCTTCCTTATACTTTCCTGTACTTCCTCATTCCACCACCAAGTCTCCTTATCTTCCTTCCTCTGTCCAGATGTCACACCAAGTACCTTCCTAGCTATCTCCCTCACAACTTCTGCTGTCGTTGCCCAATCATCCCACCCATCTTTACCACCATCCAACGCCTGTCTCACCTCCTCCCTAAATTTCACGCAACAGTCTTCCTCCTTCAGCTTCCACCATCTGGTCCTTGGTTCAGCCCTCACTCTCTTCCTCAACCTCACCTCTAAAGTCATCCTACAGACCACCAATCGATGCTGTCGAGCTACACTCTCCCCTGCCACAACCTTACAGTCACTAATCTCTTTCAGGTTGCATCTCCTACTTAAGATGTAATCCACCTGTGTGCACTTTCCTCCACTCTTGTATGTCACCCTGTGTTCCTCCTTCTTCTTGAAATACGTGTTTACCACTGCCATTTCCATTCTTTTTGCAAACTCTACCACCATTTGCCCTTCCACATTTCTCTTGTTGAGACCGTACCTCCCCATCACCTCCTCATCCTCTTTATTCCCTTCCCCAACATGTCCATTGAAATCTGCTCCAATCACCACTCTTTCATCCTTGGATACACTCTCCACCACTTCATCTAACTCACTCCAGAAATCTTCTTTATATTCCTCACTCATTTATATTCCTTATAAATATTTATATTATATTCCTTTATACATATATGCTATACATATATGTATATTTATGTAAATATATATATATATATATATATATATATATATATATATATATATATATATATATATATGTAGCATATATGCATATTTATGTATATATATATATATATATATATATATATATATATATGTAGCATATATGTATATTTATGTATATATATATATATATATATATATATATATATATATGTAGCATATATGTATATTTATGTATATATATATGTATATATATGTATATATATATGTATATATATATATATATATATATATATATATATATATATATATATATATATATATATATATATAAATATTCAGCATAGTTTAAAGAAGGTCCAGCACTTCTCCAATATTGTTACCCCACGTGTGCAAAGTGAAAATTGGGGTTAAGCAATTGGTTCACTTTGTTTGTCTGTGTGTCAAAAGAAATCAGTCTGTGATGGAGGAACAACTTTATTTCAATTGAATTTTATATTTTGAAAGCTGGAGCACATGAACCAGAACATAAATTGGAGCATGAACCTGTAGTCTATCAGTGCGTACTTTGGCTCTGAAATTGGCAAAATGTACGGAATCTCATCACGAGCACATATGTGCAGAGGAGTAATTCATATTTTTTTAGTCGGTCTGCCTGTCTGTGGCAGTCAAACAAAAATGAAAATAATTTCAAACAGAAATTGAATATGCAAATATGTATATATATATATATATATATATATATATATATATATATATATATATTGGAGAATTGAATATAATTGGATGTTCTTCATATCTGAAGAATGCTGTTGACATGAAACATGCAAACGTGCAGAAGTTGCTGCTCAGACAGCAACCAACCTCAAAGATATAAAAGAGAATAACCTGGTGTCAAGAGACCTCCAAGAACTCCAGACCACTTGCTTCCTGCTGTTGAGGCTCAAATTTTGAAATTTGCCATTGTGCTGACGATAGCTTGCCTAATCTTCACAAAGAACACCATGGAATATTTAACGTCCACAAACTAATACTAGCAGACAGGATGCCCAGTTTACCATCCATCCGAAGGACAGTACACACATTGATGTGTCGCCCTGCATGCAAAACAACACAATGACAATTTACGAGTTAAAGCTGGGCTGAGATTCAAACTGAGGCTCAACATCTTGGAGGCGAGTGCATATACCTCAAGGCTATCTTTCCAGCCCAGTCTAAAATCTAAATTATTGACAACGGCTGACAAAAGATAATGAGGCAAGTTTTGAAGACAAGATGATCAAAAAGGCGAGATATGTAACGGTATTTTTATGCGTTTACTGAGCATTGGCTTTTTAGCAACACTGAATCTACTTGTTATGCTATGTTAATTATTTATTTTGGAGGTTATCAATACAATACAAATGGAGTGGTTTAATTGAGAATCTGAACTGCTATGGTTTGTGAGAAAATGAAATGGACATTTAGGAGGGCCAGAAAAAGAAAGGAGATTGGAAGCTGAGGATAAGGTAGGGCAGGAGAAGGAATGATTATGGAATATGGAAGACTAGGGGGGGGGGAGAGCAGCATAAATAATATGACAGCCCCTTGTAACCATGGTTAGAAATATTGTCAGTGAAACAAATCATTGGCAGTGGTTAATGATCTCGGAAAATTCGCTTCCTTTGGAGAAGAAAGATTAAGGAACTTCTGATTGCAATTTGCTCTGTCTTGCACAGCTTTTGCATATTGAATAGATCTTGAGCGGAACAGCACGCAGTTACTGTGTTTTATTAAAGACACCATACGGGCAGTGCCCGTAGTTGTACATTCAAAGATAGATGCCATGCTGTGACAGTTATTACTTGCTGAGCCAGCTGCTTTTCTCACATAATGGTGCTGCAAGTGCAGGAACAGAGAACTCCTGATTTGGACCGTGTCCCTACTCGTGCATTGGCACTGCCTCTGCCAGAACATCCCACCTGAATTAGGTGTGTCTGTGCTTGAAGCCAAAAGTGTGCATTGCTGATTTTTTTGTGATCCAGACCTCATGTGCATTACTGTAAAAATGTTTCCTGCATGCACTTTCCTATTACAAATAAAAATCTGACTTGGGGCAAAGTGTTCTCTGTCCTATCTGAATGTTATATTGAGTAATGCCTTCTGTGTTGCATGATAAATGTCCAAACCTCAACTCACCTGGTATGAAATTACTTCGACGGCGACGACAACAACTTCAACAGGCCCAATTATACCAAACCTCTTGTGAACGTAGAAGGAATTTGAAATTTGGCCAGGGTGCTGATGACAACTCACCAATTCTTTGTGAAAGAAATAAGATCTTTAATGTCCACCAATGACCAGTACTGGCAGAGAGGTACTCCAGCTTAATGTCCATCTGGTTTACAGTGCACACAACAATGCCTTGCCCTGCATGAGAAATACTAGGGTGATGGTTTATTGCTGGGTCAAGATTTGAGCCCAGGCAAGACAGCTCAAAGGAAAGTGCATGCACATACCTCTGCACAGCCAGCTATACTGCCCTCACCCACGTGGAATGAAAACTTAAGATAAAATTGAACAGAATATATTATTTTGCAAGCTCTTTGCATTGCGTGCCTCTGCTGTCCTATGAATTTTATTTCAATGATAACAACATATAAATAATAATTTATCGACATATAACAACATATAACAACATATATAATATAATATACACCATATAACAACGTATAAATATTTCAAAAATAACTATATAACAATATCGAGAGATAAAGATGCCAGATCACACACACACACACACACACACACACACTCACACACACACACACACACACACACACACACACACACACACACACACACACACACACACACACACACACACACACACACACACACACACACGAAGGGGTGTGCTTACACATTGTGGAAGCATACGAACAGTGTTTCCCCATTGTCTCGGTCGCTCATCAGCATTTGATATTTCATTTATTTATTTTTGTTGATTTTTTTATCATTTATTTATATATTCAATTACAGATGTTGTCGACAATTCGGTGATGTTTTTTTTTCGGTGTACTGGTTTCGGTGTCCATCGGCACGCAAAATTTCGGCTTATACTTTACCCGGAAGACACCGAACTTTAATATCAGTCAGTGAATCAGTCAGTCAGTGAGTAGAAAGATTATACATATATATATATATATATATATATATATATATATATATATATATATATATATATATATATATATATATATATATATATATATATATATATATATATATATATATATGTATATATATACATATATATATATATATATATATATATATATATATATATATATATATATATATACATATATATAAACATATATATATATATATATATATATAGATATATACACACACACACACACACACACATATATATATATATATATATATATATATATATATATATATATATATATATATATATATATATATATATATATATATATATATATATATATATATATGCATATATATGCATATATATATATATATATATATATATATATATATATATATGCATATATATATGCATATATATGCATATATATATATATATATGCATATATATGCATATATATATATATATATATATAGATATATATCCACACACATATATATTAAGTCTCCACCTCTTCCAACCTTCTCTCTTACCTTACCTTGATTCACTTACGTTGGCAGTGATATTCATGTCTCTGCTGGCTGTGAGTCAGAGGTCATCAGATTTCTGGGTCGGGCCTGGGGAGTTATGGATTCACTGGATCATGGGGTGTGGCCCTGCCGGTACCTGTGCGGGAGGACGAAAGTCTGAGTTTTCAGGTCCTTGGTGTTTTCAGTCTTGCTCCATCGATGTGCAACTTGGACTTTGACAAGGGATCTGAGATGGAGACTTAATTCCTTGGCTATTGCTGGTTGGACTTTGTGTCCAATGAGTGGTTGCTGAGAGAGACTCAAATGGGATTTGTTACCTGCATAGTCCGTGAGCGTCAGCTGCGGCTGTATGGACATGTGGTTCGTTTTCCTGATGCTTATCCTGCTCACCAGATTCTCTCAGGGAGGGAGTCCCGTGAGTGGAGGAGGTCAATGAGAGGACCACATGCCTCATGGTTGCAGCAGGTTGATCGGCACGTCAAGGAGATGAGGATGGGCCAGGCATCTGCCTGGGGCTGGCCAGACAGAGGCCTCCTGGAGTACTGGTGGAAAGTGGATGCAGCGATGTGCTGTTCTGGTGCATGCTCCCATACCTGACCTGACAGGGGTCATCATGAGCACTCTGACTGGTCTGCAGGCCCCATACACAGCAGGGCGCGATGCACTGTGGATTGTGACACATTCCTCCCATGACCACCATTAAAATTTTCTGTGACTTGTGCCACAGTAGACCTTCTGTCGGTTCGGACCAGATGGGATAGCCTTCGTTGCCCTCGCGCATCGATGAGCCTTGGGCACCTAACACCCTGTCGTCGGTTTGTGGTTTGTCCCTCCTCGTACCACTGTTGGTAGGTACTCACCACTGCTGACCAGGAGCACCCCACAAGCCTTGCGTTTCAGAGATGCTCTGACCCAGTCATCTGGCCATAACAATTTGGCCCTTGTCAAAGTCGCTCAGGTCTCCTGCCCATTTCTCCTGCATCCAACACATAAACTTCAAGAACTGACTGTTCACTTGCTGCCGAATATATCCCACCCCTTGAGAGGTGCCATTGTAACAAGATAATCTATGTTATTCACTTCACCTGTCAGTGGTCATAATGTTTTGGCTCATCAGTGACTGGTATATCATAAGCTTGTGAAAGTATTACCCTGGGGATGCAAATATGGACATTTACCACCCTACTTGGTTTGGGATCCTCAGGTCCTGAGTTCAAGCCCTGTTGACTGCTGAATTAACCTCAGGGGGTTGACTCAGCCTGTCATCCTTCCAAGGTCAGCGAAATGAGCACCAGTGTACTGGTAATAGGGGCTTGCCGTGCCCCGAACCAATGATGCAACCAGCATCCAAAAGGGCTGTACATGATGGGAACCACTCCACTTCTCTTGCACTTGGAAGGATGTGCATTTCATGCCTGAAATATTCGGGCGTCATGATACCAAAGACCGGTCAGATATAATATTTGCATGTTTTTATTGAAGAGTATCTCGAGGACCTTGGTAAAAGTTGGATTTCCACGGAGGCAATTATTTGAAAGCAGAATTTATTTTTCTCTTTTGTTGTGCAATGTTGCTTCTCTTTTTTATCGTGCAAGTTGTAAAGGCTTGATCCGGTCCCGACTTGTCGTGTAAAAATTCACTCTGTGCATACAACAAAGTATAACGATGCAGAACCTGTACGTTATTGCAGTGCTGTCAGCTCAGAAGTGTAAAAATTATTGCCTTTGGTGGCCATGCCTATTTGAAACAGGGAAAGCCTGTGATGTCACAGTCTACGGGCAGATTTACTGGTATTATTAATAAAAAGCAGATTTTTTTTTGTTCTCTCTTTCTTCATTCCTTTTTATTCTCTCACTGTCTTTTTTTGTTTCCTTTTTTTTCATTCCTTTTCATCTTTTCTGGCTTTCACACTTGCTTTTTTCCCCCCATTCCGAAAAGTTTTACTTCCAACACAAAAGCTTTTCATGTTCTCATCTTCTCCCCTGGCTTATGATTCTGTGACCTCAAATTCCAATCGCATATAGTGTGTTCATTTGTCTATTTTTTCAATAATTTCCTCACAATTCATGCAGAAGGGACACTAATTTGTCCTCATGTCCTTGTTCTGCATTTGATTTATGCACCAGTTCCTCATGGAGTTTTTGGTCACTGTAATAACGAGAAACACACTTGGTAGCGTGCATACGTCTGCCAAGCCGAACAGTTTACATTTTGTATCCTGCTGATACAGTGGCTGCAAAAGTATTTAGCCCTACCAATAATGCCACATTTAGATGAATTACGACTTTTGTAGAAACAATTTTTCAAATTGAACTTTTTTATTCATAACTGAAGAGATCAAACTAAACACTGTTATAGTTGAAGGAGGTTACAGGTCAGGAATACCTACAAAAACATGTGCAAATCAAAACTCACTAGTTGTAAAAGTATTCATCCCCTTCGGTCAGTACTTGGTGGAATCACCTTTTGCAGCAATGACTGCTACGAGTCTTTGAGGGAAGGTCTCGACCAGCTTTGCACAGTGAGATGGTTTAATGTTTGCCCATTCTTCACGTGAAAATTGCTATAGTTCTGCCAAGTTTGATGGGGGTCGTCGATGGACTACAATCTTCAAGTTTCACCATAAATGTTCAAATGGGTTCAAATCAGGACTTTGACTGGGCCACTCAAGAACATTTATTTTCTTCTTACTTAGCCACTTCAGTGTGGCTTTATCTTTGTGACTTGGATCATTGTCCTACTGAAATGTGAATCTCTTTCCCAGTTTCAGATTCATGGCTGACTCAAGCAGGTTTTCATCAAGGATTCTCCTGCACTTTGTACCGCCCATTGTCCCTTCTATCCTGAAAATCTTCCAGTCCTTGCTGATGAAAATAAGCCCCATAACATGATGCTGCTACCACCACGCTTGACAGTAGGGATGGTGTTGACTGGGCGTTGTGCATTGTTAGGCTTGCACCAGATGTAACGCTTTTATTTAAGACCAACAAGTTTAATTTTTGTCTCATCTGACCACAAAACGTTTCTCTCCATATTCCTGCAGTATTATTAAGATGCTTCTTCGCAATCTCCATATGAGCTTTTAGATGCGTTTTTTTTTTTTTTTGCAGTAATGGCTTCTTTCTTGCCACCTGTCCATAGAGGCTAACTTTGTAAAGGGAATGGGATAGAGTTAATAGATGAACACTGACCCCCATCTCGGATATAGAGCCTTGCGGAGCTTTCAAAGTCATTGTTGGATTTACAGTGATATTTCAAACCAGTTTCCCGCTTTCCCGGCTGCTGAGTTTGGATGGGTGACCTGATCTCAGTCGAGTCTGGTTGGTATGATACGTCTTCCACTTATTGGCAATAAATTTAACCGTACTCAAAGGGATAATGAGTGACTTTGAAATCTTCTTTTAACCCTCTCCTGAACGATGCTTCTCCAACACTTTAACTGACTTCATTAGAAATCCCCTTGGTCTTTATGTTTGCCTTGTTTTTTGACCAAGTGAGTTGCACATTAAAACTCCTTAGATAAGTGGAGGAGATTAATTTTTAAGTTAAAGCACTGATTACATACAGGTGAAACCTATTATACTTATTTTGTCACCTTTCAAACAAATAATTTGCTCCTGAAGTGATTTTGGGTTAATTAAGCAATGGGTTTGAATACTTATGCAACTGAGAATCATCTGATTTTCTCTGTTAATTTGACTTTTTCACATTTTATATACATATTTTATCTTTATCACTTTTCAGTAGTTTGCGAGGACTCTATATATTAAGTTTGATTTGAAAGCATCATGAAATAAGTTCAGGTGGCATCAAAGTGTGAAAACTTTGGAGGGGGGTGAATACTTTTGCAGGCCACTGTAGGCCGGATCTGTATCCGGACCTTAACCAAAATCTAATAGGCTTGTTCTTGTCACCTTCCCAACTCATCCACCAAGTTTTTTTTTCATAATTTAAGCACATCCTTTTGAAATACACCACATGGCCAAAAGTATGTGAACACCCCTTCTAATTAGTGGATTCGGCAATTTCAGCCACACGCATTGCTGACAGGTGTATAAAATCAAGCACACAGCCATGCAATCTCCGTAGACAAACATTGGCAGTAGAATGGGCCGTACTGAAGAGGTCAGTGACTTTCAACGTGGCACCGTCACAGGATGTCACCTTTCCAACAAGTCAGTTCATCAAATTTCTGCCCTGCTAGAGCTGCCCCGGTCAACTGTAAGTGCTGTTATTGTGACGTGGAAATGTCTAGGAGCAACAACAGCTCAGCCGTGAAGTGGTAGGCCACATAAGCTCACAGAATGGGACCGCCAAGTGCTGAAGCATGTAGTGCAGAAAAATCGTCTGTCGGTTACAACACTCACTACTGAGTTCCAAACTGACTCTGGAAGCAACGTCAGCACAAGCACTGTTTGTCGAGAGCTTCATGAAATGGGTTTCCATGGCTGAGCAGCCACACACAAGCCTAGGATTACCATGAGCAATGCCAAGCGTTGGCTAGAGTGGTGTAAAGCTCACCGCCATTGGACTATGGAGCAGTGGAATCGTGTTCTCTGGAGTGATGAATCGCGCTTCAGCATCTGGCAGTCTAACGGACAAACCGGCTTTGGCGGATGCCAGGAGAACACCACCTGCCCGAATGTTTAGTGCCAACTGTAAAGTTTGGTGGAGGAAGAATAATGGTCTATGGCTGTTTTTCATGGTTAGGGTTTGGCCCTTTAGTTCTGGTGAAGATAAATCTTAACACTACAGCATACAATGACATTCTAGACGATTCTGTGATTTCAACTTTGTGGCAACAGTTTGGGGAAGGCCCTTTCCTGTTTCTGCATGACAATGCCCCCGTGCACAAAGTGAGGTCCGTACAGAAATGGTTTGTCGAGATCGGTATGGAAGAATTTAACTGGTCCGCACAGGACCCTGACCTCAACCCCCTTGAATACGTTTGGGATGAATTGGAATGCCGACTGTGAGCCAGACCTCATCGCCCAACATCAGTGCCCAACCTCACTAATGCTCTTGTTGCTGAATGGAAGCAAATCCCTGCAGCAATGTTCCAACATCTTGTGGAAAGCCTTCCCAGAAGAGTGGAGATTGTTATCGCAGCAAAGGGGGGACAACTCCATATTAATGCCCATGATTTTGGAATGAGATGTTGGATGAGCAGGTGTCCACATACTTTTGGCCATGTCGTGTATCATGCTATATATCGGTTTGGCCCCATCTATCAATGGTGAAGAATCACTTGAAAATTATTGTGTCAGGATCTTCACCCAAATCAAATCGATTAGTCCTTATCACACAACCGACCTGTCCTCCAAATTTCGTCCAAATCCATCCACAACATTTTGAAATATCCTGCTCAAAGACGCAGACAGACAAACAGACAGACAAACAGATATAAAAACATAATATCTGTCCACCTTTGTTGGCAGGGGTAATGAATAAATAATCAGGCCAATGTCTCTATCAGGTCAATTAGGTAACCATGCTGGTTATTGCTGACAGAACAAGGAGAAAAACTTAACCGAGTTGAATACAATACATCAAAAAAAGATTTGATATCAACCATGTCCTTCTTCGGCAAATCATTCTCCATATACGACTTGGTCTATGCACACACATTGTATGCGAGTGCCCTGTATCATGTTTATGTGCATAAATACTATTCAACAAAAAAGGTAAGAAGGGAAGTGGGCCATTTTCCTTTTCAGGAAAAGCAATACTTTTCTCTCTACAATACAACAGGCATTTTAAGGCCATTTTCCCTACTAGAGTTGGGGGTTAGTCTTGCGGGTCCCATGACAATATTCTCCATCATGGTTCCCTTTTTGAGGCAATGTTTTATGGCCGGATGCCCTTCCTGATGCCAACCCTTTTCGTCGCCTCTAATGACAAGTAGGGATACGGTGTACCTATCCTAAACCAGCGCACATACTGGGATCTCTCCACAACTATGTTAAATGGAAATTACTTACCGCCAAACAGTCGCTCTTCATACAGTAACCATCTGTGATGAGTTACTGTCGGACTGAGCTGCAGTTACACCAGTCATAAAATATATATATATATATATATATATATATATATATATATATATATATATATATATATATATAAATATATATATATATATATATATATATGTATATATATATATATATATATATATATATATATATATATATATATATATATATATATATATATATATATATATATATATAAGCACCATGGCACCATTACAAATGTAATAGCCATACCCAAACCAGCTGAACTTATCAACACACATGACTTAGGCCTAAGTCACATTTGCTCTTCAGCTAGGATACGACGGCCGTACCCCTCCCCCCCTGAATTGACAGAAACGCGTGGCGGCCGCAGAGTTTCTGAGGTGGCCTCAGGGTGCCCTACGCCATATGGCTATCTTTTACAGGCCGTAGGGGTCGCCATGGAATTATAGCGTGGAGTTAACTTTTTTCATTTCTACGTTGGCCGTAGCAATTCGACAAGCCAAGCTGTGACGTAGATGTGTTCTACGTCGACCGTACGTAGGGCATACGGTGGGCTTGCATTATTTGTGCGTTACTCTTATCAATGAAAAATGAATTTTGCCAACCCCCAAAAAATGACGGTGGCCGCACTATTTCCACGGTCGCCATAGGGTAGTCCTAAGGCGTTCCTGTGTTCAACGTACGATGGCCTTGCGGTCTGTGTGACTACCTGCGGGCAATGCAGGGTCGACGCACGGTTCCCCTACACCCGCCGTGCATCCTACGTACGGCCTCCGTGGCAGTCTGCGTCGACCGTGCGTCCACCGTGCGTTACCGCTAGAGATCGGATTATAGGTGTTTGCCTATACAGTGGTGCCCCCAGAATCCGAATTGAATTCGTTCCAGGAGGCTGTTCGGATTGCAAAAAGTTTGAATTCCAAAATTATTTTCCCAATAACAAATAATGGAAAGTGAATTAATCCGTTCCTGGACCCCAAGAAAACCCACTTTCAAGACACGTTCAACTGAAATTACCCATGTTTAAGGTAAAATAAGATGAGTAAATGACCTTCGGTGGCAGTGTATTGTATGTAAACTGGTACAATCACCACATCCAAAGGTCCACACAGGTTCGAGCTCCGTCCTGGTTCCGATCGCTCGCGCACTCTGCAAGAGCGCTGCCCCCAGGGCAGCTCATCAAACATGATGCCCCCAGAACCATAATCACTTTCATCAAACACATCGGGCTGAGGTAATCATGGATATTCCAAACTAGGTGAATGCACCCGGCGCTGCCCGGGTTCTTTTTGAATGAATTTAATCTTCTATGCATATGTCTGATGCGAGCACAGTATCAGTTCCCTATTCGGCCATGGCAGTCATAGGTTAAGGGGGTTGGTGAGGGGGAAACACACCCCATTCCCCCCCCCCGGCCGAGGGGCCTTGCCACATAGCCAACAACCTTCCCGGGGCCCATCCCGACATTTTTTGTTTCAGTGGTTGGCTCCTATCTTTCACCTTTCAGGAGATTAGCACGTGCAGACAAACAAACAAACAGACAAACAAAAACTTAAAATCACATGTTGGATATATTGCATTTGGCGTTGGCCCCATGTCAATCGGCTGAACTTGAAAAATTAACGTTACAAAAATCAGGTGATGACGTCATAATTCGGAAATGGGAAGTCGGAAGTACAATTATTTTACATCGGGACACTCCCGGGTACATGTTCTGTCAGCATGTGAAGTTTGGTGAGGATCAGTCCAGTGCTTTTTGCGTGCATAGGTCACAGACAAACACACAAACACACAAACACACAAGCAGACACACTTTCAACTATACATATATAGATTACAACCGGTTTTTCTGTGAAATTAAATCCTTGCCCGCAGTCCGTCACACCACGTGATCAGATTGCTTTTTTGTTATTAATTAAAACACAAGATGAGTAATAAAAAAAACAGCACAAATCAAGGTGAAAACACGAGGTAAAGTAGCGATCGACACACGAGAGATGCTTTCACGAGGACTTCCACCGACGAACTGAATGAACAAAGCCCGAAGATGCGGATCGAACAGGCGGGGAGACGCGCGTGAACAAACATGAACGCCACGTTGTGTTCGGTTTTTGAAAATGTGTTCGGTTTTTAGGGCAAAATTTTCTCGAAAAAAATGTTCGGATTCCAATTTGTTCAAACAATGGGGCGTTCGGATTCTGGGGGCACCACAGTACTCCGAACTGGTATATTCAGTTGTATATATATATATTACTAGGTGAATGCATCCGGCGCTGCCCTGGTTCTTTTTGAATGAATTTAATCTTCTATACATATGTCTGACGCGAGCACAGTATCAGTTCCCTTTTGGGCCATGGCAGACCTTGGCTAAGGGGGTTGGTGAGGGGGAAACACACCCCCACCCCCCCCCCCAGCCGAGGGGGCTTGCCACCAAGCATATAACCTTCCCGGGGCCCATCCCGACATTTTTTGTTTCAGTGGTTAGCTCCTATCTTTCACCTATCAGGAGATTAGCGTGTGCAGACAAACAAACAAACAGACAAACAAAAACTTAAAATCATATGTTAGATATATTCTATATGGCGTTGGCCCCATGTCAATCGACTGAACTTGAAAAATTAACGTAACGAAATCAGGTGATGACGTCATAATTCGGAAACCGGAAGTCGGAAGTACAATTCTTTTACATCGGGACACTACCGGGTACACGTTCTGTCAGCATGTGAAGTTTGGTGAGGATCAGTCCAGTACTTTTCGCTTGCATAGGTCACAGAGAAACACACAGACACTCCTTCTTCTTCTTCTTTCGGCTGCTCCCGTGAGGGGTCGCCACAGCGGATCATCCGTATGATCCGCACATGTTTTACGCCGGATGCCCTTCCTGACGCAACCCTGGTCGCCTCTTACGACAGAGGGATAATATATATATATATATATATATATATATATATATATATATATATATATATATATATATATATATATATATATATATATATATATATACAGTGGATAGTTGTAGGATATTCAGTTATATGTACCCGTGCGGCTCCCCGAAAAATAAAAACATATGTGACTGCTACATTGTGTGACCGTGGAAATACTGCGGCCGCCCTATAATTGCTAGTGGCCATAGATTTTGTAGACGCTACGGCCGCCGTGCCAAATTTGACTTTGGCCTTAGGCAGAAAATCTGTTTAGGCATGAATAAAGCTTGCCGGCAGCAAACCATCGGTCTGCAGAATCCAAAAATATTGTTGCTTTATTACAGAAGATAACTGTGGTTCCCTTTTGTATTACCATTTCGGTAAATATTGCCATATGGAAATAATATTTGAACAT
>NC_140972.1:78956962-79051962 GCF_056783735.1 Eptatretus burgeri | reverse complement strand
CTCTTAGTTAAAATTATTAGCAAAGTCTTGGTGTCCATCATTGCTGTGGATGTCGTCTTTCATGTTTTCAATGAGCCGAATCTCTGACCATCAGTTTGAATTCCATCTTTTGTCACTAAACTGAACATGCTGCCGATCCTTTCTCAGCAGTGATTCAATTAACAAAATCTCAAAAACAGGTCAGCATTGTTTCCATGTGCATAACTCAGGCATTCGATATGATCTGGCATCCTGCTCCACTTGCCAAGCTCTCTGCCTGTGGCATAAAAGGCAAGGCTACCTTCATTTCTAAAATGATGACCTCCTCAACTCACACAGTAAGTCTATTGCTGTGAATGGAACTGTCTCCTCTCCTCCAAAAGAGTCTGTGGTTCCCCCATGGTGGTACCTTGGGCCCAGTCTTTTCACTTATTCTACATGAATGTCCTGTCTGATGCTCTTTTTTTGAGATTTTTGTGGGCAATTTTACAGTGTCCTGCAACACCAATCCCATTGATATTAGCTAGACAGCAGCTGTGTCACTCTCTGCTAATTTGGAATCGATTTGATGCTGGTCTGATAAATAGACCATGTCCTTCAATCCGAGAAAATAGTACACTCTCACACTGTCACTCTCGAAGTATTGTCAAACAAACCCATTTCCATAATCACCTACTGGAAGAGGTTCTGTCTCTTGAACTTGCATGCATCACCATCAACCATGACCTTTTTTGGGCCAACCATATATCAAAGCTGGGATCCAAATCCAGCCACAGACGAGGAATGTTTGGTCATTCCACATCTGAAAAAAAATGAACGACTTACAGCCTCTAAGGCCTTTGTTCCCAGCTCAGTAAAGTGCTTCTCTCTCCTATTGCCTGGCACCAGAGCATCGCATCTGCTTCTCCTGGATACTGTGAAATCTAAAACTCAATATATTTGAAATCTCCCTTTATGAGGCCTAAGTACAAGTTTATTGTTCTCACATTCCAGGCAGGTCAATTTATTGTTTTATATTACTGCCTTTCTTGCGGTTGAACTCTCCTTGCTTACCTACCATCCAAACCTCCGCAGCACCTCCAGGATGCATGTATTCTTCCAGTATCCCCCTCCTGGTTAAATCCTCTGTGAACTAGCTCTTACATGAGCCATGGTCTTGAAAAAAAAAACATCGTGATTTTCCCAAGCAAGTGTTGAAAGTGCAAATACATCACAGTGAGAAACAAGGTAAAGCTGATGCTTCAGGCATACACTTCAAAGCAGCAACAAAGGTGTCTGTCTCGGATAGTCTGTTCATTCTTTCATTAATTTATGTGCAGCTGTTGGTTTGCATCCTTGCTGGAAGAGCAGCTGTGCCACTGATCCATTTCCCCTTCTCGGTCAAAGCAGGAATTTTGGAATTTGTGCAGGACACTGGCAATGACTCAATGATGCAATGTAAACTACGCTATGGGATCTTTAACCTCCACCAACAACCAGCGCCAGCACACAGGTCCTTCCAATGGACCTTGCACACATTGATCGATCTATCTTCCTGCTTTTGAAACTTCAGGGGGATATTTTCTAGCTGGATGGAGATTCATACCCTGGTTGGATTAGACATCTCAAAGGTGAGTGCGTATACCTGTAAAAAATCCTGCTAGCCACAGAATAGTCTGTTAATGACCATTTCTTTGTCTTTTATAGTGCAAATTTATAACCGAGGAGTGTCATTCAGATGGCAAACACAAGTACCGGCAAACTTAGGACAAAATGCCTTTTTGCCTCATCTTCTGTTGCTCCAGAGTACAATTATGTTACGTAAGGTCTTGCACTGAGTATCTCCCCCTGTGAAGCTCAGCAATATGTGGTATTACAATTGAGCATGGTGTGGATGTGACTCATGTCGACTGAAGGTGGAGTGTTCCAGGAGACTATACAATGTCATATGCAGTGGCTCACTGAACTTTGCTTGGTTGGATAATCACCATGAACGTCAAATTTGATATGAAGCTGGAATAATGATAAATGGAGATGGGCTGCTGCATAGCAGACAACTGAAAAAGGAATCTTGTGTGAAAATTGGAATTCAGTTTTACGGAGGAAGCCGATCCTGTGTGCAATTAATTCCACTGTATCATCCCGATTTATCATTGGCCAATAAAAAATGATGACTACTCTGGAGATGTCAAAGGAATCCGTTATTTTGCCATACCATGACATGACCGTCAAAAGGGACATGGCTACACATGTATCATTTTGAGCAATGCAGACAATGAGCGCTGGCTCGGGTGACTGTCACTCCATGAGTGGTGATCATTATTGGCAGTGTTGCAGCATGGAAAAGGCAGAAGCCTGCAAGGCTTCACTAATCAGCATTACTGAGGCAAGGAAAAATACTGCTCGAGTTCTTTTTATACCCAGGAAGCCTTTCGCTTTCAACAAAGGATGTGATCTTGGAAGATGCTGTTTATATTCCAAGGCAGATGTTTCTGACAAGAGAATTATTCTCAAAAACAATTTATCAACTTGAGGGGGAGCACTCAGTAGAGTGCAAAACCACCGCCGCCAATACAGCTAGGTCACTCAAGTGAACCTGATATCCTATTCATTCAATTTGACGTCAACAGTGCTCACAGAGTTATAGTTTGCAACTTTCCCTTTTCCTTTTAACTTTTACATACTCAATTCATTCGTCATAACTGGATTCCTTGAGACAGAAATTGATTTTACGTGGGTATATCCACCTGAAGTTCCAAAATCAGCCGCAATTATAATTTTGGCATTTTTTGTTGGAAATCACTTATAACATGTAGAAATGCAAAAAAAACAAAAAAACAAAAATCATCGAAATTTTGTTGAAAAAAAAATTGCACATTTTTTTTTCTCTAACAATAATTTTTTTTTATTTGGGGGGGGGGGGGGTTGGAAATCACTTAAAACATGTAAAAATGCAAAAAAAAAAAATTAAAATATTTTTTCAAATTGCCCACCATAGCGGCCATATTGGATTTTGGACCAAGTCCAAAATCTAATGGCATGATCCTTGGACCATATCTAACCCCCCCACTAAGTTTCGTCGAAATCCGTTGAGGAGTCTTTCCGTAATACTGTTCACAAACAAACAAACAAACAAACAGAAAGGGGTGAAAACAGTAACCTCCATCCATCTTCGATGGCGGAGGTTAATAACACCGCAGTTTACGCAGTCATGTATTTTTATTTTTAGTACTTCTGAAAGATCATTGAAAAATTATTTCTTGCGACAAAACTTGTGAAAGTCAATTTTTCATGCAGAGTAGAACAGCATAAACTCAAACATTGCTCATTGATTTACTAAGGAGCTTGGAGATGTTGTCATATGCTTTGTAAAGATAAATAAAGTGTCTTGTTCAGCTCATAACTTCATAAGATGGATGATCAAGATCTATTAATAAACACTTGATTTTTCCAACATGGATAAATCGATAAACTATGTGTTTAGGCGTGACCTTAAAAGAGCTACACCCCTCTACATCTGTTGAGGATTGTACCACAGCCAGTACCAGGAAGATAATTTAATTCGCAATTTTATAGACTAGTATACCCTGGAGAGGGAACATGGATATTAACTGCCCCTGATGTGTGCAACTCAGTCTGGAAATTCTTCCACAAAAACCTGCTTTCTTATGCACAGATCCATCATCTCGTCTTCAGTTATCCTTCCTTTCATCCTGCCCATGATACATTTAATCCTGTGGTGAGGCAGTTGCTCTGTAACAACTTGCCTTCTCCTCCTGGAAGGCAAATCTGACCGAAGGCAATTTCAGTGCATTCCAAAAAGCCCCCAACAAGTGTGTATCCACTCTCATGAGAGCCAGAAAACATCTGTCCAACCTCAAGATTGAACTTTCAAACTTGTCTCCCTCCTCTAAAACCTGGTGGTGCCTTGTTAAGTTCGTCTCTTAAGTATGCTCCCCTTCTATCCCTTCCCCCTCTTCAAATCGCAGCACAGCCTGCGTCTCTGCTCATGAGAAGGCCAAATGCCTCAACTCTGGGTTTGCTTCCAAATTGCGCGTACCCAACCCTTTGCTCTCTGCATCCATGCTTCCCAGTCATACCCCACTACCCCTGGATTTGCACCTGAGAAGGTGGAGAAGTTTATGGCAACTCTTGACTCTGATTCTGCAAATGGAATGGACAGCATCAGCTCACATGTGCTAAAAAATCTGCTCTGCTGCTCTTGCACTTCATCCCTCTGCTATTTTTACCTTGTCATTTGCCCGAGGTCATCTTCCATCTGCTTGGAAATCACCACCTTCACTGGATTACATAAAAAGGAACAAAAACTGATCCCCTTCACCGCAGACCGATTAGCTTACTTCCAATCATCAGCAACGTCATGGAATCCATCATCACAGTTGATAGGAAATCCTTCCTTTTTCTCCAAACAACCTCATCTAATATCACCAATTTGGTTTCATACCGGATTACTCTACCTTGGACATGCTGCTTCATCTCTGCAAACAATGAATGGAGGCCCTGTCAATGTCAGACATGAGATCACGTCCATCTCTGTGGACATTTCTTGTGTTTTCCATCAAGTTTGACATTCCGTCTTGCTCTCCAAACTCTCTGCCTGTGGCATCCAAGGCCAACTCCACACATAACTTACTAATAATAAATTTGTAGCCAACATGTGGGTCTCAATAGATTCCGATTATCTCCTCTCCCTGTCAAGGCAGGAATACCTCCAGGCAGTGTCCTGGGCCAAGTTCTATGCCTGATTTTCATTAATGATCTCTTTGACTCTCTGGAAAATCTGATTCATAAACTTGTTGATGGCTCCACCCTCTGCCGTGACATCCCTCATCCATCAGACAGGTAGGCTGCAACCTCTTCCCTCTCTTCAAACCTTGACAAAATCATTATCAGGCCATACACTTGGAATATGTCTTTAAATCCTGACATCTATAGAAATATATATATATATGTATATATGTATATATATATATATATATATATATATATATATATATATATATATATATATATATATATATATATATATATATATATATATATATATATATTATCTCTCTCTCTCTCTCTCTCCCCCCCCCCTCCCCCACTGTTCCTTTTCTTCTGTTGTGTCCTGGTCCATTCAGTGTTCTAGCTCTTCCACGAACTTAACATTTATGTACTCCATGTTATTATTATGAGTTCCGTTACTGAGTGTGGAAGGAAGTAATGTTTTCACCCCTGTCTTTCTGTTTGTTTGTTTGTTTGAATGTAGGATATCTCAAAAAATTGTGGACGGATTCTGATGAAATTAGGTGGACAGGTTTGGTGTGTAACTCGGACAAACTTCTTCGATTTTGGTGAAGATACGAATCCGGATTCGGATACGCGTATTGTTTTTTTTTTTCAGTGATTCTTCACCATTGAGCGATGGGCCAAAAATGATTTTTTGAAAAAGCATGATATATATCATGTTGCGGTTTTCGGAACCGCATGCATCCAACAGATAGTGGTCCCAAGACAGTTATTCCATGATTATACGTGTAGATAGTCCCTTCCCTTTTGTCTAGCGGGACAACAGGGGCGTGTGTTGCGATGATCTCATAGCTCGGTTTGCTTACATCATTTCTTCTTCATTTCATTCCTACTCTTCTTTTCTGATGATTCCTGAGGTAAATCTGAGCAACATGTGCCCTGCGCTGTGAGATGGGACCTCGCGGAGGCCAGCGCGTGCGGCGCCGCTGCGAGGAAACGATGATGCGTGAGCATTAACAGCGTAGAGCCCCATTGCCAAGCGAACCCTCAACCCAATGTGTGCGGCAAGTCATACAGTGCACTTGGCAGTTCGGGATTATCAACCCGAGCTTCCGATGATCTGGGGAAGATTGCCGGTTGCATTAAGAAAGGTATACGAAGGAATATCTCTTAAGACGCTGCTCGAAACGCATACGGAGGCCAAGAAAGGCGACTCCACGCCACGTTGGGTGGGATGCGAGTGTGCGAAGTAAAAGCGGCACATTCCTTTTCAACCAAATATCTGAAACATTGGTATTTGCCCCACGCACACTGCAGCAGAGTCGTGCGGACATGAGCGCTGGCCACGTGTGTAATGGCTGAACCACGCGCACTGTATGGAATGTGCTCGAAGGCAGACACGAACGCTGCTTGCAACTTTGTTATCGTACAAAGCAGGGCATGAATGCACCGCTCGCGACTTTGTATCGTGTTTCCTCAATACCTGACACATATCGGTGTTCATTCCGTGCACACGCCAGCAGAACCGGGCGAACGCGAGGACTGACCACGTGGGCCATGGCGGATCTGCACGTACTGCGCGAAACATGCATGTATTTAATCATAACAAGGTACCTTCGGACCTCGTGGGCAGCAGCGGATTCCCCATGGATGGTGAACGTCTTCTCGTCTCTGGGGCCAGCGAGGCTGCGATCAAGCAGGGGAATGTTGTACAGTGCGGGACATATTGGCGCACACAGAGCAAGCACATTGATCAGCACTGGTCGGACACCAGAGCAGGCATGCGGGACCCTCGGCCAGTCACCAGGAAACGGCCCGGGGGTTTTTGTGGGACGATTCACGCGCTAAGTTCAGTGTGGGCGATTCATGCCATGTGGTGGGGACGGAGCAGAGTATTTTCACTGTCTGTGATGACCTTGCCGCAAACGGTGTGTTGCGGTTTCCGGCCAAAGTTAGCGGGCCGCGTGAGGGGTCGGGACCAATCGGAGCGCCCAATTCAGGTGATGACGCTTCGCTTGAGGGTGGCCCCCCGCCTTGCGCTGCGAGTCCTATAAAGGTCGGAGCGGTCCCTCCGCCGCTCTCTCGCCCTTGTATCTCTGCCCGACATCGCCATGACTCGCTTCCTGCTGCCTGGACCCCACCTCCTCGTCTTCGCCCATACGTCGTTGACCCCACCCACCAACCTGGTCCCGCCTACCACTCCATCCACGCACTCTGGACTCCGCCCCTTCTCCACTCAAGCCCCTCCTTCATGCCCATGGTCGCCACACATGCTGCTGAAGCCAGAGACGACGCGCCAGCTGTCGGGTACCGCACCACGGAGCACCCCCCGAAACATATTGGTGGTGCGTTCGTGCAATCAAGTACAAAGGTACCGAGCGTGTGTGTGTGTGTGTGTGTGTGTGTGTGTGTGTGTGTGTGTGTGTGTGTGTGTGTGTATGTGTGTGTGTGTGTGTGTGTGTGTGTGTGTGTGTGTGTGTGTGTGTCCTGGCACCTGTCTGCTTAAGTAAGACTACAGAAGATCATTATTGTTATTATTTTCATGTTAAGTCTGCTCTGTGTTGTCCTGGCGCCTGTCTGCTTAAGTAAGACTGCAGAAGATCATTATTGTTATTATTTTCGGGTTAAGTCTGCTCTGTGTCCCTTTTGTAAGTTGCTTGTTTATTTGCCGCACCACACCTCTTTCCCCAATCTCTGGACAACACACCCCAATAAATCTTTATCGTACCACATACCTTTCCTCGCCCATTGTAATAAATCATTATTAAGAATGTTCCCAGCTCGTCTTTGTCTTTTCTTCCATTGATCCAGCTTGGTTTGAATCCTAGCTTAGCCGGGACTTTATTCCCAACGATCCGTTCCTTTTAGCCGGTAAGTCCTTGGCAGTGTCACTCGGCTGCATCCAATCCAGTAAAGTGATCCGATCCGGTAGTGATCCAGTTCGGACAAGGCGTACCGAGGGCGTGTTCCCTGGCAATTAAATCATGTGATTAATTAGGTAACCCGATTAACCGATAGACGGGAGGACCCTAGGTCACGCGGTTGAGTTATTGGCGTCCATGGTCGGTTAAGCGACCCACCGCGTCACGGAATTATCCGTGTGCGACGACCTACAATTCTGGGGAGTCAGGTGGGAGCCGAGATAGCTTTCTTCCCCTCATGGTCTTCTCACCCGACCCCCGGCCCACAACAATATTCTCAAAAATGTATTTTGCCTGATATATTCTTGTGGATCAGGCATTGCATAGCAGAGGTATGCACTCTTCTGAATGCTCTTCTCGTTATTATTGTTATTTTTATTATTATTGTTATTAATATTATTCTTGCCTCAAAGGGGATGCGAGACTATTGCAATGCCTCTCTCTGCCTGCCTGTCTGCCGGTGTGTGTGTCCGCGTCTATACATTGTCGCTTTAAAAATGGTTTTCTCTGCAGCTGCTTCTCCGATCGATGTAAAACGCTAAACATAGGAGGGACTCCCCATAGACAATATTTTATTGCTGTCTCTGACATTATAGGTCACATGGTATGGCAGCCATATTGGATTAAGGACAAAATTTGGACCCTTTTTTTTCTGGAACCATTCAATGAAAAAATTGAAACTTGGCTTATGTCATCAACTCCCCATGGGGCATATCGGGTGATAATGATGATGTCATCGGTGAAGTAGTATTTCAGCCTTAATTGGTTGAATTTAAATCTTTATCAGAAAAATCTGAAACTTCATGAATCTGATCTTTGACCGGGGATGTGAATGAAGAATTTAATTTATGATGTTCATCACCCATGCCAAGAAACTATGTGACATAGCAGGGTGCATGGATGACACCGGTTTATGGGCCTTAATAGCAGTCGGCCATAATAGTTGTGTGTTCAGTTAACAATGGTATTTTTGTCCAAAATGAACACGCGAGGCGAGACTATGTGCTCTACGAGTGCTGTTCTAGTTGTTGTTATTATTAATATTGTTATTCATAGGTAAGAGTCACGCATACTTGTGTACAACTTCAAAATGGTGAATCTATGAGTAATACTACAGATCTGATGTTGAACTGAAGGAGACAGGAATTTGAGATTTGTTTAGGGTCCTTACGATAACATGCCAACTTTCCAATAAAATTACTGAAGGATTTTTTTTTATATTCACTTACTAATGCTAGCGAACAGGGGACCCAGATAAACACCCACCATAGGAACAGTACACTTTGTGATGCAACGCCCTGCTGATGAAATACCAGCTGACAGTTTATTGTCAGGTCGGGGATCAAACCCAGACAAGACAGCTCAAAGGTAAATGTGCTACCTCCGCACCATCCTGTCAGACATAAATTTGGTGGATGATTAATTGAAATGCAGGAGGTCGTACATCAATGGCCGAAGTCAAAACTGAGATAAATTGCCCAAAATAAGCACTTTGATAGAAACACGATGTGGTCATACAAATAGATTGTGTCTAATATGATTACTCCACGTGATAATCGAGCTTTTCGACTTGTCATTTATTTCCTTCTCTCAGCCAGTTACCCTTTACGTCCTCCTCTCTTTTATATTTCCATGGAAATGCTGATTAAGCCTCATTGGTTGTTACATTATGCATAAAAATAGACAGCACAATTTGTTTTCCACTACAGAGGCAAACATTGCTGGGTGACAGTCATGTACCTCGAGGGAACAAAATGTTTTATACTTTGTGAAGACTGTCTGATGACAGTGCTTAAATTTCAAAATTGAGATTTATGCATCAACATTCCACATTAATTTTATGTCAACATAAATGCACCCATGCGTGCAGTGTTGATTAACTCAGTCTTAGCAGATTTAGAATTTAGTGATAAACAATCTACTTTAATAATGAACGGAAAATGAAATATCCCCGGAACGAATTTTATGTACTAATAATTCCTCCAAACGCCCACCTGGAGTAATGCAATTTCTCTTTTTTAATATTTTTCTTCCATTTTAGGTTCTGTTGGTTAAATTTCCTATCAGGGAGATAATGATAAATATATTGAGGTTGTTTTTTCTTGCTATACTTACATTTGTAATGATAGAATAATGTTAGTTGTCGTTATAATCGAAATCATCAGCAGATTGCCGAAAGTGCAAATGATATCTCTTCAAACTAAAACTGACATATTTGTTTTCTGAAAAGCTGAACCTTTCCAGCCATGATTATCAGGGGACATTAAGCTATGTTTCATTTGTCTGCACTTGTTTCTGGGTGAGAATGATCTGATAGTATGTTTTACTGTAGAGTATATATACAGTATATATTTTATATTTTTAAAGAATAAGAAGGAGCTTCCAAAAGTAAAATTACCATCACAACCAAAAGTAAAAAACTCGATCGACTCCGCTAATTTGAGCACAAAAGCAAGAGCAGACCCAGTCTCAGGCAACGTTTAACCGGCTTCGCAACCAGCTTCCTTAATATGTCAGTGAGTCATTCAGTGAGTCAGTGGTTAGAAAGAGCGACATATACAGGGGGCTGCAAAAGTAGGTTTACAGTAATGATAAAAGGTATACAAAGTTATAAGGTATACAGGACTGTATACCTACTTTTGCAGCCCCCTGCATATGTATGTATAAACAACCATATATATACATATATGTACATATATATATATATATATATATATATATATATATATACATACATGTACATGTACATATATATATATATATATATATATATATACATGTACATGTACATATATATATATATATATATATATATATATATATATATATATATATATATACACACACACATATATCATTGAGCCAGTTATCTCGGAATGAATTGTAAATTTGTTGCAGTAGACAAGTGTCAGGTTAACCCTTCCTTCTCGTTATACACATCCTGTTCTTCACCTTCCATCACAAGCCAATGAATCTTCATGAACAATTTCAAGAAATTCAAGAAATCCTCATTCAAGAAATAAGATCAAATTTGACAACACAAGGGATTTATACATTTTTGGCCAAATTAAATGAGAAGAGCTGATATTGTCGTTTAATAATTGTCATCTTGACAGATTCATTTAAATATATAATTCCTTTCAACTGTCAATGTCAGTTGAATGCAGTTGAACTGTTCAATGCAGCAAACTGTCAAAAGGTTGATAGTATGTAAGGTGCAAAAAATTTCACGGATGTCTCTATGACGATGTGCTTGTAAATAATATGCAAGGTGAAAATGCATGCGAAGACAAAATCTTCAAAATGACCAACTTGTGCATCTTCAAACTTTCCCTTGAGAAACACTGTTTTGAATCCCACTGCCAATTGCCCAGATAGATTTTTAAAAATTATTTCTGGCACAACTTCTTCCTCACATTTATGTTCTTAATTAAAATGTGTGACTAAACATAGCTGTGATTAAAAATTACACTCAAACCCCAAATCTACGAATAGCCAAAATAAAGTAAAAATGAAATTTAAGGGATGATCAATCACCAGGTCAAATACGTAATATTAACTTGCAATGGATGTATTTATTGCCTCATTAAAGGCTGCAAAAATCTTGTCAAGGTAGGAATGAAGTTGGAAATTTAAAGTATAAATTAGTGATCAGATTGTAATTGACAGTGCTCATCAATCAGTAATATCGCGGTCGGAAGTACAGTTTAAAAATATAAGCATTATAAGAGACAGTGCGTGTACAATGTCAGTTTTCATAATATATATATATACATATATATATACATATATATATATATATATATATATATATATATATATATATATACATATATATATTTTTTGTTCTTTCCCTGGGCTTTTTGATTTAACTTTAGTGAAATATAGAGTGCACATTTTTTTAGTATGCGGACAGATAGTGAGCAGGTAGATCAAATCATCAAACTGTCTCCATTTGAATGCAGGCCTTCCTGCTAAGTTTGTGCATTTTTATACATTTTATTTTACAAGCAGGGAATGGGAATGGGAATGGCAGGAAGAGTCATGTTATTATCATCTCTGGGGTATATAGATTACAGGAGATCTAGGCTTGGGACCGTTTGTCTGTTGTGGACGTGATAAGCAGAGAATGCCTCAAGGATGTTGGGATTCATCCTAATTTCTCTCTGTTTTATGATAAACTAGTTTGGCAGAGACTACCAGCCGGCATCTCTCTTCAGGACTGGTCTCCATGATGTTCCATGATGTCCTACTACCCATGATGTCAACTCAGCCTGGGAATTTTTTCACAGAATATATATATCTCTCTCTCTCTCTCTCTCTCTCTCTCTCTCTCTCTCTCTCTCTCTCTCTCTCTCTCTCTCTCTCTCTCTCTCTCTCTCTCTCTCTCTCTCTCTCTCTCTCTCTCTCTCTCTCTCTCTCTCTCTCTCTGTCTCTCTCTCTCTCTCTCTCTCTCTCTCTCTCTCTCTCTCTCTCTCTCTCTCTCTCTCTCTCTATCTCTCTATCTCTCACAGATTAATCCTATCCATCTTCCCACCCATGGTACACTGAATTCTGTGGTGATACAGTTGCTCTAAAACAACTTGCCTTCTCTTCCTGGAAGGCTAATGAAAGGTCAAGGTGATTCTCATCGTGTTTTTTAACATCAAGGGCATCGTCCACTTTGAGTTTCTACCACAGGGTCAAACAGTGAATCAATACGTGTACAAGGAGATCATCCGACGAAAGGCAATCTCAGTGCATTCCAAAAAGTCTGCAACAAGTATTTGTCCACTTTCAAGAGAGCCAGAAAACAACATCTGTCCAATCTCAAGAATGAACATTCAAACTTGTCTCCCTCCTCTAAAAACTCGTTCTGCCTTGTTGAGTCGATCACGGGTAATTGCTCCCCTTCTATCCCCTCCCTCACTTCAAGTGGCATCACAGCCGACTCCTCTCGTGAGAAGGCTGAATGGCTCAATTCTGTGTTTGCTTCCAAATCTTGCGTTCCCAATCCCTCACTGTCAGTACCTATCCTTCTCTGTTGTACTCAACTGCTTCAGGCCTCTGTGTATTTTGCATCTGATGAGGTCGAAAAGGTTCTATCAAACCTCAACTCTGATTCTGCACAAGAAACGGACGGCATCAACTTACATGTCCTAAAAACCCGCTCTGCTGCTCTTGCACATCCTCTCTCTGCCCTTGCCGCCTGTCACTTGTGCTAGGTCACCTTTCATCTGCTTGATAATCGGCCAACATCACTGTACTACATAAAAAGGTGCAAAAACTGATCACCTTAACTACAGACATATCAGCTTACTTCCAATCATCAGCAAGGTCATGGAATCCATCATCACAGTTGATATAAAAACCTTCCTTTTCTCCAACAACCTCATCTCTAGATCAACAATTTGGTTTCAGTTCAGGTCACTCAAGCTTGTACATGCTGCCACTGCTCACCCAACAATGTATGGAGGCCCTCAATACCAGATATGTGATGATACAGTCTTTCTGGACATATTTTGTGCTTTTAATGCAGTCTGGCATCCTGCCTTACTCTCCAAACTCTGTGCATACGAGGTCCGTCGAAAAAGTAACGGGACTGACTTTACAGAAATTTTATTCCAAAAAATATATTGAAATCACAGCTTGTCCCCTTCAAAATAGTTTCCCTCCAGTCTCACACACTTGTCCATCCTCTTCTTCCATGCTTCGATGCACCCCCGGAGGCTTCTTCTGGAATCCTCTGGAGCTCCGTCGCACGGCCCTTTTGATGGCCTCCACATCAGGAAATCAGGTCCCCTTGATCAACCCCTTGAGCTTGGGGAATAGGAAAAAATCACAAGGGGACAAGTCTGGTGAATACGGGGAGTTGCTCCAGAGTTGGCACATTCGTCTCCACCAGAAACTGTGGGATGATCAGGGCACTGTGAGCAGGGGCGTTGCCATGGTGGAGCACCCAGGCGTTGTTCTCTCACAGATCCCTCCTCTTGTCCCGGACTGATCTCATGAGGCGCCAGATGATCTCCTTGGACACGAATTGATTCACTGTTTGACCCTGTGGTAGAAACTCGAAGTGGACGATGCCCTTGATGTCAAAAAAACGTGATGAGCATCACCTTGACCTTCGACTTTGACATCCTTGCTTTCTTTGGTCTTGGTGATGCTGGACTTTTCCACTGATGACTCTGCTGTTTGGTCTCGGGATCGTATTGGAATATCCACGATTCATCACCAGTAATGACTCTCCCGAGCAGGTCTGGATCGTCCTCGAGGCACTCGATAATGTCTTGACAGACAGTGACTCTTTGCTGTTTCTGGTCCTCGGATAACACCTTGGGGACCATCTTTGTGCACACCTTGCGCATTTCGAGATTTTCAGTGATGATGCTCCAGACAGTGTCCTTGTTGAGGGAAAATTCCTCAGCAATCATCAGTACAGTGAGTCGACGACCTGCGCACACCATCTGCATCACACACTCGATGTTGTCCGCCATTCTGCTCGTTGAAGGTCTTCCAGACTGTGGATCATCTTCATCCACCTCCCATCCCTCTTTGAACCTCTTGTGCCATTGAAATGCACGTGTACGTGACATCGTTTCTTCCCCGTAGACTTGCTGCAGCATTGTGAAGAATTCGGAAGGTGTTTTGCCAAACTTGGCAAGAAACTTCAGATTGGCTCTCTGCTCACGACTCATAGCGCGACGACTCGGACTGGACAACGTGTGAAGCACGACCTGCAAAAAATTACACACTGAGCGCAGTCAACCATCACCAATCATATATATTGCTGGAATGTTGCAAAAGACTGTGACACAACCCGTTCACTCAAGTTGTGTGAGTGGAGCATACAGCAGGCTCGGTCCCGTTACTTTTTTGACGGACCTCATTTAAAACCTTAAAAAAAATATTTGAGAAGCATGCACAGAGAGAAATGTTGAATGGGCAGCTAAAGTAAGAATATGTTTGGATGGAGCTGTTGGTGAGCTTCACGCTACAGATGGGAGATATCATGTAGACGGTTGGTAAAAGTTTATATCACCCAAGTCTGTAGCTTTAGCTGCCAAGTCATCATTGCAAGATGAAGATAAAGACAGTGCTTTTGAATCTGCTATTCAGTGTATGCAGGTGGACAAGAACATGCATGAGGAATTCTTTAGAACTACTTCAAACTTACAAAGATTTGAATGGGTGTATCTTGTTTTGACAGACATTGATTAAAGAACTCTGTGATCATTTTTGGTGATGATCTTGTGATGTTTGCATCATCAGGCAAAGCAAGAGTCTTTGGGTTTTGAAGCCAAGTCTCAAAGTTCATGAAATTAGTTGATGAGAAGGAGGATGATTGAAATGTAGCTATAACAAATGTTGGTAATAGTGTTACACAAGACATAAAGCACATTGAAATTGATAAATCGAGCTACACAATTCAGAAAAGTTAAAATGCTGTTGCTGAAACAATAAGTGACACTCTTTTGGAACTTATTGTGAGGGTACTTCGAAAACTAGATCGGTCTCTATCTGTTACTCTAAGAGGATCTACGAGGTCTATCTAAAAAGTAACGGGACTGAGCCTGCTGTGTGCTCCACTTACACAACTTGAATGAACGGGTTGCGTCACAGTCTTTTGCAATATTCCAGCAATATATATGATTGGTGATTGTTGACTGCGCTCATTGTGTAATTTTTTACAGTTCGTGCTTTACACGTTGTCGAGTCTGAGTCGTCGCGCTACGAGTCGTGAGCAGAGAGCCAATCTGAAGTTTCTTGCCAAGCTTGGCAAAACACCTTCCGAATCCTTCGCAATTCTGCAGCAAGTCTACAGGGAAGAAACGATGTCACGTACACGTGCATTTGAATGGCATAAGAGGTTCAAAGAGGGATGGGAGGTGTATGAAGATGATCCACGGTCTGGAAGACCTTCGACGAGCAGAACGGCGGACAACATCGATTGTGTGAAGCAGATGGTGCGCACAGATCGTCGACTCACGGTGCAGATGATTGCCGAGGAACTTTCCATCAACAAGGACACTGTCTGGAGCATCATCACTGAAAATCTTGAAATGCGCAAGGTGTACGCAAAGATGGTCCCCAAGCTGTTGTCCGAGGACCAGAAACAGCAAAGAGTCACTGTCTGTCAAGACATTATTGAAGGCCTCGAGGACGATCCAGACCTGCTCGGGAGAGCCATTACTGTCGATGAATCGTGGATATTTGAATACGATCCCGAGAATAAACGGCAGAGTCGTCACTGGAAAATTCCGGCATCACCTCTCTCTATCGAGTGCAGCCTGTGGCTGCTGGTGCATCATTGGTTGGGACGCGGCTATGCCGCTGATGCAGTGTCCCCTTTACCAGTGCACTGGTCCTCATTTTGCCGACGTCGGAAGGATGACAGGCTGAGTCAACCTCCTGGTGTATTAATTCAGCAGCCCAACGGGGCTTGAACTCAGGACCCTAGGATCCCAAGCCGCCACCCTAACCACTAAGCCAACACCAGGCTATCCGGCATACCAAGACCAAAGAAAGTAAGGACGTCGAAGTCGAAGGTCAAGGTGATGCTCATCGCGTTTTTTGACATCAAGGGCATCGTCCACTTCGAGTTTCTACCACAGGGTCAAACAGTGAATCGATACCTGTACAAGGAGATCCTCCGGCACCTCATGAGATCAGTCCGGGACAAGAGGAGGGATCTGTTGGAGAACAACGCCTGGGTGCTTCACCATCACAACGCCCCTGCTCACAGTGCCCTGAGCATCTGACAGTTTCTGGCGGAGAGGAACGTGCCAACTCTGGAGCAACCCCCGTATTCACCAGACTTGGCCACTTGTGATTTTTTTCCTATTCCCCAAGCTCAAGGGGTGATCAAGGGGACCCGATTTCCTGATGTGGAGGCCATCAAAAGAGCCGTGATGACAGAGCTCTGGAGGATTCCAGAAGAAGCCTTCCGGGGGTGCATCGAAGCATGGAAGAAGAGGATGGACAAGTGTGTGAGACTGGAGGGAAACTATTTTGAATGGGACAAGCTGTGATTTCAATATATTTTTTGGAATAAAATTTCCGTGAAGTCAGTCCCTTTACTTTTTAGACAGACCTCGTATTGTTATTAGTGTACTTAAGCATCATCTCACAAGCCATCGGATTGCCCTTGGTGGTTTGGTGAGAGAATCTAAACAGCTCATCAACCAGATGCACGCTTAACGGGTGGCACTGGCAGCCCGGGTTAATCCCCCAACCCAATTTATAATGACAGACAGTTAACACTGCCAGCCCGGACGGTCGAACATCTCCCTTGGAGGCCTACAGCCGAGACTCTCGGAGACTAATCTGCGTGGGAAAATAGTTAAGCGCTGCACCGGGATGGCACAAGGGGAGTTTAAACTCGAACCCCATGATAAATACACAGATACAGTTCCTTAAAATGAACACATTTAATGAAAATAAACAAAAATTTACAAAGAACAATAATCAGGATATAATCATACATGAGGTAAATTAATCCTAAAGTCTAAATCGAGGTGCCTCTACACACAGACGTAAATACAGACAAGGGGAGACGAAATAAAAGGAAATCCCTCTTTTATTCTGGCACTTCGCTTTGTCCAGAGATGGTCTTTGCGGAACTTGGAATCGAGGCACTTCTATTTGCACGTGGCAGATGTGCGCAAAATGGTGCCAAGTCGCTCTATCAAAGTGGGACAAACGTACGTCAGGCAATTCCTGAGCGGTATTCAACACCAAGGCTCAGAGACCCTGTGCAGCTGCTTCATGCGTCGATTGTCCTCACAGACCCGCTATTTGACATACTCGAGGCTTGGGGTCCGTTCCTCATGACCCAAACAAGAGCCAAAGTTCAGCATCTTGTTTCACCATGCGAGCCAAATCGCCTTAACACGAATACAAGAATCATGCAGTCTTCTTCATGCGTCAAAGGAAAGCCAGCCGTAAAGCCCTGTTCTTACAGGCCATCTTCTAGCTACGTTCTCTCTCGACCACGTGCGCCCCTCACTCCGCACTCAACCCCTCTTCACACTGACATTGTGCATGCACTTTCCCGATCTCTCGCCTCTCACTGACATCACACCAAACCCCCGTTTCCTCCTCCGGGGCGTGGCTTGCTCGCACAAAACCCGGGAAGGTGGGGCTTCTGCCTGCTTGTAGTTGTTTTTGGGACGTGTTTCCCACCTTTATTGCCGATCTTGGAATACAAAACGTCAGGAAAGTTCACAAGGGGGTGATTACATAGTGGGGAAATTAGTCTTGTACCCTACCTAATTAACACGGCACCATCCCCCCATGTGGTTACAAGTAACACTTAAGTTCACAGTTTCCCTACTTAATTATGTTGAGCTGTCTCCTACACACCCACGGACCAAACAACTCTATTCAACCCTAACTTTCCTATTAAACCCTTCCATCTACCTTAAAACCGTAACAATATTTTCAGTTTTCAAAGCCTTACGATGACGTTTTTATTTTTAATGGAGGCATCAAATAGGGAGGCCCACGTGCACTTTTTTTTCACATGTACTTATATTCAAGCATATGCTTATTATCCAGATTCGACTGTACCTATTTTGAGGTGCAATCCCTATCCTCCCCCCCCCACCCCAACCCATCCACTCCCTTGGGGCCCGATTTTTTTTTATTTTTATGGTGGAAACAAATCTGGTACATCATGGGTGATGAAGGTTGTGGTCAAGTTTCATCAAATTGTGTGTGTAGTTACTGAGAAGAAAGCAAATACCTATTCTGTGGGGCAACCCCCAGTTGACCCTCTCGAGCCCGATTTTTTTTTTTTTTTTTTAAAGCCATGAACAAACTTTAGTACATCATGGGTGATGAAGGTTGTGGTCAAGTTTGATCAAAATCATGCGTGTAGATTCAGAGAAGTAGTTGCAAGCGTTGATGGACAGACGGAATGATGGACAGACAAAGCGCCATCACATAAGCTCCCTGGAACTACATTCCAGGTGAGCTAAAAATGCAAAAAGTGAGTTGAAGAGCATTGGCTTGAATGTTTCAGTCGGAACTATGCATATTCTGAAACCGATGGCTAAAAATACCAAAACAGCATATCCTCTGTCCAGCTGATGCTATTGAAGAATAGAGTAGTGGAAAAGACAGGTTGCAAATTTGGACGTACACTTGCAAGAATTCTGTCATAAACAAGTCACTCATTTTCTTTCCACAGAGGTACCTTTGCCTTGTTGCAGAGACCTAGTTATTTACTTCATCTGTCAAAATCCCGCAATTGCAAAATGCACTGTAAGTAACTGTATGCAATTATAAAGTCAGAGATTTTGTTTTTTGTAACGCATCAATAAAATGTTTTCCTTTAAACTTGGTATGACAGTACTATATAAGCACTCTCTTGTTTATTTTCCTGAACTTAACAATTTTCTTTCCGACAAGTGTGAGGCTCATGGAAAAGCAATGTCGAAGTGACAGTGGTGTTGCGGGGCAACAACTGAGCACAACGAGCAAGGGAATTAATGAACAGAAAAGGAAGAGAGATAGATGAGGGGATGAAACACTGAAGCCAGCATTTAAGAGGGTTGGGTGAGAAATGGTTAATGGGGTGATAAAGATCAACGGTCAGGATAGGGGATGACATGAGATGGTGGTGAACTGTATGCTTAAAGCCCTGGAGGGAAAAGTGGGAAAGAACTGCCTCTGGAAGGAGGTTCCATAATTGGGTGAAGCAAAGAACAAATAAACTGAGGTGTACACTTGGATTTTGGAAGTATAACAAGAAGAAGGTTGCTGGAGAAACACATGCATCTTGGAGTTGCTAGTTATGGTCGGAAAAGAGAGAGAGAGAGAGAGAGAGAGAGAGAGAGAGAGAGAGAGAGAGAGAGAGAGAGAGAGAGAGAGAGAGAGAGAGAGAGAGAGAGAGAGAGAGAGAGAGAGAGAGAGAGAGAGAGAGAGAGAGAGAGAGAGAGAGAGAGAGAGAGAGAGAGAGAGAGAGAGAGAGAGAGAGAGAGAGAGAGAGAGAGAGAGAGAGAGAGAGAGAGAGAGAGAGATTAATATAAGAGAAGAGGCAGGAAAAAACAGAGACCACGGACCTGCCTGAGACGTGTAAGCAACAGACCTTGTGCTTCAAACTCAATGCGAGAGATCCCAATAATATTGAGAACTTTAGATTCCACAGAATCCAGCAGAAGCAGGTGTGATGCTGTGATGCCAGGCAAAAGGAGAGAGAGCAGTACTTCAATGAGCTAGGCACAAAGGCCTTGCAGGTTTTGTGTCGTTCAGATATTTCAAGACATGGAATGACCAAGAATGTCGATTCTGAGGTTGGCTTTGGATGCCAGCTTTGCAATGTGGTTCTACCAGGGGAGGTCATGGCTGATGGTGAGGCCTACAAGTTAAAGAAACTGAACGTGTTCCAATGGCTGACCATGGTAATAGATAGTAGGTAGGTTAGTTTGATGAGACAGTGAGATTTCCCAGGGTTGATGGACATGTTCCAATTATCACACCAGGATCCAATCAATTCCAGGTCAACAGAAAGTAATGCAGCTGCAATCTGTCTTGTAGTGGGATGGCTTACTTTACAACACAATGTAGAGTCATCTGTAAAAAAGGAAGTAAGGGTTTACTGGAGGATCAGAGAGGTCATGTATGTACAGTATATAAGGAACAAGATGACCCAACATACCACCTTGGGAAACACCAGCCTTCACTGGGAGAGAGGAAGAGAGGGTTCCATTGATCGCAACATGTTGACTGAGTGAGTGTAGGAAGTCTGAAATCATTGAATGAATGTTGCCTTCTGTGCCTCAGGTAGACAAGCAAGCCAAACGAAGCAGGATCACAGACTGTGTCAAATGTCCCAGATATGTCCAAGGAAACAGTCTTAACCTCATGATTCAGATGTCTGGCCTCCAACCATTGCTGTGAGAGGAGCAGCAGCATGTCCAGAGTTGAGTGCCTAGGACAGAATCCAAACTGATGGTCAGAGTCAGATATTAGGCTATTTGATAACAGGAAAGACTTGACATAAGCAGGAATGATGGATTCTATGACATTGCTTGTAATTGACTTAAGATCACTAATCTGTAGTGGATAACATTTGTTTTTCCATCTTTCCTGTTGATGGAAGTTATTTGCAGGCTACTGTGTTTCCTTCTATCCTCTTTCTTGAAGACAAGCAGAGGTCTTGAACTCTGTCTTCACTCAAAAGTCCAAGGCATCAAATCCATCGCTTCCTGCACCCACCCTTTCCACTTTTACAGAAGGTTCCCAACAGCATGTAGACCTCTCCCTATGTGTAGCATGTGGACTTCTCTCCCGTGCTACAGTGGAAACGTTTTTTTTTTTACCCAGCTGAATTAACACATCTTCTGCAACTGATCCTGATGGTGTAAGTGCGATAACCCTCAGGAACTGTGCTTTTGTCCTAACATACCTTCTCTCGTCTCTATTTCACGCGTTCTTGTTGAAGAGGCCACTTTCTCCTTATTGGAACACTGCAAGCAGCACTCCAACCTGTAAGAAAGGTTCTGAAACTGCTCTCCTCAACTACAGGCCTATAATTATTTTCCCCATCATAAAGGCCCCGTCACACCTTGACGATTTAGCCAGCGTATGCCGACGTATGAAAAATTGGCTAAAACACTGGCACATGTCAAATACGTTATGGGTAAGTTTGTAGACGTTAAGCGCATGCTGGCATACGTCGTAGTACGCTGGCATACGTCATAGTACGCCGAGCTGTTAGACAAATTTTCCATGCTTGAAATTTTCCGACATATGCCAGCGTATGACTCACACGTTCCGCATACGCTGGCATAAGTTTCAGGCACGTTACGCAATCGTTGACACACGTCGACACACGTTACTTGCAAGTTACTCATAAGTCGAAACACATCGAGGTAATGTCGAGCGCACCCGAAACTTATTTCTAACCTATGAGTAACGTGTTTCAGGCACGATACGCGATCGTTGACACACGTCGACCACACGTTACTTGTAAGTTACTCAAAAGTCAAAACACGTTGAGGTAATGTTTAGCGCAGTGGTTCTCAACCTTTTGTAGGCGTGACCCCCCCCCCCCAAAAAAAAAAGAAAAAAGAAAAAGAAAAAAAAGAAAGAAGAGGGATCTTCTTCCTGTTCGCAGAAGAGGGGGAGGGGCATCTCCATTGTGTTGGGATCCCTCCCTATCTATTACATTTTTTGAAGTTTTCCTCAGCATGACGATGATGTTGATAGTTCGATGTCTAGCTTGGTTATGATTAAAATGTTCGAGCGCCAGCGTCCATTTTGAATAGTCGAGCGGCAGCGATTTAAATAGTTTGAGTGGCAGCCTATGAATAGCCTACACCAACTGATTGTCGACGATACTTTGCCGCACACTATGCATACGTTAGGCTATCGTTGGGCATACGTTGTGAACACCGACAACACGCTAAGCATTCATTGGTATAAGTTATCTATAAGTTATCGAAACGTTCTGTGTACGTTACTAATACGTTATGCATTTGTCCAACTCGTTATGAATACGCCAAAAACTGGAAAAAAAACATCAACACTTCAGCGTAGAAAAACATTTTCAAAAAAAAAAATAAAAAAACATGGAGTCTGGAACACTGACGGGTTCCTCCTGTGAAGCCCATTTTTATACACCAATTCCCCGAAACGCTGACAATACGCCATTATACAGTAGCTGTAAGTTAGTAACACGTTCAGTAAGTTCTGTGGTCGTCCGGAAGACGTCAATCAAATTGGTCTACATACGTCAATGTGCGTTGGAGATACGTTACACATGGGTTCAAAGCACGTAACTCATAGGTTAAAAATTAAGTTTCGGGTACGCTAGACATTACCTCGACGTGTTTTGACTTATGAGTAACTTACAAGTAACGTGTGTCGACGTGTGTCAACGATGGCGTAACGTGCCTACAACTTATGCCAGTGTATGCGGAACGTGTGTAATATGCCGAGTACATCGATAAATTTTTAACATGCTGAAAATTTGTCGATGTACTCGGCGTACTACGACGAATGCCAGCGTGCTCTTAACATATACAAAACTTACCCATAACGTATTCAACGTGAGCCAGCGTTTTAGACAATTTTTTTTGTACGTAGGCATATGCTGGCTAAAACGTCAAGGTGTGACAGCGGCTTGACACTTCGATGTCTAGTGCACTTAAAGGCCCGGTCACACCTTGACGTTTTAGCCAACGTATGCCGATTTTTGAATTTTTTTTCTAAAACGCTGGCACACGTTGAATACGTTATGGGTAAGTTTTGATAACATTGAGAGCACGCTGAAAAACACTGCCATACATCGTTGTACGTTGGCTTTAAACGTTGTACTTTTTGGTTGTCCTCAAATTTTTTCATGCTTGAAATTTCACGACTTATGCCGGCGTATGACTCACACGTTCCGCTACGCTGGCCACAAGTTGTATGCACGGTCTGCGATCGTTGACAGACGTCAACACATGCTACTTGTAAGTTAATCATAAGTTGAGACACGCCGAGGTAATGTTTAGCGTACCCGAAACTTATTTCTAACCTATGATTAACGTGTTGTTGGCACGTTACGCGATCGTTGCCACACGTCGACAGACGTTACTTTTAAGTTACTCATAAGCTGAAAGACGTCGGTATAACGGATCGTCCTTGCGTCAGCGTCCACGGCCACGGCCAGGACACTTATTTGCAGCATTCTTCAAATTTTTCTTCGGCATGACGAGGATGTTCACACTTCCATGCCTAGCTTGGCTATGATTCCAATTGTCCATCGGCAGCGTCTATTTAAAATAGTCGAGTTTGAGCGTTTTAACACGTTCAGAAGAAACGCTTCAAATTTCCAAACCCCAGGGTCAAAAAACAAAGGCGAGTGACAGCAATTTAAATCGTTCATTGTAAACAATGAAAATAGCTGAGTGGTACCGTTTAAAAGTCGTTGAGTGTAAAAAAATCCAATTGTTGAGCGCAAGCGTCGACTTTCAATATTGGAGATGCAGCCATTTAAATCGTTGAGTTTATCATTTAAATCGTTAAACGCAAGGACGATCCATCATAACCCACACCCTCCCCCTCACACTCACCTACTACTGCCAACATGAACAAACTACTACTAATACTAATACTAATACTAATACTGATACTGATACTGTTACTGCTGACATGGACATCGACTCAAAAAGGACTCGAAAACACTGTTGGGTTCCCCTTTTATGAACACCATTTTTATATACCAATTCCCAAAACCGCTGGGAACACGTCTTTATATGGCAGTTGTAAGCTAGAAACACGTTAATTTATTTATTTTTGTCGACCGGAAGACGTCATTGGAATACGTCTACATACGTCGATGTGTGTTGGGACTACGTAAAGAATTGGTTCAAAGCACGTCAAACATAAGTTAGAAATAAGTTTCGCGTAAAAAAGACATTACCGCGACGTGTTTCGACTTATGAGGAGCTTTTAAGTAGCCTTTGTGGACGTGTGTAAGCGTCCACATATCGTGTGTAAAACTTATCCCCATCGCATGCGGAACGTGTGTCATACGCCGAGTACGTCGTAAAATTTTGAACATGTTTAAAATTTCTTGACGTACTCTACTTACTATGACGTATGATAGCGTATTTAGCGTTCTACTCACATATACCAAACTTACTCATACCATATTTGACGTGCCCCAACGTTTTAGACACATTTTTCTTAGGTCGGCATACGCTGGCAAGATCGCCAAGGTGTGACCGCGATGTTGACACTTCCATTTCTACGGCAGTTATGATTCGAATCGTTGTGCGTCAGCCTTTTAATAGGCTACGTCACGACATCGTCGGCGATGCGTGCAACGCGCTCTGCCTAAGTTAGACTATCGTTGGGCATCGGTTGTGTAGGCCGACAACAGGTTCAGCATTCGTTGGTATAAGTTATCTATAACACAACGAAACGTTCTGTGTCCGTTACCAATGCGTTATACATAAGACCAAGTCGCTATGAATATGTCCGAATCTTTAAAAAAAACATTAAAAGTTCAACGTAAGCCAGCGTTTTACATACATTTTAATACGTTGCCATCGCTGGCTAAAACGTCAAGGTGTGAACGGGCCTTAAGATTTGAATTGTCGAGCCGCAGCCTTCAAATAGCCTACGCCATGTGATCGTCGGCGATACACTGCCGCGCGCTATGCATAAGTTAGACTTTCGTTGGGCATAGGTTGTGAACACCGACAACACGCTCAGCATTCGTTGGTATAAGTTGTCTATATGTGATTGAAACGTTCTGTGTACGTTACTAATACGTTATGCATACGTCCAACCCATTATGAATACGTCCAAAACTGGAAAAAAACATCAATAGTTCAACGTACGCCAGAGTTTTACATACATTTTGATACCTTGCCATACGCTGGCTAAAACGTCAACGTGTGACAGCGGCTTAAGCAAAATAAGACAGCCCATCATTACATTCAGCCTCAGGCACTATTTATTCTCTTATATTCTAGTGCAGAACCATTTCATATGTCACCTCACCCCTCCTCATGATATTTTCTAACTTCTCTTATTTGGTGAGATTTTGTGCAAAAAAATGTTTGTGCTCACTCCGTGTGCAAAACAATACATCACGCTTGTGAAAGGCTGACCACTGCTGAATCTCCTTCATCAGATATGGAGAAGATAAGCCACTGGGCAGCTGCTTTAACATGACCTTAAAAGCCGGTGAGTCACATGCTCTCACATCATATCATGACAAGAATCGGAATTAAACCATTCAAACCACTTTTGGATAAAGCCACTGGAAGAGGGGCAGTCCCTGGAACTCCTTGGCCTCACTATCTACCATAACCTTTCATGGGAGAATCATATTACTGAGTCACTTCCCAGCACATTCTGGGTACCAGCGATGTCACAACAATGGCACCGCCTTTTTCACCGCACTCAGCGAAGCATTTCCTCAGGGGGAATTTCTTTCTCCCCATGGATGCCAACCGATGGAGATTGTCCATGCTTGTATCCTTTGAAATGCAGAATGTCAAGCAAGGAAGAAGCACATACCATTTTTAAAGTCTTTCGTATGACTTTGCCAGGGTCTTGAACCGCCGACCTCCCAAACTCGGAGCAGACACTCGAACCATTACACAATCGAGTCTGATCAAGAGCCTAGACCCTTGTATATATAAAAACATATTTCCAACAATTAACTTTTATTGTCTTTAAAAATCTACCTTCGGGGCTATTTATAACAAATGCGTTTTATTCCATGTACTGTGTCTCTCACTTTCTCTCTTCTACTATGCAACCAAAAAGGGATCATAATCTTAACCTCCCCTTACTCCTTTCATTCTCTCCAAACATAATTCATTTTTCGAATGGAGAACTCCAAATTTGGAAGAAATCTCAAACGTAGGATGTGTTTTACCACCTGCATCATTGCAATGACCACCACATGTGACTCTTGAGGTGATCAAAATGATGTGACTTGTCAGTGTGTAAAATATGAGAGTATGTAACAATTTGATTTTTAATCTTTTGACAAATTCAAATAGAATTGAGATGGTGAGTTATCAGAACAACTCTTTTCCAAAAAATACTCCATTCCCTCAATTCACAGTTATATATCTGTCAAAAACACAAAAATAAAACTTTATATGCAGATAATGCATGATAAATACCGATTTATCTCCAAGGATAGCAAAATCACCTGGTAAGACATCTCATCAGGGAACAGCAAAGGACTATTGAGAGGAAAATAAAAGTCCAGCAAGTCACATGCTCTCACATCATATCATGACAAGAATCGGAATCAAGCCATCCAAACCACTTCTGGATATAGTCACTGGAAGAGGTGTGCATCCCTGGAACTCCTTGGCCTCATTGCATTCAAAGCAATGTTCTCGATTCTAGAAACGGCTTATTGAGGGAGAAAAGTTTTTCATACTTCCACATCAAAATAAATAAATGAGCTGATTAAGGATTCTACCCATTGGTGCCCTAATGAGTGGAACATCCGGTCGGAGCTTGATAGGTTGGCAGTTTGAACCCAACCCTGGCTGGTGTCATACTCAATGAATTTCACAAATGGTATGTACTGTTTCCTTGCTCGATGCCCAGCATTTTAAAAGGATAGAGAATGGACAAAATCCATTGAGACTGAAACCCCATCGAGCTGGTTTGGGATGAACTGGACAGAAGGGTGAAAGCAAAGCAACCTACAAGTGCAACACATTTGTGGGAACTTCTGCAACAGTGTTGGGAAGAACTTTCTGAACGATATTTGATTTCCATTGTAGAAAGAATGCCACGAGTATGTTCGGCTGTTATATCTGCAAAAGGTGGCTACTTTGATGAGTCAAAAATTTCGATTAAATTTTGTTCAACAAAACGATTCCATGATTTCTTTTTTATCTGCAATTGCTTACTTGATCTATGCTTTAATTTCAGAGTGCATTGAAACATTAAACTGCTTAAATTTCAGTAAAAACTGGAAAAATGGGGGTGTTCTAAAACTTCAGACCGGTGGTGTGTGTGTGTGTGTGTGTGTGTGTGTGTGTGTGTGTGTGTGTGTGTGTGTGTATGTGTGTATGTGTGTATGTGTGTATGTGTGTATGTGTGTATGTGTGTATGTGTGTATGTGTGTATGTGTGTATGTGTGTATGTGTGTATGTGTGTATGTGTGTATGTGTATGTGTGTATGTATGTATATATATATATATATATATATATATATATATATATATATATATATATATATATATATATATATATATATATATATATACACATCCCTTTATTAACTTCCCTGCTCTTCCAGCCAAAGAAAGCTGCATAAAGCAACCAAGAAAAGCTACACAAGGTAAACCCTTTGCTGTTTCAAATCTTACCCATGTTCCTCTGCAGCTGCAGACGTTCATAAGTAGTACATGCATGATAATCCCAATGCAACACATCCCTTCAGCCACCAGACCTGTTTCATCACTTGTTACTGAATCATCAGTGACATCGTAGACAGAAACACACACCATCGAGGCTCTCAAGCACGTACCACGTTCAATGGCAATAGCAGTTAACATATTAATGAAAACAAGATCAAATCACGTCTTTTACTCATAATTGGAGGGAATGACTGATCATCTCTCACCTAATCAATTAACTCAAGTGGCTTGGATAAATTTACCCCTCTGAGTGGCGAGCTCCTGAATTGGAGATTTGAAAAACTCGTGATGATGATGAACATGATATTCAACAGAGTGAAATTAAAAAATATTTACCTGCAAAAAATGGTGCTGTGCGTGAAATATAAAGCCAATATCGAAGAAGACAATGGATTAATATCTTTATGCGACAGTCAAAACAGAGGTGTGGGATGATATAAATTTAAAAAAAATGGAGGTGTGAGTGTGAGATATTTGGAATTATTATGGCATGACGACTGCAAAATTATGCCACGGAAAAAGACAAATTTTGTGTAGTTTCTTTAAAATCGATTTTCGGGATTTTATTATGAGCCCTGCAGTGTTTTTGAAAAGGCGACTCCATGTGATAGCTCATCGGTGTTTACCTTTTTCAATGGCAATTAAAGCCTGATTCTTAAAAGACTGGTAGGGTCATGCTGGATGGGCTAAGATATCCTCTCTCTGCACTCTCGCTATCCCCATGTTTATATTCTACAATTCCTTGAATGCAGTTCAGCCAACAGAACCTTCCTATTTCTCAAGGTTATTATTTCTATGAAGCCACTTATTTTTCAAGGTATTCCCCTGCAACATGCACAGTGAGAGACATGACAGAGGGTAAATAGACCCCATGATTTTTTTTTTAAAGTTATTGATTGAACACTTTAAGTGTATTTGATCCATTTTAATGAATACACTAGTATTTTGGAGACTTGCCATTTGCAGATTTCAATGCTTTTACTCTTTCAGGCATAGCACTAACGAGTTCTGAAATTTTCTCTTGTGGGATTTCTGCCCAGGCTTCATGCAAGTGAGTGAGCAATTCTGCCCGTGATGTTGGTTTCCTGGACGTTTTCTGCACAGCTCCAACCAATAGGGCCCAGAGGTGTTCAATGGGATTCATGTAAGGAGACTGACTTGGCCATGGAAGTCGCTTGATCCCATTTCTGTCATGCCATTCTTTGGTCTTTTTTGCATTGTGGCATGGAGCTCCATCTTCCATGAACATTGTTGCTTTTGACCATCTGACCAGTGGAGAAGACGGGGAGATGTCCATCCTCAAGAATAGAAATGTGTATCGTTGTGTTGATGTTGCCAACACACTCCACAAGCTCTGACCAACGAGTGCTCCAGATTGCTCCCCACACCATCAATGCAAAACCACCCTGTTTGACAGTTGGCTGCAATCGGTTCAAAGAGAACCCTTGACTGGGAAGTCTCTGGACCCATATGTGTCCACTGTCAGAAAATTGAGCAAATTGGGACTCATCTGAACAAACACGACAGTTTGCCAAAACTCCAAGGGTCTGGTGGCCATCTCGTCAGCCCACTTCTTTCTCATTTGAATGTTCGCTGGTCTAAGAAGAGGTTTTCTCTGAGCTGCTCTCCCCTAGTAGCGCATTTGATGAAGGTACCGCACGGCAGTTCTTGTGCTAACTTGGACATCCTCTGCAACATCCGCTGCCTTGCAACGGGGAGTTTTCTCAATGGACCGCTTGACAGCTCAAAGACACCTCTCTGATGGCCCAGATCGACCAGAACGGGAAGCTGTGGATTCCTTGCCTTCGCTGGTGAATTGGAAAATCACCCGATTGACCATAAAAAGCGGAATGCCAAGGTTCTGAGCTATCTGACGCTGGCTGACTCCACCTTGCGAATGACCAACAATTCGTCCTTTTTAAAAATTGCAAAGGTCATGTGCTCCCTGGGTTTGAGGCATAGTTAATTGTCGTAAAAGACCCAGGAACTCGTTTCTGCAAATAAATAGTTGAATATTAGTACAAATCGCTGAGTAAAACTTGCTTTATACAGAGAAAATGAATAAATTTGAGGTTTCTATTTATTTTTGTTGTCATATCTCTGTACACACAACCGGGGTGTATACTCCGGTTAAAATAGGTATGCCATATCCCTGTGTCGTAAGAGGCGACCAGGGTTGCGTCAGGAAGGGCATCTGGCGTAAAACCTCTGCCAAATCAGTATGCGGATCAAAACGGATGATCCGCTGTGGCGACCCCTAACGGGAGCAGCCGAAAGAAGAAGAAGAAGAAGTAAAGATCTCTGTACACACATTCGCCATCATTGTAGTAATGCCTTGATGTCTTCTGCACATGAATAATTGGGCAAGTATTCTGTTGTTTCAGGTATGCTTTGACGTTTTCATTATTCATAAAATGATGTCACCTGGGTTTTCCAGAAGTTGTCAAAGAGATTTAAATCACAAGAGGAAAGGTCTACAGTCTACACTCAATAGGGGGTAATTTAGAACTTCCCAACCCATCTCCTCAAAAGTAGTAATGGGGGAAATTCGTCATGTGAGTGTGACAATGATCATGCTGTAAAGTCAAGCTCTGAGATAACATACCTGGAAGTCATCTGCACATTCCTTATATCCTTATTTGTGTCACTTGATGCGTTTGCCACATTAAAGAAATTCCAAGGAAAATTAAACCATTATGGTCCGAAAACACTTGCAATACGTTTTCCGGGTGGTGGTTGAAGCTTGCCGATTTTTGCTGGAGGGGACCCCAAAATGTCTCCTCTCCATGCAAGCCCGCTTTGATTCTGGCAAGAATTGATGAACACAGATCTCATGAAGTGTCACAATCTTCTTCAATAATTCATCACGCTTCATCTGGATGTGTTCCGTGAGCTATGTTTCAATGGCTACATTAGAAGTTGTCTTTTGATCAAATGTGAGGTTCTTTGATCCCCATCTTGCACTTGCCATATCGTATTTCAAGTGAGAATAAATGATTGTTTTTAGACTTGCAACACTTATGTCCAATTTGTCTGCAATTTAACATGCAGTAATCCAGTGATTCGTCACTACAAGCTGATCAACACATTAAATGTTTGTGTGAGTGGCAGCAGGTGGCTGGATTTGAGAATGGAAGTCACTGTAGTATTGTACCAATTAAATGCAGGACAACATGGAAGATAGGCATCACAATTTTTTTTGAGCATGACGAATTATTTTTACATTACACACACACACACACACACACACACACACACACACACACACACACACACACACACACACACACACACACACACACACACACACACACACACACACACACACACACACACACACACACACACCTTTTACGAAATTGTTTTTTTTCGATATTTCATGGAAATAAACAATGTAGTTATTACAGAAAGCCAATTGTATGATGGAAATTTATTGAAAAAAAAAATAATCGTTGCAACGGCCAAAATGGCTACTTGTTACTTGCTGTTGTTCAGCTCCTCATGTAGTCATACGGAGTTAATAAAAGTGACAACTGTCTGAGTTTGAAAAGAAAAACGTTTTAAAAACCATTAATCAATGAGAAGCTTTTTGATAACATTCCTGATCACTACAAATACATCATTGTTCAAAGCTCGTCAACATTTCACCCTCAGCTTAAGTTTTGCTGCACAGAAGTTGAAATAGTATTAACAGGTTACTTTTTCCAAAACAGGGCTTTTTTATTTCGTTTAAATACACATCAAGCAAGATCCAAACTCCCTGTGAAATATCAATTAGTTTGAGACACTAATTAACACTAGTCAAAGCGCAATAACATTATCAAATTGAATGAGCCGAAATAGAGACAAAGCCTGAAGAGCCTCCTCCACTGGCAATGAATCTCTCGTGTGCAGTAACTCATTTGCATGGAGTGCATCTCATGACGTGCATCGCCATTTATAACCTGAGTGATGCAAAATACGTTGCTGCTTGGATAACTCATGGGAGCGTGATGTGCTGACACAATGCCAGGAAGACCACAAAGGAAATGAAGATGATAAAGAGGTGGGTGGTGGGGGGGGGGGTGTAAAGTCTATATTTGACTTCAAGTTAAGCAGAGAAAAAGAGATTCCACAAACTACAAGCCTATAGGCAAAATTGCCCCAAACGGCTTCAGTGTACGAATTCCATTACAATAAGCAGACACTGACCAAGCTAATTTGCAATGACCAATTGCAAGCACAGCTCGATTAAAGCATTGCAGGTGCAGATTTTGTTGTGAAGGCGTGATAAATTTAAAATAAAATGAGACACCCATAAAAGGAAATCAAACAAATGCAATAAAAGACAGTCAATGAAACTGATCTCCAAAGGAAATAGCACTAGTCAGATGCGAAGTGCCTCATCAGAAATCCTGTAAATGACACCCTCTATGTGAACAAAATGCCAATTTGCTTGTGCGTGCTGGCTGGCTAGCTGGCTGTCAGGGCACAAGACAAACGCAGTGTGGTCATGGAAACAGAACCCCGGGCCGCCTACGCACTGCACGCTGCAAGCCGTACTGAGAGTACAGGCACACACACCGGTGATTGGTGTGCAAGGGTCAGCAATAAGTTAGTGCATGTACAGACATGCCTAAAGTGAAATGCTTTCTCATGATTTAATAGCTATCAGCAAACATATTGTATCATGCATTCTTTCTGTCTCTCCCCCAACCTCGCTTTCAATTTCTAACTTCATCATTGCAGAGAGCTGGAAAATGACTGATTTCCAAAATTGAGGTACAGCAACAAAATTAATTACAGATTAAGTATTTTGCATTCAAACCTGCATCCTTAAAGTTGCTTTCGTAAAATGATCTGGCTATGTACTTCAACATCAGAGTGTTGGATAATATTTGACATATATTGTAACTGTCTTCAGAAAATTGGCCTGAGAGGTTCAAGATGTCTGACCATATTCATAGTACAAGGTTCCCAATGCATGCTCATATTCGGTATGTATTATTTTATTGCTATATTTAATCATGCTTGGGAGCGTAATGGTTAGAATGTCTGCTCTGAGTCTTATTCTGTGGTTTGAACCTTGGTCTGTGGTTTGAATCCCAGCCAAGTCATATCAAAGACAAAAAATGGCATGTGCTGCTTCTTTGCTTAACACTCAGCATTTAAAAGGCAAGATCAACCATAAGTTGGCAATACTAGCTCAGGCTTTTATGGGCCAAATGACCTCCTGCTGTGTTGAAGTTCCTTACAAGGGCAATATTATTATATTATACATGCAACAAAACACTGTCATACAATTTTGCGCAGCCATCTGTCAGCATCATCAGCTGAATGCCAAAAACTTAGTCTTTGACCCACCACATAACATAACATAATCTGAGATATTGTTGATGGCTCAAATTTCAGTGCCATGGGAATGCAACAAAAGTTATCGACTGGGAAGAGTGTTAATGAGAAAAAGTGACAACGCTGACTCGAATCATGCAGGAAAAATCTAAATCATGCCATGAAACGACTGGATTAAAATTATTATTACAAAATAAAATTAGGACGACACTCGGTAGAGCACATACCTCCGCCTGGTTAAGCAGTTTACACTTTGTATCACACAATAGGCCGGATCTGCATCTGGACCTGAACCAAAATCGAATCAGCCGCTTGTTCTTGTTCACCTGACTAACAAAATCATCCTCTGAGTTTTGTCATAACTCGTCCATGACTTTTTGAAATATTTTGCTAAATATTGTTTTTGGCCCTATATCTCAATGATGAAGAATCACTTTAGAAATTAAAAAAAAACTCTTGTATCTGCATATGGATTTTCACCAAAATCGAATCAACTTATCCTTGTCGCACACCCAACTTGTCCACCAAGTTTCGTCCAAATCCTTCCAAAACTTTTTGAAATATCCTGTTCACAGACAACCGGATGAACAGACAGGGATGAAAACATAACCTCCGTCCACCCGCGGTGGTGGAGGAAACTAGAGTGAAGTCGATGGCGTGCCATCCCAAATCCCCACACTTCCCACCTCGAGCAATGTTGAAAAATGGCAAAAAGTTCCATCAGGAATGACGCAATATCAAATTGTGAGTTTTAATACAAACTGTTACATATTTCATGCATCCCCAAATGTTTATTACATTTACAAAATTTCATTTACAAAATGTTTAAAATTGTGACCGTAGTTACATCTTTCGGAACAGTATTTGATCTTTTTCACCGCCACCCAAAAGCTCCGGGAAGCGGGGCCAAAATGATACTGCTCTTGTACCTTCTTGTCATGTGATTATCATAACTACTAAGTTTGGTGAGTTCCACCCAACCGCTTAGGCGGAGATAGTGTGACGCATGGACAGACGGAGCCGATTCCAATATCCCCACGTTGTTTTTTTTTCAAAAAAAAACGTGGGGGATAACTAGTATACAGTATATTATTAACAACTGAAACTGCAAATAAAAACATAGTCCATCTATTCATTTTACAGATGATTCACCTCGTGAAATTCCCTCGGCTCCCCAAAAATTAAACAAACAGAGAAGTGACAAATTATTTGAAATTTTTTTTTATCAATCCCACAAAGTTAAATATTCATGAAGATTATTTTCAACTGGCACATACCCTCCTTTCTCATCCCACCCACTCCGACCAATCATCTTCCTTATCTTCACTTTCTTTTTAATCAAGCACCCCTCCTCCCCCGCTCCCCTCCTTTCCCCCATTTGTAAATAATGAATTGACTGCCTACAAAGACAATGGAAGGATTAAAGAATGAAAAAGAGATGAATTGAACAAAGTCAAGAGTTTGAGATTATTCATTTTCAGAGCAATGAACTTTTTTTTTATTCCAATCAACTTTTTATACTTTAAAGTTAGCGAAAGTTTAAATTAACGTTTGCTCATGGATTTGACAATTGTTACGCCACTCATCTGATAGAAACAATGAGGTGAAGAAATGAAGGATACAACAGCAAAAAGACTTGGGGGGAAAAGGGATTGCTTGATACTGTATATCTGTTTTTTTATTTTCTTTCACCTTTTTTACTCTCTATTCCTCTCTTTCTGTATCTATCTCTCTAAGGAGAAGTGAATTCTTGCAGAAATTTTTCTGTAAGGCTCGCTTGGTTGTGCCTGGATGGGTTCGAGGGTAGTGGAGTAGCGGCTGAAACCTGAATCCTATCCAAGTTCCTCCTGATGACTCCATCTTTGCTCTTTACTTTTTTGGGTCCCCCCTGATGACTCCAATACAGTATTTGGTCTTCCGTTTGATTAAGGTGAATTAAAATGAGAAGAAGGTTATTATTTATTTATCTAAGTGGTTTGGATTTACCAAGTTGAACAAATTTGTACAAACTGCAACATACTTTATGTTAGAAAGCATGTATGAAACTTGGCTACAGGCTATTCGTTGAAAAAATAATGATGCGGAGAGGGGTCATGCGTATGTGCACGACCATGCGGACGGTGGTTTATTAATATCCTTCAAATTCTTCTTTAACGGCCACAATTATTCCCACAATATTGTGGGGTTGGCTGGGGGAAGCTTAGTCCAAGTCTTTCACAAACCGGCTGACCAGGCCTGACGTTCGATTAAGGTCAAGGCAGGAATTTGTAATTTGTTCAGGATTCCACCGATAGCTCACCTTCGGTACTCTTCATAAAGGATACCATGGAATCTCTGAAGTCCAGCAACTAATGCTGGCAGATGGGACGCCCAGTTTAACATCCATCCGATGAATGACACACATATTGATGAATCACCTTGCCTGTGAAACACCAGCATGACAGTTTATAGCTGGGTCAGAATTCAAACCCAGGATAGATTAGACAGCTTGTAGGAGACTGTGCATAGCTCTAAGCAATCCTGCCAGCCTCGATGTTAATATTATTATTATTATTATTATTATTATTATTATTATTATGCCGTTATCATTGGCGGAATTGAGAATACCCGCTCCCTATGGGAGTGGCTGGGCGACTGAGAGAGGAGGGATGGTGGTGGAGGTGTGTCTTGTGGACTATGAGGATGGCAGTGATTCGTGTGGATCATGCAGATGGCGGTGCATTAATATTCTTCTTCTTCTTCTTCTTCTTCTTCTTCTTCTTCTTCTTCTTCTTCTTCTTCTTCTTCTTCTTCTCCTTTATGCACAATTATTCACACATCTTGTCAGGTTGGCCGTGGGAAGCTTGGCTCAAGTCTTTCACGAACCAGCTGTCCAGGCCTCACGTTTGAATAAGGTTAGAGCAGGAATTTGGAACTCGTTTATAACTCAACTACTCTTCGCGAAGGACACCGTGGGATCTTTAACGTTCATCAACTTATACCGGCAGACGGGACGCTCAGTTTAACATCCATCCGAGGGATGGCACACATTGATGAATCACCTTGCCTGTGAAACCAGGATGACATTTTATAGCTGGGTCGGGATTCGAACCCAGGCCGGACAGCTTAGAGGTGAGTGTGTGTTACGAATGGGGTTAATCGTCGAATAAAGGTCACAATATGGCCATGAGAGTGTCAGGAGCAATATTGCACATCACACTTAAAGCCATGGATGGGAGAAATGACAGAGTAGGCCCCAAGATACATGTTATAAACAATCCATACACAGGCCACAAAATCTTATGGCTTGAAAAAAAAACAACAAACCGGACAGGCAATGGGATACATCATTCATGAATAAAGACTCATTTGAGCACCTTAACTGGAGGTCTAGCAAGTTGAGACGTCTAACAAGAGCTCGAATGTGTACTCTGAATTTCTAAAGTCAAAAGGAACAGAGAAATTGGATGAAAGACATGTTTCTCAAGGTATTTCCGTGCTACATGTGCATATGTCCCAATAATTGCGGTGGCGCCTTGATGTCATATGTATAGAAATACTTGGAGCCTTACAAGGCATGTGCTTTGACAACTTCATCAATCGTAAACCTAATGTCATCCAGGTGTTATTTATGTGGTCCAAAGAGATGAAATGGCCTAAAGGTACCAAGCTTGGACAGTATGGGGATGTATTCCAAAGCGGTGACAAAAGTCTGTGCTGTATTTCTGATGATTCAGAAATTCCAAAGTCTTATCCGCTCGAGCAGTAGTGCTCATATGTTCTGTAGGACGTGTCGCATTATCGAGTAGTAAAGTCAAATCGTGAGACAGAATATCAAGCCATTGTATACATAATACCTGCCTGACTTCATTGTGGAACAGGTAAGATGCATTCAAGATTTTCCATTGTTCAAGAGATTCAGGAAGAATTAGACCGCAACAAGGTCCCCAAACACTATTGCCATCAGCTTACCAGCTGATGGTTGAACTCGATGGCGTTTCGCTTTGAATATGGTGTGAAACGATTGACCCAAGACTCATCACGCATGACAATGTTCGTCAATAAACAATCTCCCTCCCTCTGCATCGGCCACACAAGATGCCTTTCGATAAAACGTGAGGCCCTTTGGTCCCCACTTTGCAGTCACTGGGTGAATTTCAAGTGAGAATGACGATTTCCACATTTCCAATACTGACAGCCAATTGTTCCGTATTGTCACATCGAGTAATCCTGTGATTGTCTAAAATCGGTTGTTCAATACATTTAATGTTTTCTTGAGTGAAAGTAGTTGGTTGCATGTGCGAATGCTCCGGATCGCTCACCAATTCATGACCTTTTATGAACTCACCGCACCATTTTGAACAAAACTAACCGAAAGACGTGGATCACCAAACTTGGCAGAAAGTTCCTATTTAATTTCCACTGGTTCGATGTTGTCCTTCACTAGGAATTTTGCATTCACCTCTGTTCGACAGCACGTGTGACTATGTTGGCCGCCTTGGCTTCACACAGAATGCTTTGACCAACATTGATGTGATTCCCTGTATCAGTTGATGAGGGTACACGATATCATTGAACAAAAATTCAGCATTGAACTATTATACTTACATATTCTACAATTAAAAAAAAAACTACATCAACTTTAGATCACATCCATAAAATTAACTTGTGAGAATATTGATGTGTGCAAATGAACAACTTGCAGATGCAGAGTAGAGTCAGAGCCAGGAATGGATAAAAAGTCAATGGTGAAGGAGAGGAGGGGAGATAATGTGAGAGTAAATTCTGGAGTAGGAAGAAAAAGCACGCCCCATTGATGCTGAAAGATGGCCTAGATACGTGCCAGGTGTAACAGTTGTGTTAGATCTACCAGACTTGTCTGGTTTGAAATTAGATTCAAGGGGCATTTTGGTTTTATTGGTCATTGACTGAATGCCAATGACAAAGTCCATCCATGGCTTTGGGTGCTTAATGCCCACAGTGCTGACAGTAAAACCCATAAACATCCCATATGAGAGATGGTGTGCTCTATAATGCGGCACACAGCTGGCAGTTTGTCAAATTCAATTAAATCAGAATCAAACACAGGAGTAGACAACTTCAAGGGTTAGACAATACCAATGAGATATTGTTAGTGCGTTTCATGATGAACTACAACATAAGATGTGGATATAAACATATGAATGATATTTAAACGATTATAATGAACTATACAAAAGTGACAGTGCATGAATTTAATGGGTGCATTATGAGGTTTCTGATCTTTAAAAAAAGAAAGAAAATTCTTTAATATAAATGGATGAGGTGTGTGTGTGTGTGTGTGTGTGTGTGTGTGTCTGTGTGTCTGTGTGTCTGTGTGTCTGTGTGTCTGTGTGTCTGTGTGTCTGTGTGTCTGTGTGTCTGTGTGTCTGTGTCTGTGTGTGTGTGTGTCTGTGTGTGTGTCTGTGTGTGTGTCTGTGTCTGTGTCTGTGTCTGTGTCTGTGTCTGTGTCTGTGTCTGTGTCTGTGTCTGTGTCTGTGTCTGTGTCTGTGTCTGTGTCTGTGTCTGTGTCTGTGTGTGTGTGTGTGTGTGTGTGTGTGTGTGTGTGTGTGTGTGTATGTGTGTGAGGCATGTGTTTTGTAGTTCTACTGGAGCTTTCAAATGTGGAGTGTGATCCACCAAAGTAATCGTCATGATCTCCTCAGTTGATTAGGCTAATTGACTACAAAAAATCCAGAAGAATTTCCATGTTTTCAACGCGTGCCATGTTAAGGTGTTTCGAGCAGCTTAATAGGTCCTTCCACAGCATGGCATAAACATGGCATACAAAATACACAACAAAAAATAATGATAACATTGTAACAAAGCATATATTAATTAATACTAATGATATTACGAACAATAATAATAGTATAGTATCATTTGGCAATCATAATAATAATAACAAACGTATAATATCCGCCCTGGTTTAATCACATCTGGACTTGGTGAAAAGCCAAGCTAACACTCAAGCAGTACAGCAGGCAGGTATCCAACAAGGCCGTGAAGACCAATGAAAATTTGGTGCAATGGACCGATGGGTCCACTGGTGTACAAAATGTAGGACCATGGAAGGGTGAGGAGACATGATAAAATGGCGTAATGCCTGCAGTGGGGCCACAGCTCGAAACAAGCAATGGAATGAATGAACTGGAAAAGAGAAGAAAGAGGAGAGAGGAAACGGAGTAACCTGCAAGTAAAAGGGTTAGTTTAAGCAGGGTTAATGGGGGTAGAAAATATCATGGGCTTGGGGTGAGGAATGATATGAGATAGTGGTAAGCTGCTTACTTGAAGCCCTGGATGAGAGAATGCAAGTTAACTGTCTTTGGATGGCAGTTTGACAAACATTGGAAATGTGGAACAAAAGAGTAGAGATGTGCAAAAACATTGGATTTTGGGAGTGAACTAGGAGGGGGTTAATGGAAGAATGTGTGCATGCTCGTGGAGCTGGGGAGGGTCAGCGGACCAAGAGAGCAGAGGGAGAAAGACTAGAAGAGAGAGAGAGAGGCGGTAAAAAACACAGAGGCTACTGACCTGTCTGTGCTGTGAAAGTAACAGACCTCGTGCTTCGTCCTCACAATCCGGGAGATATGTTGAATGTTGAAGGGTGACATTTCAATGTGGAAGCAGTCAAATGTGGTAATTACGGGACTGAGTGTGATTTCAGGATGGAATTGGGAATTTGTGCCAGGTTATGAGCACACTGCAGCACAATCTTGCATCATATATAAAATATGCCTGGTGTCGGCTTAATGGTTTGGGTGATGGGCTTGTGATCCTAGGATCCTGAGTTCAAATCCTACTCAGCATTGCAATTAATACCAGGTGGGGTTGACTCTGCCTGTCATCCTTCTGAGGTCAGCAAAATGAGTGCCAGCTTGCTGCTATCCTGTGTCAGAGTCGTGACCCGTCCAGGATTGTACCCACTAGCCAAGGAGACTGCTTCGGTAGCACCAACGCTCTGCACAGAGTATGGTCCCAATGGATGGATGGATATATAAAATAATATGAACCATTGTCACTTTTTGATAAAAAAGTAGAACGTTTTGCTCTATGGGCAGTCAGCAACCCTGAAACACCAAACTACATTAATTTCCAGATGAATTGGGTCACAATCAATGTTGATACAAGATTTTTTTCTGTTGATGCAACATAAAAATACTTGAAATGTATTTGATGTGCTCATATAACAATATGGATAAGCTTTTTTTTTTTAATTGGCAATTTGAAAAAGGAAAAGCAACAAAAGATTAATCACCACGTGAGAAAGACAAGGTTAGAAACAAAATGCAAAATTCAAAAACTAGTAATTACGACATCTGATGACGAACATTTTTTCATATTTTATCCTTAAGGAAAAACAACAAATGAAACTCGTGAATTTCCCAGTACTATTTCTATAGAGGGCTCCACATCTTGCCTTTGTGGATCCACTATTGGCTCTGAAATGTCACAATCCCCCACTGCAAATGAGGGGCTCACGATACATGACACGGCGACCTCCACGGAAATTCCTGGGAAATTCACTAAAGTTGCCCTTGCTACTTTAAGGTCACGTAGCAGGTATTTTCGGGATCTTGTTTGTTCTGTTCAAGGATATTGATGATCTATGTATTATGAAACAAAATTCCGGTAAAAGGGGTGGATCGAGCAAGTAACAACACAACACCAAAGCATGCTCTTTTTCACTCTGTCAACCAAACTCCGGCACAACTTGCATTTTGCGGCTTGCAAGTGGAGAAGACGTCAGTCAAGAAAGTCGGTCCAGAATTACGCAGCGACTCCTTCCACATCCATGCATAATATTGAGATTAGAATATCGAAGTACGTATTTATCACTTGTCTAGTTCCTCACTGCCATTTTAATTTTGAGATTTCGGGTGATCAATTTGAATTGGAAAAGATAACATATCGATGTGTTGATCAATTACGCTGCAGAAACACTGCTTGTAATAGCAGGATACTTTATGACACATGGAGGAATTTGGAAATAATTTGAAAGGACATTTGTTCTGTTAGGATTACAATCCATTCTACATTCTAGCTCCTCCATGAGCCTCGGCTTTGTCTCCAAAAAAAAACAAACCAAACACTGGGTACTTTTTGTATGTGTGAAATGAACGAACTGCAAAAGGACCCCAAGAATATCCTCTCGAGCTGTGATATCGTAATCGCCCATGTGTGTAGGAAGAATGGCATCACAGTTAAAATTGTGTCATCAATGCTGCAAAGTTATTTCAAGCTGGAATTGTTAAGGTTGAGTTTTAGCAAAGTGATACGACAAGTTAACGATGTTTTTATTGCTTTGTCTTCTCTGAAAAGTTCATATTCAAAGAATGCTGATGGCTTCCTCCTGCCTTTATAACATTGCTTATTTGAGCTACGTGCATATCACGAGAGTAAAACATACTCAGAGAGCCTCGTTACCCCCATGCACGTGAAGCGAAAAGCGAGGTGAAGCAATCGGTTAATGTCTGTCTGTCCATCCTTGTGATCATCAGTTTATGATCAAGAAACGATGTATTTAAATTGAATCTTTTATTTTGAGAGCAATCGGGACATGAATAAAAACAACTGCCCTTCTACAGTACCTTGGCCTTGAATTCGTCCCAATCACACACACGCAGAGACGCGTGAGATAATATTTTTGTACTGTCTCCCTGTCTGGCAATCAAACAAAATTGAAAATCATTTCAGACAAGAAACTTACTGTTTTTTTGAGGATGTTATAAAGGACACAAACAACAGGCACAGATATCGAATGCAACGTGTTAGATATGGTGATGTATTTGACACTGGGTAAAAAGGTGGTATAACCCGGATTTAATTTATTTATACGCCTTTCAATCTCTTTAAACCTTTATTTAAATGGAATTATATACTTGAACAAAATAGAACACAAATCACTGATACAATACTTCCAAGAACCTCCAGATTTGCAGTACTTGGATATGATCTATGGGGTGGTGTATGTAAGAGGAGCTTACAAGTGCAGCCCCTATGAAATGAGCACAACATGTGAGAGAGTGCAGTATTGGGGTGAAGAAGATGCCATGGATATGGTTATGTCGGCTGCTGATTGACACTGCATTATATGGTGATCATTAAAGCCTTCATCAAATAAACTGCGACTCAATGTCGTCTTATTACAGTGTTTAACAGTGGTTTGTGTATAAGAATGCTTTGGTAGCGCTAGGTACCTATCTAATTCCAATGTGTCTAGGTACCTAATTAATTCCAATGTGTCTAGGTACCTATCTAATTCCAATGTGTCAAGGTACCTAATTAATTCCAATGTGTCTAGGTACCTATCTAATTCCAATTTAAACCTATCTATTCTTTCTGCTGCCATTATGCCTCTCCACGGAGACCATTCCACACATTAACTTCTCTTTGACTGAAAGATCCCATCCTTATTACTGTCCAAACTCTCCTCTTATTTACTTTCAGGCTATGGTCCCTCACCCTAACACTGTCTATTCTGAAATGTTGTATGCTAGCCAAATTTTAAAGTCCTCTCTTGACAGAATCATGCAGTCTGCGTTTTGGCAACACACTGTGATAGAGTAGCAACTTAACGTAGAGAAAATTCACAACTCTGTAAACATTCATAACGAGACGTGGACAACCCAAAGTCCCTCGGAGAGGTTAGACAGTAACAACGATGATAACAATAACAACAGCAGAAGCAGCAGATCTCCGATAATAAATGTTATAATATAATAAATGGACTGTTACTACAGCAGGACCCTGAATATATGGTATTGTTCACCAGTTTGCTATTCCAATCCGAGCAAATCCCCTATAAAAGGGGGAATTACCCCACCCCCCCCAACCAAAAATTGAAACTTTGCACAGGTGCATCCTTTCCTATATAGTATCCAGCTAGTATTGCACATTCTGCACAGCAATGGGTGGGTTTCCTGGTCCAATACATTAAGTTGTGTTTTTGGCTCTGAAATTAAAAAAATTGACTCCCCCCACTCCACCCCCACCCCCATCCCCCCCCAGACATAATTTCACAATGACCTTGTAATTAATGTAAGAGTACACTGATGTGTCCTTGTAGAACAAACTAACATATTCATAACCTCCTCCATGCGGTTCAAGCTCATATGCACACTCATGTTGCATCAAAATAATATGTATTTCGAGGAGGCATTTTATTGTTGTTGTTTTTCTGGTTATAAATTAGCCAAAAGGTCATCCGAGTATGACAATGGATGCCACATTTGGTAAAGTGATTTGACACGAATATATATATATATATATATATATATATATATATATATATATATATATATATATATATATATATATATATATATATATATATATATATATATATATATATAGCTTTTCGCGTGGGTTGATGCCATTTTGGGAGTTCCTCTGAAATTCAGGCCAATCTATGTTGATACACCACAAGGAAAATGTGACAAAAAACCCCAAAATTAAAGTAACAATAGCTAAAGTTATACTAAAGTAAGTTGGTGTCGCACTTGGGACCACATATTTATAACATACTGGGAGAGGTGGGGAAGGAGGGGAGGCGATGGGGCAGGATGGGGAGGGGAGGTGGAACAGGAGGGGGAGGGAGGTGGGGTAGGAGGGGAGGAGGTGGCACAGGAGGGAGGAACGTGGGACAGGAGGGAGGGACGTGGGACAGGAGGGAGGGACGTGGGACAGGAGGGAGGGAGGTCGGGCGGTCAAACATTGGCAATTGTGCATCCCGTGGCCAAAACAATTAAGAAGTGACAAGTTTAAATTAAATACCTAAAACAAGAAATTACACACTCTACTCTGTTTTCAGTTGGTGTTAGTGAAGTTTACCTTTCAAGATTGAATCCCATCCAATAGCTATACTGAAACATGTGTCTCTAGGTTGAGCTACAATTGCAAAAGATGAGAGAATTCCAAATAACAACACCATCATCATCAACCTGCATCATCTCCACTGCTTATGATGTGAGATCCTCAACTAATATCATTTCATTACCAAACACATGTTCAATGTCCCTTAATCATAATTCTGCTCACATGATAACCCTCCTCGCAATGGGAAATGTTTTAGAGTTTCGACTGGCATTATATTTAGGCTGACATTATTTGTTCACTCAAAAACATTTAATCTTGAATTGTTCACACTCAAAAGCAATTCAATTAATTCTAAGTCGAAATAAAACTACATCAAAAATGGTTTACTTAGAGCTGGCAGGATATCTGAAAGGTATGTGCACTCCCCATTGAGTTGTCTAGCCTGGGTTTGAATCTCGACCAAACGATAAACTCTCAACCTGGTGTTTCACTACAACGCGATACATCAGTGTGTGCGCCGTCCATCGAAGGACGTTGAACCGGAGGACCCGTCTGCCAGCAACACATGTTGGTGGGAATGATAAAGATGCCACGGAGTGTTTCACAAAGAGTAGGTGAGTTATCATTGGCACTCTGAACAAACGACAAATTCCTGCCAGCTTCAGTTTAACATCAGGCAGAGCCAGCCGGATCATGAAAGAATTTGGCCAAAAACGTTACCGTGCCGGCCCCACAAGAGGTGGGAATAATTGTGGCTGTTAAAGAAGTAATAGTCATAGTAGCTTAAAAGTGCAGATGAATTTATGTTGTGAGTGTGAGAAGAGCTTTAAACTCAGTAAGTACTGTACAAAATTATCATCACTCTTGTTTGTCTGTCTGTCTGTTTGTTTGTTTGTTTGTCTGTTTGTCAGCAGGATATCTCGAAAAGTCGTTCACGGATTCGGATGAAACTTGGTGGACAGGATGGGTATGTGACAAGGATGAATTGCTTCGATTTTGGTGAGGATCCCAATCCGGATCTGGATATGAGATTTTAAAAGTCATTCTTCAGCATTGAGAGAGAGAGGGCCAAAAACGATATCTACTGCAGCATGATATCTCAAAACATTGTGGATGGATTCGGCCGAGACTTGGTGGATGAGTTGGGTCGGTGACAAGAACAAGCCGATTAGATTTTGGTTCAGGTCCGGATGTTGATCCGGCCTATCAGTGGGATATAAAACATAAACCGTTCAGCCTGGTGGAGGTATGCGCTCTACTGAGTGCTGTTGCAGTTTGAGATTTGAATTCACTTTCATTTTAATGAAGGTAGAGTAACACAGCTTTCCCACATTTCATCCGTCCTCATTTGCATCCCCGTCATCCTTTGCACTGTTGTCTCCAATTCTTCACTTCCCTCATGACAATATTGTCACATTTCTGAACAAATTATCACTTAATATTTATTTTAGTCAAGAGGAACACGAATCGACCGAGTGCATGCTGAAAGGCACACTTCCAATACTCCGAGGTTCTCTTGGTTAAATTACCGTATCACGAAAGAGAAACCAAAACTCTTTCGAAGTAATTAACAGCTCCGATCTCCACCGATGTATTTCATGAAATGTCAGAGAGAATTATGACGTGTTCAATGTTAAAGCAGAATTTTTCTGCAACGAGGAGCAAGAAAATAATTTTTACAACACATTTTTGAATATAAATAATTGCATGAAAAATAAAAGCACTGAAATTTACCATACCTCCAACTTGTTCTCAATGTAGTCCCCCAAACCAATAACGACTATTCTGCAAATGCTCTGTAACAAAAGAACAAAACAACAAGACCCTGGGGTCAGAACAACAACAATTAAAAACGTGCTGAGAATATTCTTTCAGCAGACATCTTTAACCAAATGCAATGAGAAGGCAATTCACTCTTGGGGGAGAAACAAAAAAAAAGGAAAACACCTGCAGAAAATTCTGACTAGCCATCAGGTAACTCGGAACGTGCGTCTGTCGCATCTGCAATTCTGCTTTGTGTTGCATACAATTGTAATGTTGTGTTGTCTGAGATACAAACACACAACCTCCAAACTCATAATCTTTAAAATGAAAAAAAAAAGTGCAGCATGCAACAAACAACCCAAGCTCATTGGAAACTGGCAATCATCTTGCATTTTGATAGTGCATGCAAGGAACGAGGAACTTTATATCTTTATATCTTGCACTTTATATCTTGGATCTTCTTCTTAAAGATCATAATCACACATTATGGAGAGAGGAAAGGCGATAACTCGGATTTTGGCAAAGCCAATTGCAATCGGTCAAGCAAAGCATATATAGTGTGCTCCGTATAGTGCATGATGACATTAGAACAGTAATTAAAGGCGTTATTAAAGCAATCGCCTGGACACCAATTTTAATGCATCAAAATATATATTTAAAAGTGACTTACTGTGACTATTATTGAGTTTCATATTGATCTATAAGAGCTGGTCTTTAAAGCAAATGTAATCCGTGAACTAGTTCAGAAAGTCAAAACATTTTCATGAATAAAAAAGCCCGGTTTCATCTACACGACAAAACGCGGCCTCGACTTGCAATATCACCCCACAATAGCAGGGAGCCCACATTTTATGCTTCAATATGACCTCAAGAAAACTCTCACTCCACATGTCATCATGCTTCGACCAGCATCACCCCACAATAACTCTCACCTCACTGCCATACAGTAACACTTACGGCTGAATGATCATCAAACATGAGAATATGATGAGAGTCATCACTATAATGCTGAGATGTGGCACCTATAGTTTAAAAGTGACTCTATATCTTCGAAGTGAATGCACATAGATAATGTTCTAAACATATTGCTACTTATTTGAAAAGAACAGATTTGTTTGGGGAAATGGCAGGGTATGCCAGAAGGTGCTGGGAGACAAGATGTTACCCCAGCCCACTGGCTCCACAAAAGCAACATATATTTAGCTTACCTCCACAAAGAAGATCGTGAGGATAAGGAAGCTGATCCAGTGCATCACAGCAGCCGTGTGGAAGGAATTTCCAACTGTTAAAAATACACACACACACAGACACACGCACACACCACACAGCCAGAAATCACCCAAAGCTGGACAACCCTTTCCGAGGCTTCAGCGGAAGTACTTTGCATATCATAAGCGGTGCGGACACACAACAAAATGGCACGATGAAAGCCCTTCAGTGCTTTCAGTGCTTTTGCAAAATAATTTCACACAGATACACCTCAGAGAGGGAAACAGACAAAGTTACTTGAAAAGTTTTGTTCTTAAATCATATTCTGCTGACTTATTGTCTTCAATGCGTGCTCAAAGATTACATTATGCAAGATTGTAAATATTTATGAATTAAACCATAAAATGTATTTACTCACTCAGCTTTAAGCTTTATTCATTAAGATGATTTTATTGTATTGAAAGCTTTACAGTCCATAGAAACTAGGCAAATTGTATCACTGCTTCCCTTAGACTCTTGTCCGACCAGACAGTGCAGGGGCAGTGCACGTACCTTTGATCCTACTCGTCTGGGTTTGACAGACCCAAGTATAAACTTTCAGATGGGTGCTTTGCCGGCATTGTGTTACATCAAAAAGTGTGCCCATCCATCGGATGGATGTTGAGCTGGGTGTACCATCTGTTAGGATTAGTTGATGAAGTTAAAGATCTTTTGTGAGGAGGAGGGGAGTTATTGCCGGCACCATGAATCTGCCACGTTCAGTAGAATGTCAGGCCTTGCCCAGAGGGCTCATGAAAGACTTGGGCCAAAATCTTTCCCCAGCTGATCCCACAAAGAGATGGGAATAAATTGGACCAATACAGTAATAGTCATAGTAGTAGTAGAACTAGTAGTATCATAGTAGTAGTAGTAGTTGTAACAATGGGCTGGCAGTTTAACCGAGAGTTATATGCACACAAGCCTCTGAACTGTCTCACCAAGAATTGAATCTCAGCCGAGCTATAAACGCCACCCCCCCCCCCACCCCTCCACAGTGTTTGAGCATGCAGGGTGATATATCAATGTGTGTGGCATCCCTCAGAACAATTTACTCACTCAGAACAATGTTAAACTGGGGTTTCCAACTGCTAGCTTAAATAGTTAGTGTACATTAAGGATCCCATGGTGTCCTTCGCAAAAAGTAGGCGAGCCATCTCCGGAACGATAACTAAATTACAGATACCACCGGGATACCACCGGGTTACAAATACCACCCTGAATACCACCGGGAAGGTAAAGGCAAACCACCCAGTGCAATCCTTGCAACGGAACTGCTTTGGCAGCACCGTACCAGCTTTTGTGCAGAATACCAGAGCAAAGAAAGTAATTCCTCTAGATTCTGATCACAAGGTGACTCTTCTCAAGATCATTACACTGAATTTAGGCCTCGGAGCTGGATGACAGATGATTTCATGATTTCAAAATCACAAAGTACAAAAAAACTGTTTTGACTCTTCTCGAATAAAATTACTTAACTTGCAAAATACTCGTAATATTGAAAAGACTGACAGAGTGCCTCGAAATCTCAAAAAAAAAGGAAGCCGTGTGAATGAAGGAGTAAATAATATTCGGGTAATTTTGCAATAAATAAATCAATAAATAAATTGCTTCGAGATTTTGCTTCGAAAACGAAAACTGTTATGCAAGATTGATTTGATTTATGAGTAGAAGAGGAATAAAGTGTGCTCCAAAGGTCCATCAGACGTCCGCGACTTGTGAGAGATCGAAAGCACCGACGTGCAAACGAGGAGTACGTGAGTTGCCCCCACGCAAATTCCAATGCAAGTCGAGAGATTGAAAAAAACTGAAATGAAAACTGTTGATGGATGTGAGCCTCAATGGAATACTGACAATACATGTATGCTGAGAAATAAGAACGGAGCAACGAACCACACCGGCATGAGTGGACGTTCAGATGTTGAATGCAACGTCCATAAATGAGCCTCCATCTATGATAATATCTTGCAACAATCATGAAACAAACAGAACGTGTATCTACGGGTGTTTCCTTGGCTCTGTGAAGCTCCGTTTATGCTACAACCAAAGAGGTTACATCCTTCTGGTTTCAGCAGAGCTTTTTTCATTTTTAAAGGGTCAAAAGTATTTCAGGTGGGTTTAGGCCCCGGAATAAAATTTTGATAAACTTTTTTGAGCACCATTTTAATCAAATGATGCAAGAGTTGTGAAAAATAAATTTAGGAATTGAGCAATACAGGAGAAAAGGTGAGCAAAATAAAAGGATCATAATAAGTGAGCAGAGCATAAGAGTGCTGCATGTTTATTAGTGCACTTTGGTGAGATACCAAATAAAATTACTGACGTGTGGCACTCAGGTGCCTTTGTCGCATTGTAATGATGTGATAAATAAATAAATAAACAAGAAGGGTACTCGGTAGAGCGCATACCTCCGCCACCCAATGTCTGGTCCACGAGAACATATCGGGCCCGATAACTTTTTGAAATATCATGCAATTTATCGTTTTTGGCCCAATCTCTCAAAGGTGAATAATAACCATAAAATTTTTTTAAAAACTTCTCGTATCCGGATCTGGATCCAGACTGAACCAAAATGGAATCAATTTGACCTTGTCACATACTCAACCTGTCCACCAACATTCGTCCGAATCCGTCCGCAACTTTTTGAGATATCGTGCACATAAACAAACAAACAAAGACACAGGGGTGAAAACAACTTCCTTCCACCTTTGGTGGTGGAGGTAATAAATAAATAACCATGATCATGGTCTTCAGGCTTTAAGTTTCCACGAAGTTTGTAATAATCTGAAAAACTGAGATATTGTAATCCATCATATATTTTATATTTTTGACGTATGTATTTGGAAGGAAGTTGTTAATTGAATACTTAAAGTCAATGCAATGTGGGTTTCAACTCGTATCCCTCAAATGAAAGTGTTACATGCATCCACAGCTTTCATTTTGTCCTGATCATAGCCTGTATCAGAATCTCAACACAAACTTCAATCAGATCTCAAGGAGAAGAAAGATTATATATATGAGAGTGATTCAAGGTTAAGCAGCACATTTTTGTCTGAAAATACCACAAAAGGACGACAGATCACTGAAAGTTAAGGCCCAGTCACACCTTGACGTTTTAGCCAGGAATGGCAACATATAAAAACGGACGTAAAACGTTGGCGTACGCTGAAGTTTTGAGGTTTTTAAAAAAAATGTTTTGGTCGTATTCATAACGTGTTGGTCGTATGCATAACGTATTAGTAACGAGCACAGAATGTTTCGTTGTGTTAAAGATAACTTATACCAACGAATGCTTAGCCTGTTGTCGGCGTTCACAACCTATGCCCAACGATAGTTAAACTTAGTCATAGCGTGCTGCACGTATCGTCGACGAACTCGTGGCGTTCTGTTAAAAACCTGCCGCTCGCCGATTTAAATCATAACCGCCTGAAAATTGGAAGTGTCAACATCGCAGTCACACCTTGACGATTTAGCCAGCGTATGGCGACCTATGAAAAACGTGTCTAAAACGCTGGGACACGTCGAATACGGTATGGGTAAGTTGTGTATACGTTAGGAGCACGATGAAAAACAATGAAGTACGCTGGCATATTACGTGGTACGTCTAGTACGTCGTGAAATTTCAAGCATGCTGAAAATTTTACGACGTACTCGACGTATGGCTCACAAGTTCCGCATACGCTGGCGTAAGTTCTCGGCACACTCCGCAATCGTTTACACACGTCGGCCACACGTTATTTGTAAGTTACTCATTAGTTGAAACACGTCGAGGTAATGTTTAGCATACCCGAAACTTAATTTTTAACCTACGAGTATCGTGCTTTGAACATATTAGTAGCGTGCTTTGAACCTATGAGTAGTGTGCTTTGAACCTATGTGTAACGTATCTCAAACGCACATTGGCGTATGCAGACGAATTTGATTGACGTCTTCCGGACGACCACAGAACTTAATGAACGTGTTTCTAACTTACAGCTACCGTATAATGGCGTATTGGCAGCGTTTAGGGGAATTGGTATATACAAATGGTCTTCACAAGAGGAACCCGTCAGTGTTCCAGACTCCATGTTGAGTAGATGTCAATGTCACTCGCAGTGGCAGTAGTAGTATTCGTCGTAGTAGTAGTAGTAGTAGTAGTAGTAGTAGTAGTAGTAGTCGTTCGAGAGAATTTAGTGATGTCGATGTTATTAGTAGTAGCAGTAGAAGTAGTTCGAGATAATTTAGTGATGTCGATGTTAGTAGTAGTAGTAGTACTAGTAGCAGTAGTAGTAGTTCGAGAGAATTTAGTGATGTCGATGTTAGTAGTAGTAGTAGTTCGAGAGAATTTAGTGATGTCGATGGTAGTCGTAGTAGTAGTAGTAGTTGGAGAGAATTTAGTCATGTCGATGTTGGTGGTAGTAGTAGTAGTAGTAGTTCGAGAGAATTTAATGATGTCGATGTTATTAGTAGTAGTAGTAGTAGTTCGAGAGAATTTAGTGATGGCGATGTTGGTTGTAGTAGTAGTAGTAGTGGTGGTGGTAGTAGTAGTAGTACTTTCACGTAACGTGTCGCAAAGTGTGAACAACGTTCGTGTAGCGTGCTTACAAACGTTACTCATAGGTTAGAAATAAGTTTCGGGTACGCTAAACATTACCTCCACGGGTTTTGACTTATGAGTAACTTACAAGTAACGTGTTTCAACGTGTGTCAACGATCGCATAACGTGCCTACAACTTATGGCCAGCGTAGCGGAACGTGTGAGTCATACGCCGGCATATGTCGTAAAATTTCAAGCATGAAAAAATTTGAGGAAAACCCAAAAGTTCAACGTTTAAAGCCAGCGTACTACCTCTTATGGCAGTGTTTTTCAGCGTGGTCTTAACATATACATAACATAACCATAACGTATTCGACGTGTACCAGCGTTTTACACAAATTTTTGCAAAAATCGGCACAAGCTGGCTAAAACGTCAAGGTGTGACTGGGCCTTTAAAGGGGTGTTCATGGAAACACCTGGAAACTGCTTTGTAAGGCGGTCACAACTGTGAAAATCATTCTCGATATTTGCAAGATCGCAGTGAAGAGTGCATCATGTGCTGCTGACAGCCTGTGTAATGATTGTTCTGGAGAATTAAAATGTCCAACCAGCTACAATTTATAGGAGATTCACTGCACAGGACATTATCAATAATACGTGCCTCTCTTGCAAAGTATATTTGCGTTCACATCCACCAAGTGCAGTTGTGACTCCAGAAAACATTACCCATGTTGAACAGTTCATATTGGGCAATCACTACAGCAATGTGAACGATATTGAAACAGAACATGCATCAGCAGTGGAAGTGCAGAAACCATGATTCATTCACACATTACATTCTATAAAATAAGCACTCTGGGGGTTCCAAAGTAACTCTCTTTTGATTAGGAGGCAGTTTCGAAAGGAAAGGCTTTACAATTCCGACAGTACACATCTGTCACCGTGTAATTTCCATCTCTTCGGACCCCTAAAAGAGCATCTGAATGGGAAATATAAAAGTGATGAGAATATGAAGGCAGATGGCCTGAAATGGCTGTGTACGAGTTCTAAACTTTTCTATGCTTCTGGAACGAAGGCTTTAGCACACCAGTGGCATAAATGTGTATGTGCAGCATCCACAAGGATAGCATTAAAAAGAGGATGATTTTCATTAGATTCAATTTACTCTCAAATTCTGTGGAAGAAAAAGTGTAGGTCATCTGTGAATAACCATTATAGAATTTAAAATTTTGGGGCTCTCGGATTTGTGTGCCTTGAGTTGATATACAAGGGCATGGTCACAGAATGAGGGTGGAAGGATGAAGCTCGATTTTAACACAAGGTGCATCAACAACCAGCAGAAAATCATTGTATCTGAAGTTTTCAACGGCTAATAACATCAGCGGGCCTAAGGTTTCTATGAGTCGGATTACTGTATCTCGATCCTCTCCGAGATTGAATGAAACAATCTTAATTTGTTTTTCTCAAAACATTAAGTCATCACTGAATGCAAACATTCAACAGTAGTTCAGTTATTAAACCACTGACAACTCCAGATTAATCTCTTTTAAATAAGATAATCATTGATTGCATAATGAGATAGGAGGCCAAGAATCATAGACGATGAGTTTATTATAACACCTTACAAAGCTTTTTGAAAAGATTTCCCTTCAGTACAAACCTGTTCTCCATCGAACTAGAATCGATCAGAATCTGAATAAATAGTTATTTTAAATCTTTAAAAAAAGAAGACACAATAACAAATATATTTTTCAGCTCAATCATGCGAACTTCTCTTTCAGTCACACCATGTGTTAAAACATGCGATCTGAAAAAATGCTCCTCAAGGTTAGTTAACTACGCATTAATCGTTTTAGAAAACGAAGCAAACAAAAACTTCAATCGAATGCCACAGCAACTAGAGAGTACATAGAATACAATATCCTATGCAGTGTTTAAGTCTATAAGTAAATAATGATATTACAGATCATTAAAAAAAAAAAAAAAAATATATATATATATATATATATATATATATATATATATATATATATATATATATATATATATATATATATATATATATATATTCCAGAAGTTTATCACTATTGAAGCAGTCTTATTTAACATGTCCAAGTTCTGCTGAACGGAAGGGGTTTGGAAGTACTAAGAAGGCAATTTGTGTTCGACAATGTACACGTCTATAATTCAATTTAAATAAATTAATACCGGAATTTTACCACCGTTTTACCACCATTTTCGCAGAGGCTTTCACATCACTATTTAACATGTTAAATTAGTTCTTCGTACCTGTTGCTTGTGTCCTTTTATGACATCCTTAAAAAAATCAGTAAGTTTCTTGTTTGAAATGATTTTCAATTTTGTTTGATTGCCTTACAGGAAGACAGAGTAAATATATTATCTCACTCTGCTGCACATGTGCGATTGGGAGGAATTTATAGACAAAGTACTGTTAAACGGCAGGTTTTTTTTCTGATTCATGTTCTGATTTGTGTTCAAAATAAAACATTAAATTTAAATAAGCTGTTCCTCGATCATAAACTGACGTTTATAGATGGATGGACCGACAGACATGAACCAAATGCTTAACCCTACTTTTCGCTTCATGCGTGCGGGGTAACAACCACACTGCAAAAATGATTTTCTTGTTAAGAAAATATTTTCTGAAAATAAGAAAAGTTTTCTTGAAACAAAAAAAAAAACCATGACAATTTTTTTCTTGCAGGTAGAACAATTTTTTCATTGATTTCTTGTGAAATTTTCTCACGGTATTATTTTCTCCTTGTTTCACAAAAACTTTTCTTTTCTTCGGAAAATATTTTCTTGAAAAGAAAATTATTGTTTGGCATTGTAATCACAAGATTAATAGTGAAAGTACATCACTCATTCATTACAGCAGGTTTTTGCAAATGAAAGAGGCACCAATAGAGTGAAACTTATTGTTTAAGAAAATGAACCTCTCACAGCTGACTCAATAGGTTTAATGTGCATGATAACGACATACTGTATACCCACCCACCATAATGGCAGGCAGGCTGACAATGTTTATGATTGCACTACAGGGGAAGTCCACTCTTCCCTCACCCATCCTTTCCCCCAGATCCAACTGGTTGGATTGTTGGTGAGATCATATATTGGTATACGATTGTTGATTACTTTGGAAGGAATGATTTCAGTAATTGAAGTGTATTAATTAAGCATGAACTTTAATGGCTTCTTTCAAGAAGATACAGGACTTAGACATGTACAGCAATTAAAGACCTCATCACACTTTACATGGTAACAACCATTTCTAGATCACAAGCAAACTGAGTATCCTTCAACTAGCTCTTATGAACACATTCACAGTGCAACTCCATGAGCAACTACCACATGCAAGGGTATGTACCAGAAAGTCTAGTGAACGGCGACGCTATTTGACCACCATTCCGCTTCACTATATAGCTTTACCTATTGCTATATTGCTTTACCGATAGCTGCCTGGCACTGGGATGTCTGCTTACCTTCTCCCCCATATATTATCACTCATCCCCTCCCCCCACCCCCCAGATCCTTCTCCTTCTCAATATTTGGCCTATCATGTCTGCACTACTCCAACATCACATACCATCACCCATCCACACACAAGCTATGGTCAAGCCATGCCAATATCCCCATACCCCTCTGTCTCCAATACATCGAGGCACCTATCTAATTCCAATTTTAAACCTATCTCCCGTTTATGCTGCCACTACCTTTCCAGGGAGACCACTATTCTGAGCACTAACTACTCTGAGTGAAAGACCCCTATTTTACGACTGTCATAACTCTCCTCTTCTTTACTTTCAGACTATGGTCCCTGCTATCACTGTCCATTCGGCTGCAAATCTCTTCTGCTCTTATTTTGTCGATACCCTTCATTATCTTAAACATCTCAATCAGATCCTTTCATAATCACCGCCTTTCTAATGTATAAAATCCTGTCTATTTCAGCAACTCCTCATAGCTGAGTCGAGCTAGCTCCAGAATCAATCTAGTAGCCCCATGCCGAACCCTCTCTATGACAGCTTTGTCCTTCCACAGATGTGGTGACAAAAACTGTATGCTATATTATAGGTGAGGTCTCATTAAATTCCCATACAATGTTAACACTACCTCCTTTGATTTATAATTTATCCCCCTACGAATACAACATATAAACTTGTATGCCTTACCTATAGCTGCCTGGCGCTGTTGTCTGCTTACCTTCGCCCAGATATATATTACCACTCTACCCCCACTCTACCCCCTCTACCCCCAAGATCCTTCTCCTGTGTGACACGCTCCAAGACTGTCCCTTGTACCATGCAATCTCTATTTTAATTATTCTTTTCGAGACTTTCCTAAATCTGATACAACCCCCCCTCCCCGACCCTACTATTTACCTAACCTCCAAGCTTTATGACGTCTCCAGATTGTAAAAGCCGGCTCTTAACAGCATTATCCATATCGTTTATTTAAAGTGTGAATAACTAGTGCGTGCCCGTATGTGCGTGGGCGTACGTACATGGCCGTACGTGCAAAAAAAACAAAAAACTTTCAAACCGCGTGCTTGCAACAACAACCACACAGGCCGTTCCTTCGCTCTCGCGTGCCCATACGTGCGTGGCCATACGTGTGTGGCCGTACGTGCGCGGCCGTACGTGCAAGAAAAAAAGAAAAAAAACTTTCAAACCGTGTGCCAGAAACAACAACCACACAGGCCGTTCCTTTGCTCTCGCATGCCCGTACGTGCAAAAAAAAAAAAATAATAATAACCTTTCAAGCAACCACACAGGCCGTTCCTTCACTCTCATAAACGACTACTGGATTGGGGCATTGTGTTTATCTATAAATGCACATTAGAAATCGAGAAATTATTAGAATACAGTAAGTCATCACTATCCGGAAGTCCGTATGTTGTAACCCATAATGGGGAAGACGCTCTTTCCCCATCGGCCACGCCTACGCAGCAACGTGTCCTGTCATTGGTTTGGAAAATAAATGGCCATAACTTGGCAACCACTTGTCCGATTAATATCAAACCTTGAAAAGGCACATAGTCAGGTCCCCAGCAATATACCTGGCAAGTTTCACTTAGATCGGACCAGTGGTTGACGAGAAATAGCGGTCTCTCTCTCACACACACACACACACACACACACACACACACACACACACACACACACACACACACACACACACACACACACACACACACACACACACACACACACACACACACACACACACACACACACACACACTGCTGGAATTATAGATAGATAATGGTCCCAGTACTGATCCCTGAGGTAACCCATGACTTGCATCCGCCCAGCCAACAACTGAGTAAGCTGAGAAAGTTATGATGAGAACTTTCGTTGTGCAAGTTCAACTAAAAGCTTGAACGTTCTCCAACTCTTATTGTGCAGAGGCACACCCCCCTTTCTCTCAGGTAGTCTTCAAAGTATTTTCAATTTATTTTAGAAGCTTTTGTGAGCCATGTTACGTCACAATTCTTATCTTGCACACACAATATACGTATATAGTTTAGTGTGTGCCACAATGGCCGCTGTTACTCGGTGTCTCTGCATGAGTGCGCAAAGCATTCTGGGGTAGATCGCATCATTTCAAAAGTCCTATATGCTCTAAGGTTCAGACATACATAAATAAATAAATACAGACAATTGCTGAGTTTTAATATGATCTTATGAGAGTTCTCAAAACTGAAAGGATTACAGTCACTGCAAATATGAAAACTAAACCAAGTCTTCTCACTACAATTTAAATCTTACTAAGACATTAATTTAATGTACATAGTAAGCAAATAGCAATGCATTCTTGTGTTTTGTTCCCACTAGCAATGAAAAAATACATGCTGACCTAGAAAGGCACTCGCTAGAGCGCATACATCCCTCCGCTAGGCTAAACAGTTTACGTTGCGCATCCCACTGATAGGCCCGATCTGCATCCGGACCTGAACTAAAATCTAATTAGTTTGTCCCTGTTAAACACTCAAAATATGCACCAATCTTCGTCCAAATCCATCCACAACTGTTAAATATTTTGCTACTAGTATAAAAGCAAGTCAAAAATGACAGGTTCAAATTATTTTATTCGAAATATTCAAGGAGACTGGAAGATATGATGTTTCATAGCAAGAAAAAGCGTTATTTTAAAACACTGCATGTACAAATGTTACCCTACTTATGCCCGCGGTGACGAAGTCGCTGGTGCCATTATGTTTTCGGGTTTTCCGTCCATACGTATGTACATCCATGCAAATTTTCTGTTTTCTCTGCAACCGCTTATCCCATTGACACAAAAGTTTCACTATAGATGCGACTACTCATGCAAAATTTTGTAACATCAATAATTACGTCAAAGGTCACGTGGGGTGGCAGCCATGTTGGAAAAAAACAGAAAAAAATTTGGACCTCTATCTCCGAAACCATGCCATGGAAAAAAAATTGAAACTTGGCACCTGGCAACAACTCTGCATTGGGGAATAAGGGTGATTTGACTATGACATCACTGGTGAAGTGGTATCCCAGTCAAAATTCGACATGTAGAACACTACATTAGATCAGTATTAAAACTTGAGAAGTTCATTTAGGGATAGATTGGTCAACAGAATTTGTGTTTTTATGATGTCTTTGGTCATATGTTTTGGCAGCCATGTTTTTGTTTTGTTTTTTTTGTAAAGGAAGAAAAATCTTCTCCAGAACCGCTTTAAAGATCAAAGTGAAACTGCGTACGAATGATCAACTAGCCTTGCTGAATAAAATTTGATAACTATAGCATGTTTTGTCACATGGTATGGCAGCCATCTTGGATTGACCCATAAACCTTGGTGGTCGTATGGCAGCTTTTCTGCCGGGGTAGCTATCATTTCTTGAAGTGTGACTGTGTTGCTGATGCAGTGCCCCTCTACCAGTACACACACTGGAACTGGTACTCATGTCACCGACCTCAGAAGGATGACAGGCTGAGACAACCCCCTGGTGTATTAATTCAGCGGCTGACAGGGCTTGAACTCTTGAACTCAGGACTCTAGGATCCCAAGCCGCCACCCTAACCACTGAGCCAACACCAGGCTACTCCTAAAACCTTCAAAAATCTAATTCTCCAGAACGGCTGAACAGATTGAGGTGAAACATCACAAACCTATTCAACATGCCTTTCTGATACTAGTGCGATAAAGAATAATTGATGTCGGGTGGTTTGGTGGCCATATTGGATTGAAAAAAATATTAAACTGTTTTCTCTGGAACCGCTTATCCGATCAAAGCGAAATTTACCAAATATCATCCAACACGATTGTTGCACATGTACAGTGTGGAAATGATGACATCATAGGTCACGTGGTGTGGCAGCCATATTGGATAGAAAAACGAACCTTATCTGATCAAACCAAAACTTCACACACATGATCCATTACGAAATCCTGGGCAGAGTCCAAATTTTCAATGCCACAGGTTACGTGGTTTGGCAGCCATGTTAGTTCGTAAAGCGAAAATTGAAAAACCTTTTTCTCCAAAACCACTTCACAGATCGATGTGAAACATGTTGCTTTACATGTAACAAGAGCAATGGTTCACAACTGCAAAGTTTCACATCGATCGCTACAGCAGTTTCTGAAATATAATTTTAAAATATTTTCCTTCAAACCAATGTGGCTGCCACACCACGTGATTGATGACATCATTTTTTATGTCACGTGTATGCAGCAAGGGGAGTGGATCATAACTGTAAAGTCTAGTATTGATAGATTAAATGGTTTCAGATAAATAATTCTTTAATTATTTCCTTAAAACCAACGTGGCTGCCACATCATGTGACTGATGAGGTCATTCTTAAATAAAATAGTTGCAGCAACAGTTGTGGATCATCACTGCAAAGTTTCGCATTAAAAGGCTAAGTGGTTTCAGAGAATTATTTTTTTTTAATGCGATCGACTCGGCATGGGAAATAATGGTTGAAAATTTCAACATCATCAGTCACATGATCTCGCAGCCATGTCGGACAAAAAAAGTTATCCGATCAACGCAAAACTCCAAAGATGTGATCGGCCACCCATTCTAAATTTGATTTGATAAAGAGGACATCGTGGGTCAGGTGTCCGATCAAAGCGGGGTTGTATCAAAGCGGGGTGGCAGAATTATTTTTTTCACCATAGAAATTTCACAAAATTTTCATCATTGATGTGACTGACTACTCATGTAGAATGTTTTTGTGATAACTATGATGTGATAGGTCATGTGGTGTTGCAGCCATGGTGGAAAAAGGAAAACCTTTGGACCCCCTCCACCCCCCTTCTTCATTGAACCCATTTCAATCCCTTCCATCCTCAATCCCTTCAAATCCTTTTTTCTATCCTTCCCTCCTGCACCTTCCCACAGCACAAACCATATCAACCCTAAAACCACACCGACACCACAATCACACCAACATTACAATCACACAGACACCACAATCAAAGCCAACATTGGTGCTGCCATTCCCATATGCGAGTTCTGTGGCGCTGCCAAGATGTGGTTGCTGCATGTAATGGAAAGTAAGGTATGTGAAGTCACACTGTGGTAAAGGAGAACCAATGGGGAAATGAAACGTGGGTAGAGGGGTGTTACAACCGCCCCGGCACACCTCACTCCAAGTTCGACAAAAGCCAAGACAAGCCACAACGGAGCCGTCTGACAAACCTGCCTGCCTTCCTCCTGGAGTTTACTGATATGCCGAGGATCAGGACGGAATCCGAAACTGCCTTCCTGCTGCCTTCCCAATACTGCCTTACGTGGATGTGTTATTGCCTGGACGAGTAATTGCTTGAATGGATGAGTTGTGCTGACAAAGGCTGACTTGGTGAACGGCAGCACAAACTCCTTAGGTGCAGTGGCTCCAACCACACTTACATGTGACCCAACAGACACCACATCCACACACCACTCGCATTCCTCCCCTCCATTCCATCCCCTCCACTTTGGATCAACACAAGCCCAACTGTTTGCATCACGTGAGCGAGGGGCCAACCTAATGCTTCAATCTCTCAATCAATCTCTCTCTCTCTCTCTCTCTCTCTCTCTCTCTCTCTCTCTCTCTCTCTCTCTCTCTCTCTCTCTCTCTCTCTCTCTCTCTCTCTCTCTCTCTCTCTCTCTCTCTCTCTCTCTCTCTCTCTCTCTCTCTCTCTCTCTCTCTCTCTCTCTCTCTCTCTCTCTCTCTCTCTCTCTCTCTCTCTCTCTCTCTCTCTCTCTCTCTCTCTCTCTCTCTCTCTCTCTCTCTCCCACCCTCCCCCCCTCTCCAATTTTCCCGGAATGTGTGAGGCATACCTGTCCTGTGATTAGATAAGATAAGAGTGTTTAAGGGGGTATTTATGTGCTTCAGGGCTAATTGCTTTTCTTTGTGGCATTATATGTACTTGTAAATAATTGTTCTTGTAAATACATGCCTTTCTCAAATCGTTTGGTGAATTGTTTCACACCTGCTCGATTGTCTTTTTCCTTCATTGGTTGAACATAGTGTATGTAGTAAATAGACGGGAAGTTATAGTTATACCCCAGTAATTTGCTCCACTAGTTTAGCCAACCTCCCACCGATGGTTTTGCTCAGTCATCCATAATAAGTAGACAGGGTGGGGTAGTCGCGAGTGCAGTTCTCCATCTGGGAGGGGCTAATCACCCGGAAGGTAGCATGAGCCTTGGAGTGGGGAACCTGACAGACAGCCTACTCAAACGGTATCTGTGGTTGCTCAGCAACCCGTCGGGTCATGGAGTTATCTGCAACTTGCGATTTCAGGGTTGGAGATCAAGTAGCGGGTCCAAACACCCCCCTCATGAACACCATGCTCACTACAGAACCTGCAACAATATATATGCCAAGCTATGTAGAATATATTCCATATAGCTTGGACTTCCTTGAGATTATTTAAGTTGCTTTTTTCTTTTCTTTCGCAATTCCCACCAAAAACTCCTCTTGAAGTTCTTCCACCAACTGAAAAAATTACCTTTGTAAAGAATGTACTTTACCTATTCCTTTTGCAATAAATGCCAAAGGGGAAAATAAGTGTTTAATAAATATTCCATCTCAATCGCCTTATTACCATTGTCTGTTGTTTTCATGCCTCGTGTTGGCTTAATTGTTAGGGTGGTGGGCTTTGGATCCAAGGGTCCTGAGTTCAAATCCTGCTAAACTGTTGAATGAATACCAGGTGGGGTTAACTTGGCCTGTCATCCTTCCGAGGTCGGCAAAATGAGTGCCAGTTTGCTGGTATACTGTGTCGGAGTGGCGACCCATCAAGGATTGTGCCCAATAGCCAAGGAGACTGCTTCAGCAACACCAATGCTCTGCCCAGAGTAAGGTCCCAATCTCCTCCTCCTCCTGTTGTTTTCTCGAGATGCATTTGTAATAAGTACTTTACACTTACATATGAAATTGCTCATATTTGAGTTTACAAGGCATAAAAAGATCAAAAATTTAATCTGGAGAACAAACAATGATGCCAGAAGAATGTGGAAAATAGCGATTTCTTCTGCTACTGCTGAAGCATAATAAATAGTGAAACATAATAAAGCAAAATAATGCAAACCTGCTCCCTTCTACCCCTCTCTGTCAGTCCGTTTGCCAGTCAGCTTCTCTTGTGTAACCTGACAGGTCCATACTTCTATAGAAAGAAAACCCCAAACGTTTACATACAGCATTTGAGAGTGAAGACAAACAAACGAACAGAATAGCAGAAAATATGGATGAAAGAGGAATCTGCAGAAGTAAAAACAGAATGGGTAAATTCGAGTTGCAAAGGTTTAGAAACATGATTGTACATTCTTTGCAAGAAATGCTAACACCAAAGTGTGAAACGAAGGCAGTGATTATCCACTAATTCATGTCTTCCTCCGATTGCACACATTGAATGTGTCTCATCTCTAGGATCCTCCTGCATTCTTTTTCTTTTCTCAAATTCATTTTTCACATCAATCCACTCCGTTTTGTGCAGCATGCGTAACAGAGCATCATATTTATATATATATATATATATATATATATATATATATATATATATATATATATATATATATATATATATATATATATATATATATATATATATATATATATATATATATATATATATATATATATATATATATATATATATATATATATATATATCTCCATATATACTTGCAATGTGATACACTGGAACTAAAACGACTATGTATGTGTTTAGAAGCATTGGGGATGGTGGGGCACATGGACATTGGCAAGACTAGTAGGTGGATAGTTATTGATATGCGATTGTATATGTAAAGTGATTGAGATGGCTGTAAGTGGGTCTCATCAAAAAGTGAATATGCTGTTGGAATTTGTTCATTCCTCATCCTACAACTCCTCTCACCAACAACTCTGGTGACATCCATCTGCCCACCCCACCATTCTCTTCCTCACTCCTTCCCCAGGAATGATGAGCCAAATCACCTCCTCCTTTGTCCAAGTTCCTCGCAGACAAAATGAGTGACAATTATATCTTACTATTTCAGCATAATCGCACGGTGTGAAAGTAAAAATCATCCAATTAGATAGTTCATAGAACATGGTACCCCACGCAGTGTTCAGGCTATAACTTATATTTCAATTTCAATAAGACAATTATTTTAAAGATCGTTTTAAAAAAAAATCTGGAAGCTTAGCACGACTGAAGCCGTCCTCTATATCACCCTTACTGTATATACTGTAATGAGAAGATGTTGAATCACAGTTTAGGAGATTGAGTCATACTTGATCACCATGGACAGTGTCAATCAGCCTCTTATTCAGCTCTCACATGCCGCACACTCTCATGCTATATCGATATATTACATGGTTCTTGGAAGTATTATGAAGGCGATTTGTGTTTAACATTGCTCAAATATACAATTCAATTTAAATAAAGGTTTAAAGGCAAAAAATAAACTAATTCTGGGTTTTGTTGCAATTTTACCCAATGTCTGTCACATCACCCGATCTAACAGATTACATGAATTATTTGTGACTGTTGATTGTGTCCTTTATAATGTCCTTTAAAACAGTAAATTTCCTGTTTGAAATTATTTGAAATTTTGTTAGAGTAAAAATATTTTCTTACTCCTCCATACGCATGTGCAGTTGGGACAAATTCGGAGCCAAAGTACGGTAAAACAGTAAACTTGTCTTTCTATTTATGTTTTGATTGATGTACAAAATATAACATTCGATTTAAATAAGTCATAAACTGAAAAGACAGATGGAGGGACAGACAGACGGACATGAAGCAATTGCTTAACCCCTGATTGTCGCTTTACGTGCACGGGGTAATGACTTCACAAGGGGAATGATTGGCATAAGCTTTTCCCTCTACATAGTAGATGCACTGACAAAGGTGCATGTTGATACATTCACAGGTGTTTGCAGAATGAAATTAAAACGTTTGCACAACCTGACCTCCCCAAAAAAAACACACTTCAAGCTCCAAAAAGGACAGTTCAGACAGGAAGTCAGGACGTGCTGAAGTGGCAAAAAAAATTTGCAGGAAAAAAAAAAATGAAGACATGCTTATTGACACTAAAATATAATGCTTGAAGCTATGTATTGAGGTTTCTGGTTTCAGATAACATGCACAAATACCTCACTAGCGCAACAACAAGAAAGTCTGCAATGGTGTCTTGCATGTCGTGAATGGGAGAAATGTTTCTGCAGAATTGAACATGTTTCAGCATCTTTCATAAATAATAGTCATTACAATAAATCACAGAAAGGAAAGTGAGAGTGGTAAACTCAACGAGCGAAAATTTGGGTGTACCCTTACCTCGATAGTGCAAGTGCAGAGAAGTGGCCGCTCTCTGCCAGTGCAAATCACTCGATACCCGTAATCTTCACTAGCAAAGTGAAAACGAGCAATGGGGCCAGATGACATTTTGAAGCACGAGAAAAATGCTGATTACACATTGGTTACTTATATAATTATACTGAAATGAGTATTGGTGATGCCATACTACATATACCTATTAATTCCCATGGACAGAAAAAAAAACAGACTCAATATATATATATATATATATATATATATATATATATATATATATATATATATATATATATATATATATATATATATATATATGTATATATATGCTGCGTGCCCATTAAAAACGGTACTTGTATGATTGTGCTCGTGTGAGGCTGCATGTGCTTGTACAGGCTAAATACAGCCATGCGTTGATGGCTCTTGGAAGGCTTCAGGTACATGTTTGTACTCGTGCTTGTGATGGCGAATGTTGCTCATGGAAGGTGCATGTGCTCTTCTAATGTGGAAATCTTCTGCTCTAACTTATTGTCCTCAACTTTTTGAGACATTATCCTCAAAGGTGCGATTGCATATGGATACCTTCGTGTGTCTGTGCACAAGCTCGTGCCAGACCTTGTGTGCTCATGCAGTGCTGTATAACCTTGTACAGAGCTGCATATGCTCCTGCTAGGTTACATGTGCTCATGCACGTGTTCAGGGCAGACTCTATGTGCTCATGCCAGGCTGCATGTCCATGTGCCAGAATTTGTACATATGCTTGTGACAGGCTGCATGTGCTCTTTTGAAACTGAGTATGCTCATGCTGGGCGGCATGAGTTTGTGACATGCTATGTGTGCTTGTTTCAGGATGTGTATGCTCATCCTGAGGTGCACATGCTTTTGCCAGGATGCTTTGCTCTTTTGGGACCTGAGTGTGCTTGTGCCTAGGTATACCTGCAGTTGTGATGATCGAGGCATTTGCACCAGGATGTGTGCGCTTGTGCCAGGTGTGTATGCTTGTGCTGGACTGCGTGCGCTTGCGCCGGGCTATGTGCCCTTGTGCTGGGCTGTGTGCGCTTGTGACAGGCTACGTGTACTTGTGCCAGGCTGTGTGCGCTTGTGCCGGGCTACGTGTACTTGTGCCAGGCTGTGTGCGCTTGTGCCGGGCTGCGTGTGCTTGTGCCGGGCCGTGTGTGCTTGTGCCGGGCTGCGTATGCTTGTGCCGGGCTACGTGCACTTGTGCCGGGTGCATGTGCTTGTGCCGGACTGCGTGTGCTTGTGCCGGGCTATGTGCACTTGTGCCGGGCGATGTGTGTGCTTGTGCTGGGCTGCATGTACTTGTGCCAGGCTGTGCGCACTTGTGCCAGGTTGTGTGCACTTGTGCCGGGCTGTGTGTGCTTCTGCCAGGCTGTGTGTGCTTGTGCCGGGTTGTGTGTGCTTGTGCCGAGCTATGTGTGCTTGTGCCAGGCTGTGTGCTTGTGCCGGGTTGTGTGTGCTTGTGCCGGGTTGTGTGTGCTTGTGCCAGGCTGCGTGTGCTTATGCCAGGCTGTGTGCTCTTATGTCAAGTTGTGTGCACTTGTGCCGGGTTGTGAACACTTGTCGGGCTGTGTGAGCTTGCGTCAAGTTGTGTCGCCTGTTCCAGGCTGTGTGCGCACGTGCCGGGTTGTGAGCACTTGTGTAGTGCTGTGAAAGCTTATGCTGGGTTGTGTGCACTTATGTGAAGTTGTGTGCACTTGTGCCGGGTTGTGAGCACTTGTCGGGCTGTGTCAGCTCGTGTCAGTTTGTGTGTGCCTGTACCGGGCTGTGTGCGCTTGTGCTAGTCAGTAAGTGCAGAAAACGACTCACCCACACATAAAAAAGCATTTCGACAGACAAGACATTACTAAAGGAATAAAATAAATCTTCTGCTTGAAAGCATTTAATCTCCTTCTCCTACCTATCATTATCCTTAACTTTCTGTGAAAAATCCCACTTCCTGTTTCATGAGAGATGTCATCCAATGATATCATGCATGAATTGACTTCCTTTTCAATAGTTTGTACTTTCCAAGTTGGTCATCAAAAAGACAGCAATACAGTCTAAACAAATGATCTTCAGAGGTAAACAGTGGGATAAAGGGGAACTAAGAATGAGTGGTGCTTTTTGAAAAATAAGGTTTTCATTCACAATTCCATTTTAACAGTATAAAAGAAAATAGAAAATCCAAATGGAAAAATGGACCAGGATTGTAATAGTTTCGTCACGGGTATATGTACATATTCAGCATATTGTTGCGAATTTGGAAGCTTACTGCACACAACAGCCAGGTCCTATAGATCAGCTATATGGGTAAGTATGTGTTTCTAGTTAGGGTCCCGTCCTATGTTTAATGGGTGATTCATTGTACATGCGCTGTGAGTTATTTTGATAGTTAGGATTTAAATTACCAACAACAACGACACCTGCCCTCGCTTCCTTCCACCATCATCCATCGGCACCATTGCACGTGTGCGTGTCAGCGGAGTCCAGTTTCTGGACTTTGGTGTGCTGGCTTCGCCCCAAATATGGGCACAAGCGTTGCGCTCTGGCTTCACCCCAAATATGGGCACAAGCGTTGCGCTCTGGCTTCACCCAAAATATGGGCACAAGTGTTTCGTTCTGGCTTCACCCCAAATATGGGCACAAGCGTTGCGCTCTGGCTTCACCCCAAATATGGGCACAAGTGTTTCGTTCTGGCTTGACTCCAAATATGGGCATAGAGCGTTCCCTCTCTGCCCAATGAGGGAGTGCGAGCGTGGGATAAGAGAAGCACGCGTGGGCCAAAGGTAGAGTGGTTGTCTTCTGGTCTTCGAAAAGGAGTTGTCTTCTGGTCTTCGGAGGAATTGTCTTCTGGTCTTCGGTCTTCAGACATCTGGTGGTCTTCTGAAGCCAGTTGTCGCCTTCCTGGGGTCCCACCAACAGAGCGTCTTCTCTTTTGGCCTATGTGCCTGCGAGCCTGTCCCACAAGGATCGCCTGCCTGGGCTTGGAGCAGCATTGTGTGGCAGGTTCGAGTCCTGCCACACCGGATCGTCGAAGACCGCACGAGGCAGAAAGGTCCAGGGAATAGGCTCTGATGTCCAGCTCGCCTTTCCTCGAGCTGAAGGAAATAAAGACCTGACGGGTCCGTTTCTTTGTGGGTGTGCATGTGTATATGTTTGTGGCACCAGTCTATTAAGTAAAACTACAGAAGTGCTTGTACATAAATTGCTATTCCTTCATTATTCGGTTAACTCTTCCTTCTTGCATGCTCCCATGCCCCATTATAAATAAATATCCCTTTTGTTAAATGTTCCAGCTCATTTCTGTGTTTCTTTCATTGGCTTGGCACGGTGTGTATTGAGAAATAGCGATGCCGTTCGGACCAGTAAATTGTCAATTTGGTCCGACGGGCCTTGGTAATCTCCGCTCGGTTTACACACAGTTTGGGCTTGGTGACAGCTCGTTCGGCTCGAGGTCCATCGAGGGTGTGAATTCCCCGGTAGCTTTGTCCGCGTGGGTAATTAGGTATATTGAAGTTTGGCAATTGACCCGAGCCCACGCAGTCGAATTCTTGGCGATTCATGGTCTAGTAAGGGACCTGTGCCTTTCGGACTTATCCAAAAGGCACGACCTCAATTCCGGTGTGTTCGGTGGAGCCGACTCTACTGCTCCCTCTAGCGGTCATGCTCGCCACCGATACCCGGACCCGTAACAATATATATATATATACATATATATATATATATATATATATATATATATATATATATATATATATATATATATATATATATATATATATATATATATATATATATATATATATATATATATATATATATATATAAACACACACATACATATACATTTATTAGCCTGGTGTTGGTGCAGTGGTTAGGGCAACGGCTTGGGATCCAAAAGGTCCTGAGTTCAAGCCCTGTTGAGCCACTGAATTAATACACCAGGGGGTTGACTCAGCCTGTCATCCTTCCGAGGTCGGCAAAATGAGTACCAGTGTACTGGGCCGGTGTATACCCCGGTTAAAATAGGTGTACCATATCCCTGTGTCGTAAGAGGCGACCAGGGTTGCGTCAGGAAGGGCATCCGGCGTAAAACATGTGCCAAATCACTATGCGGATCATACGGATGATCTGCTGTGGCGACCCCTAACGGGAGCAGCCGAAAGAAGAAGAAGAAGAAGAAGAAGACATATACATTTATTATATGTATTGTGTTTTATTTTTAGTTTAAATTTTATTTTCATTTTCCCAATAATATGACAAACAATAATTTCTGCATTAAAACCTCATTCAACTACCTTTTGACAATCACAGTAATGTGTTTCCTTGTCTTGCTCTTTCTCCACCAGGATGTAGTTCATCAATATCCTCCAGCGAACAGAGATTTGTTTGTGGCCTTGCATAACCCACTCTCACAGAGGACAACCAAATGTCCCTGTAAAATCCGAATGAGGTCGTTATCTTCTCACGAGGAAAACAAAATGCCACGTGTGAAGTGTAAACAAACCCTCGTCCATAAAAAAGACATTTTTATTTTTTTAAACTAGAAAATGACATAAATAATGGATAAAAGCTTTGTTGGTAGCATAAATGAATTTGGGCTGCACCGTAAGATACCACTCGAGCTTGATTCCTCACCTATCGAGCAATGCTTTGCTCCTGTGTGGCTCCACAATGATGAATGAGCTGCACTGTGAAATGTGTTTACACAAAAGAATACATTAATAAAAGATAGATGAGGAGTTAAAGTAATTACAAGACAAGAAATACATTCACCATTTACACCATGCAATGCTGTAGAATGCAAGAAGTGGAAACAAGGAAATTGCATTGCATCAGGATATGAATGGGTAATCTACACCCACACTGAGAAAAAGCATGACTCAAATATAAATGCCCATTGGAAACCTTTGAAAAGGGTAACCAACCTTTAAAATCATCTATTTTTCCATAATAAGAATCTTGCAATGCAGCAATACAAAACGGTATATGGTGGTACAATGTTGTTATCAGGAACCATAATCACTGTCCTGGTTTATCACCCAGTAAAGCCTTGTGAAAACCGACGGCTCAGTTCCCTCACTCCTGAAGCCTGTGCTGATAATGCACAATCAGCTGCTTCCTAAGCCTCAGTCTACTACCTCCGTAGGGCGGGAAGGTCTTCTGTCAGTCAGCATTGTCCACACTGGCATTTTGCCCTCGAGCAAGCAGGCATTGCACTTAAGAATATTCCAAACTGCCTACTTGCTTCAAGGTTTAATTTAAAGCACTTATCATGCACAACTTTAATTCATCAGTCATCCTCTTGCAGTTAAGATGAGATAACCTGTGAAAAACCTGGCTCCAAAATCAGGCCTATATTGCTGGCTGTCATTATGAAATGTACAAGCCCCAGGTACATAATTGCAGGTTACTGTAGAAATAATGGAAACCGAAATGAGTGCTTTCATTGTAAATTGCTGATGCTAATCTCTAATGATGTTTAAGCAGTGTATTGGGCATCAGTGGGTTTTGACATTCATGGTTGTTAAGGTGGCAAAGCACTATGAAGGCAGCTGTCCCTCCAATGGACCTGATCACAGTTGCTGAGACCACCTGCGGCAAATCTCCATCTGTCATCAAGTATCTCTGTCATACAAGTACAGCTGGTCATGCATGACATAAATAAGATTGTCCAATTGTGGTCACCATTTAAAATAGATTATTGTAAATTTTTGTCAATTGATGTTTCCTTTTTGTTGTCTTTTTCTTAAACCTTTCTGTTTTTGTTTAATAAAAGTCAAGGTACATGGAAGAGCGAACGAAAAAAAAAAAGCACGGAAATTCAATGTACTGACAACGGGATGAAAGGAAACAGGCACGAGACAGGGTATGTGGAGACAGACAAGATAAGTTACTGTGTCATACAGATAATCTGGGTGTTTTTAGGGTTCAACAGAAGGTGGCAATGAGTCATCACCTTCAATGATTGGAATGAAGAGAAAGGTGAAAGGGACAAGGCAGGCAATTAGACATGCATGATAAAAATAATAGAAAGGAGTAGAGGTGAGAGAAAAGATGGAATTAGGGAGCTTGATAAAGAGTATATAAGAGGATGAATGTGTGCAGCCATGGTCGAGCTGAAGCTCGAATAGACACCATTGACCTGCCTGTGTTAGTGAAAGAGCAAATCCTGTGCCTCTACTTTTTTTTTCAAGAGTACAGCAAAGAAATCAACATAATTGAAATTTAACAAACAAGGATTTTTCTTGCTTTGTGCAAGGCATGCAAGATGGGACAGGGGAGTCCATGCCAATAGAGGAGAACAATGTTCCATTAAAGTGCACACAAATGTTTTAAATGCTTGAATGAGCTTCAAAAAATGTCAATGAAGGACTTGGCTCAGCAGAGTATTCTCAGTCGTGATCATGTATGATGGTGATGCCAAGAAGCTAACATAACTGTGCAAGTACTTTTCACTCAGAAGTTTGTCAAAGAAAGAAAGATGGAATTTAAAGGACATTCTTGTGGATTAATGGAATAAGTATGTGGGATTTTCTTCAGTTTGATATCATAATCCTTCCGGTTTGTGGGGTTGCCACATGTGGACAACTAATTGGCACTTGCTCCTTCAAGTTCATCTGCTTCTATCTTCTCATGCTCTTGTCTACTTTACGGGTTTGAGTGAGGGCACCATATCTTGTATAAGGGGATAATACATGCTAAGGGTTAAGATTCTGCTCTTCTTTGTCATTTTGTTGAATTGCCTTTCTGTTGCTTTGCTTGTAAATGCACGCCATGCTCTTCCAATGCTTTTTGATGGATCTGTAGATACTTTCCCCATGATTATTGCTAGTGTTTGTAAATAAATAATATTTGTTTTGAACTGTTAAATGTTTCATGCCTGCAAGTTTATGTATTTTCCTCCATTGGTTCAACGTAGTGTGTACAAATAGATAGAGCATTCGACACCACTGATTGGCTCCGCTGGATTGGCCAATGTCCAACCCATGGTTTCGCTCGGCCGTCTGTATAAAATAGATGGGTGGGTAATGAAGGGGCGGTTTCCAAATTGGAACCACCAAACCACTAGTAAGGTAACATGGTAGTTAAGGAGCGAGGACCCTGCTCGGTTTTGCAGAGTAAATTGGTGTCCGTGGTTGCCTAGCAACCAACCGGACCACTAAGTTATCGGTGGCTGTCGGCCTCAGGTTTGGAGGTCAGGGAAAGGGTCTGAGAAACCCTCTCGTGGTAACACCTGAACCACAATTCCATAACAATATCGTTTTTGGCCCTATCTCTCAACTGTGAAGATGACTTCAAAAGAGACGAGATGGTATTCATGGAATGCTTACTCCACGCAGTCTTGAGAAGGACTTGGTGCAAGCAAACTCTTCTGGTGGCAAATTTGTAATTCAAAAAATGAAATTCAAATCAAATGAAAAACCAAATTAAATAGGTATTGCTTTGGAGTCATCGGAAGGAACTTGAACAAGCAAAAAGCAAAGATGAAGTCATCAGGAGGAACCTGGATAGGACTTAGGTTTCAACTGCACCTCCTCCACCCCCAAACCCATTCAGGTTTGGATAAAATAACCAGGTAACCAGAAGTAGGCATGGATGACCAATAAAATATCTAATGGGGAAGAAAGTAAATACCCATGGATTATTATTTAATGTCATGAACAAACTTTGATACATCACCAGTGATAAAGTTTATGGTCAAGTTTTATCAAAATTGTGTCAGTTTTCAGAAAAGAAAACAAATACATATTTTGGGGGGCAACCTGCCTGCATATGCCTGGTGTTGGCTCAATGGTTAGTGTGGTGGGCTTGGGATTCTCTGATCCTGAGTTCAACCCCCACTTGGCTGTTGAATTAATACCAGGTGGGGTGGACTCTGCCTGTCATCCTTCTGAGGTCAGCAAAATGAGTGTCAGCATGTTGGTATACTGTGTCGGAGGTGTGACCTATCCAGGATTGTGTCCAATAGCCAAGGAGTCTGCTTTGGCAGCACCAATGCTATTCATCGAGTATGGTCCTAATCGATGGATGGATGGAACCTCCCGTTGAAACCCAAAGATACGAATTTTTTAACGTCGTGAACAAACTTTAGTGCATCACAGGTGATGAAGGTGGTGGTCAAGTTTCATCAGAATTGTGTGTGTAGTTTCTGAGAAGAAAACAAATAAATCTTTTGGGGGGTAACCCCTCATAAACACCATTCGACCCTGATTTTTCGAATGTCATGAATAAACTTTGGTACATCATGGGTGGTGAAGGTTGTGGTGGTTTCATTTCTGAAAATCTTTTTTTTTTCTGTTGACCAATTTATCCCTAGATGACCCTCAAAAATTTCATACTTATCGGATATAGCGTTCTATGTATGCAATTATGAAGTCATAAAGAAAGCACCTATGACATAATAGAAAAATCACACTTATTCCCCGTGGGGATTATTTTACAGGTGCCAAGACTCAATATTTTCCCTGAAGTGGTTTTGCAGATACAGAGGTCCAACGTTTCTCCTTTTTTCCAACATTGCTGCCACAACACATGACCTATGATGTCAGAATTACCAATAAACATTCTACATGAGTATTCGCACCGATGGTGAAAATTTCATGCAATCCGACAAGCAGTCCCAGAGAAAAAGGAATAAAAAATGCAGACACGCACGTATGACATCGATCACTTAACTCCACTTTTCGCTTCCCGAGTACGGGCTAATTTTAGTATCCGGATCTGGATTCGTATCTTCACTAAAATCTAATCATTTCATCCTTATCACACAACCAACTTGTCCACCAAGTTTCAGCTGAACTCATCCACAACTTTTTTGAGATATCGTGCTATGCTGGAAGACCCTGCTATTTGCGGGGAATACGTTCCTGAAAAATGCCATAAATATCAAATCCGTGAATGTTGGGGCACTGTTTCAATGGGAAAAAGAGGGATAGGTTCCTGGAGGTTTGTGTTTAATCTTCTTATTCTTTTGGCTATTCACGTTAGGGGTCGCCACAGCGGATCATCCGTCTCCATTTCGCTGTCCTCCACATCTTCCATTGTCACACCAACCACCTGCATGTCTGCCCTCACCGCATCCATAAACCTCCTCTTTGGCCTTCGTCTTATCCTCCTACCTGGCAGCTCCATCCTCAGCATCCTTCTCCCGATATACTCCGCATCCCTCCTATGCACATGTCCAAACCATCTCAATCTCGCCTCTCTCACTTTGTCTCCAGACCATCCTACCTGTGCTGTCCCTCCAATATACTCATTTCTAATCCTGTCCATCCTCGTCACTCCCAACAAGAATCGCAGTATCTTTAACTCTGCCACCTCCAGCTCTGCTTCCTGTCTTTTTGTTAGCGCCACCGCCTCCAAACCATACAACATAGCTGGTCTCACTACCGTCTTGTATAATTTCCCCTTCACTCTTGCAGATACCCTTCTATCACAAATCACTCCTGAAACTCTTCTTCACCCACTCCATCCTACCTGAGGTTTGTGTTTAATAAAGCAAAATAAAAAAATCCCATGAAAAACCATGAATATGCCTGTGAAAATAACCCTCCCCCCTTTGGGAGGGGGATAAAGCATGAAGAGGGCAGAATATGCAAGACTATAAAGGAGGGAGAAGAAGACACAAAGACTGCCGACCATTCTTCGATGGCAAAGTGATAGGCCCGTAGACTGAGCTTCATCATGGGAGATTCCAATGATCTTGAAGGCCTTGGTTTCCATGGCATCAAGCTGAAGAAGGTCTAAGGAGAGGGAAGAGGCAGTTGCCTGTATCTGAAGGATGAGGGATGTCACGGCAGAGGGTGCATTAATCAGCAAATATATAAAGAGGATTTTCCAGACTTAGCAAGATCATTGATGAAGATTAGGAATAGGATGGGGGCTTAGAATACTGCCTTGGGGTGGGTACTCCAGCCTTGATGGGGAGAGGAAATGAAAGGAATCCATTGAGAGGCACACGTTGGCTCTGAGAGTTGATGACGTCCATAACCCAAGAGTGGAGTTGGCCTTCAATGTCATTTGGCAAAGAGTTTGGAGAGAAAGGTGGGATGGCAGACTGGTTTGAAATCTCAAGATATGTCTATATGTTGAGATAGATGGCCCTGATCTTATGTACCTCCATCCATTGTTGGGAGAGTAGAAGCTGCATCTCCAAGGTCGATCTGATTCAGAATTGATGATCTGAATTGAGGTCATTGGAGAAAAGGAATGATTTCATGTCAACTGTGATGCCATTCCATGGCCTTGCTGGTGAATGGAAATAATGCTATGGGGCTGTAGTTAAGGGGATTGGTTTTTGCACTTTTAATGTCATTTGGTGAGGTTTGCTGACATCCAAGCAAATGGAATATGACCTATGGCAAATTATAGGATGAAGAGGGCAGAGAGAGGAAATGCAAGAGCAGCAGAGCATTTTTTTTAGAACAATGAGCTGATGCCATCCAGTCCAGTTGCAGAATCAGACACGAGGTTTGCTAGAAACGTCTTCCCTCTCAGGTGCAAAAGACATAGAGTCCAGGAGCAGTTGGGTATGACGCAGGGTGGGTACAGAGAGCAAGGGATTGGGGGACACACGATTTCGAAGCAAACACAGAATTGAGGCATTCTGCCTTGTCATGAGCGGAGTTGCGAGCTGTGGTGCCATTTAAAGAGAAGGAAGGGATGGAGAGGGAGTATACTCCAGAGACAGATTTAACAAGGCACCACCAGGTATTAGAGGAGGGAGACAAGTTTGAAAGTTCAATCTTGAGGTGAGACAGACGTTGTTTTCTGGCTGTCCGAAGAGTGGACACACTTGTTGCGGAATTTTTGGAATGCACTGACATTGCCTTCGGTCAGATTTGCCTTCCAGGGAGAGAAGTCATGTTGGTTCAGAGCAACTGCCTCACCAGAGGATTCAGTGTTCAGTGGGTGGGAAGAGGGGTAGGACAATTGAAGAATAGATGGGACGAATTTGTATAAAGGGAGAGCATGTTGATGTGGAAGATTTCCCAGGCTGAGTTATATATCAGGGATTACTATTTCGGTGCATGATAAATAATCTTCATTTCACATCAAGAGCTGTGGAACTTCAATATAACTTTCTGGAATATTCAACAACCTATTCAATATCTAACACCCAAGTAAAACGTACGCCGTATTTTGTGATCATTCTTCAAAAATGGAGAGTTTGCCGTGCTTACAATTTTTACTTTGAATGAAACTTTCAATAGTTATGAGAAGAAATTAGTCATTAACCCCATGACGAGAGAAATGTGAGCCAGCACTCTGCAGTCATGCATCTTAATACTGCATGCAAAAGGTTTGGACTTTGAGTTAATATTCTGATAATGAACTCTGTGGCCTCTGTGCACTGCTGATGGATGGAATCTATTTATTACATTGGGCACGTTAACCCCTTCATTCTGAGCTATTATTCTGCCAGTTTTTGGAGTGTGTGTGTGTGTGTACACACATATATATATATATATATATATATATATATATATATATATATATATATATATATATATATATATAGATATATATATATCCTAAATATTATTTCTGTTAACGTCTGCGCGTAATTTGACGTTTCTCCTCCGAAACTGCTGGATGGATTGTCGCCCCTTTCGGCATGCGGGTGCTCTGTGGTAAAATGTACAGCATAGGCTGTATGAGATCGCGCCGGATGGACAGGTTTGGGAATTTTTGGCGATTTTCTAATTTTTACATTCGTTTGCATGGCGACGTGTGACGTCACCGCTGAGAGGCGTAATGATGTCATGACATCATCGGTCATTCGCTGACGTCAATACGTATGTCGAAAACAGACCGTCACCGCTGAGAGGCGTAATGCCACTCCGAGAAAACAGCGTCTGCAAAATAAAACCCTCTTCTGCACATGCTGACTACCTCAGAAGGTGAATTTTACACAAAAAATGTAAAAAGAAACATTGTATATAAAGAACTTCCATAAATCACATTATGAACACTGGATATCTTGACGTCCTGCCGAACCCTCACTTTTGAAACTTCATGCAGAGCGCGGGTTTGGCTCATGTATACATATATATATATATATATATATATATATATATATATATATATATATATATACATATATATATATATATATATATATATATATATATATATATATACATATACATATACATATACATATACATATACATATACATATACATATACATATACATATACATATATATATATATATATATATATATATATATATATATATATATATATATATATATATATACATAGAGATATATATACATACATATATAGTGTTACGGTTTTGGAAATTCACAGAACACCATTCAGGTTTCCCAAAGATCAGTTATGTCGATAAATTTGTGTTCAGATTAGATTTCCCCACCGATGTCTAAAGGGGCTTATTTGTGTAACCGGGCTGTGATCTTTGAGTCAGCCATTATTCTTTTGCTATCTTTATTTTGGAACAACCACTACTTCAACAACCACAACCGCCTTTCAACAACCACGCTTTCCCCACCACAGCGCCAACCACAATCACCATCTCAACAACCATGCCATCCCCACCACAGCGCTAACCACACTGCAACAACAACATCTCAACAACTCCTGCCCTGATATCCATCAGAACGAGTAAACAGAAATGACAGTTGGAAAACAACTGAGCCCAGCCGAGCTCTGTTGGAATTTTCCCTCAGATGGGCGAAATTAAAGAATGTCCGTGATCGGGCCAAAAGAGCGGGCCAAGAGGAGCCGAGCCGAACCCCCCTGGAATGTCCCCCCCCCCCCGCACGTGCGCCACGAAGGGAGGGGCGAAGCACCGGGGCGATAAAAGGCCGGGCTGAAATGCCAAGAAGTCGGTCTGGGTTCGCCGTTAAGTCTGGGTTCGCCGTGGAGTTGAGTGGAAGTCTGGGAGTGGAGTCGAGCTGCAATCGTCTGCAGTCTGGGAGTTGCAGTCTGGGAGTTGCAGTCTGGGAGTTGCAGTCTGGGAGTGCAGCGGAGTCTGTCAGCGAGGGGAAAGAGAGTCCATCTGCTTGGTCTCTCTCCTTGGTCGATGGAGGCGCCGGTGGAGCCGGAGAGGAGTCGCCAGCCGGATCGCCGTTGAAGGCACGGGTGGAGTCTGCAGAGTACAAAGAGCCACCGACGGTCGCCGAACCAGGGCCCAGCGAGTCATCACGAGGGTGACAGGTAACCAGCACGGCCTCTTGGAGCTCTTGCGTTCTCCACAGCTCCGTGGATATTAAAGACCCACGAGGTCCAGTTCTGCCCTTCCCTTTCCTGGGGTTTCTTTGAATGAATGTTGTGGCGCCGTGTCCGTCAAGTAATGAACTGTTAGGTGATTGTGTACATAATAATAGAACGGTTGTAGTTCTTTGTCTTGCTCGTTCCTGCATTGCTTTATTGACTACATGATTGCATAAGTGTTTGATTGCGTACGTGTATGACTGCTTACGAGTGTATAAATAAATGTCCTTGTGTGAATATTTACCTGTTCGTTGTGTTCTTTCCCTCAATTGAGCTGCCATATTGCGTTCGGGATATTAGCTGGCTTTTAAATAGCCGATAAAGTAATCGGATCCGGCAGGGTTTGGCGATATACACCGCTCGGCAAATCTCATACGGAGCGAGCTGCTTAAGCGGCTCGTTTCCAAGCAGGTCCCGTTGAGGTGTAAATCCTCGGAATTTCTGTCTGCGCGCATAGTTAGGTAAATCGACAATTCGGCTATCGGACCCTGTCGCGCGTGGACAGAATAGTTGGCTGATTTACGGTGTGATTAAAAACACACCCGAAGCTGGATTTCGGCGTTGATCCGAAAGGTGCGACTAGGTTTGCCACGGTCGGTGGGCGTGCGGCCATGATTGGCTGAAAGCGGTCGTCCGCAAGCCGGAGTGGTGGAAAACCACAACTATATATATATATATATATATATATATATATATATATATATATATATATATATATATATATATATATATATACATATATATATATATATATATATATATATATATACATATATACATATATATATATATATATATATATATATATATATATATATATATATATATATATATATATATATATATATATATATATATATATATATATATATATATATATATATATATATATATATATATATATATATATATATATATATATATATATATATATATATATATATATATATATATATATATATATATATATATATATATATATATATATATATATATATATATATATATACATATATATATATATATATATATATATATATATATATATATATATATATATATATATATATATATATATATATATATACATATATATATATACATATATATATATATATATATATACATATATATATATATATATATATATATATATATATATATATATATATATATATATATATATATATATATATATATATATATATATATATATATATATATATATATACATATATATATATGGACACTGTAGGTGTCCTATAAAGTCATCAGTATTTTCTTTAACTTTTGCACTGTTGCACAATGGAAATGTGGGACAAATGACCTTGTTTGTTTCGCTCTGATCAGCCAAAGGGATTGCTTGTTCAGCTAAATGTCAGGCTGGTGGAAGACAAGCTGGGGAAAAGAGGAAGCCTGTACTTTCCTTTACCACAAGAGCTTGGAATAGTAAAGGGGTAAACCACAAGATAAATATTGCTTGACATGCAGTTACGCAGGAGTTAGGGAAAAAAAAAATATATGCAGAGCTGAAGCTGAGCTTGCCAGAGTTGGTCTATGCGAACTATTGTACGTTCCTAGCCACTCTCCATATGCGCATATGTTTGATGTGTAATAAACTCTTCTTTACCTAAACATTGGTGTGCACAGAACTCTATCTCAACAATTGGCGCAGCAAGCAGGGGCGAGCCATGTCGGGAGAGGGGGCGAGATTCCCTGGTGAGACAAAGGAGGAAATATCCGGGCAGTTCAAGATAAGGTAAGAAAAGTTGCCTCCTTTCTCGCACTGGGGACACAGGCTCGCTGCTCTCTACGGTCTGTCCTCACCTTGAACAAACAAGGGGAGAAGGAGTTTCGTGCACATCAAAAAAGGGGGTACCCGGTCCGGAAAGGGAGATTGAGGGAGGGGAAAGGTGTGAAAACACCCGACCCAGCCCAAGAGCACTCTAGGAAGGACCAAGGGGAACAGGGTCCCAAGGGCAGATTGAGGGAGTGGAAAGGTGTGAGAAACACCTGACCCAGCCCAAGAGCACTCCAGGAAGGACCAAGGGGAACAGGGTCCCAAGGGCAGATTGAGGGAGTGGAAAGGTGTGAGAAACACCTGACCAAGCCCAAGAGCACTCCAGGAAAGACCAAGAGAAAATGGGAGGGAAGGTGGTCAAACCTAAACCGGATAAAAATGCACCACCTCCCGATTCAGCCGCAGGGCTAATGTACGAAAAATATGGACCAAGGTCGTGTGATCAATTAGAATTATGGTACAAATGGACACAAAGGGACCCATATCCATTGCCAAAATGGCGTTCTTTAAGATGAGAAATCGTGAGAAATTTATCATCTTGACTCAGGCATCGGGCAAGCGATAAGTTGAAGCCCGAACCAGACTACAAAGCTGTTGAGATGTGGGAGGAAGAAGCATTATAAGTAAATGATGCTGCAAATAGGGTAGTAGCAAATAAAGTGTTACGACTAAAAGAACAATTTGAGAAAACACAGTGCCCCACCCATGCAACGGCAGTGCAGGGGCGGGACAGTCAAGGGAGAGTACCAGGTAACCCACCTGAGAGTTTAGTTAATCCGCCGAGTTTGTACCCAACCCTCGAAGGTATAGATAATACAGAGAAGAGATAGTATAGATAATAGATAGATAATATCGATAGATAATAGATAATAGATAGATAATAGATAGATAATATCGAATAGATAATATCGAAGGTATAGATAATATAGATAATACCGAGAAGAGATAATACAGCTGGCCACGGCTTCTGCCTTCCTGGTGAGGGAGGTAACCCCAGCGACGCAGGTGGTAGGAAACGTTCTGGGGCAACCAGCACAAACCGTATACCAACCATTTAGAGAATATGAATTAAGATCCATGAGGGAGCGAGTGTTGGAGTTAAAGGGAAATGCAGAAGCGACAAAGGAGCTAATGATGCAGTGGATAGAGACCCACCGCTGTACCCATAGGGATATCAGTATATCGTGCCATGCAGTGTTGTCCGCATCAATCTGGAGGAAGCTAGACAGGAAGCTGCATGGCCAGCGGAAGACGACCCGAATTGGAATAACCAACAATGACGACAAGCGCGCCAACAGTTGTATGATGCAATTGGAATGGCACTACAACCAGCCACGCTAGATTGGGACAGGATCTATGAGACAAAGCAACGCCCAGGAGAACAGGCGGCTGAATTAATGCACCGGTTAGTGCAGGCATTCCAGCAATATGGGGGGTTTCAAACTGAAGTGGATATACCACCGCGAGTGTTGACTAACTTCCTAATGGAAGGACTCAGACCCCCAGTGAAAAAACAATTAAAATATGTGATGCTGGAATGGCAAACTATGGTGCCAAAAGCTGTTCGTACATCAGCTGACCAATGCTCAGCTCGATTAGAGGAAAGGGAAGGCGCAAGAGTGAAGGTGAAGGAGGAAGTGTTTCAGATGGTCTTGTTAGACAAAATTACGGAAAGGGGCAGGAGTAAAGATTGGAGACAGTGGGAACCTGAGGAAGATGATACAGATTCAGAAGAGGAGGCTGCCAGACAATGGGGACGACGAATGGGAATTCCGCCAAGACCCCCATCAGCAGCACAGGGAAAACGGCCCAAGAAATGGGGAGGAAGGAATAGAGGTCCAGAACGAACGCCACCGCAGACCCGTTCCAGGAGCACTCTGGATCAAACCCAAACACGGCTGACTGCGCCGCAGGGGTGTTTCCGATGTGGGGATCCAAACCATTGGAAAAGGGATTGCTCGCAGGAAAGGGATTGACCACAGGAAAGGGGACCGAGGCGGCAGCAGGACCGTAAGCCGTATTGACAAAACGCGGGCGGACCTGTCTTGCGAGGAGCGATGCTGACATTGAACCCAAGAGAGGAGCCGACAAATGACCTTGTTTTTTTCGCTCTGAGCAGCTAAAGGGATTGCTTGTTCAGCTAAATGTCAGGCTGGTGGAAAACAAGCTGGGGAAAAGAGGAAGCCTGTACTTTCCTTTACTCAAGAGCTTGGAATAGTAAAGGGGGTAAACCACAAGATAAATCTTGCTTGACATGCAGTTACACAGGGGTTGGGGTAAAAAAAAAAAAAATATATATATATATATATATATATATATATATATATATATATATATATATATATATATATATATATATATATATATATATATATATATATATATATACACACAGAGCTGAAGCTGAGCTTGCCAGAGTTGGTCTATGCGAACTATTGTACGTTCCTTGCCACTCTCCATATGCGCATATATTTGATGTGTAATAAACTCTTCTTTACCTAAACATTGGTGTGGACAGAACTTGATCTCAACATATATATATATATATATATATATATATATATATATATATATATATATATATATATATATATATATATATATATATACATATATTGTAACAATGAGCACCGAGAAGAGATAATACACAAACAAGAAATGAGGACAGATGAAGTAATATGCAAATAATTCACTTTTCACCACCTCGACAGCCAGCAGTATCAGCCGAAACTATCATTTAGTTGGCAGTGTTGGTGCACAATTGGATCATCAAAGCCAGCTTTGAATGGTTTTGATATGCCATACACGTACTTGTTAAAATGAGGAAGTGACCAACCCAAAACTTTTGTGAAGGTAGTTCGTTGTGTACTGTCCATGACTGACTGATATGAGAAGTATTCATGAACGTGATGTCAAATATGTTTGTCAGTTAACAATGGGCTTTGTACTTTTTGCAAAAGGTTCTGATACATTAGGTTCTTTATAAACTGAGTCAATCCACTGATGTGTGTCAGTCTTATCAATTTACTCCTCACTTCCTCATCAACAATATGTATGTCACAGTTATGATGCTCAGCTGCTGTACGAGTTGAGGTTCCTGGACCTAAATTATGTTTTAAAAATAATTTCAAATGTTTGTGTGTTTGTCTGTGTGTTTGCTTGTTATTCGTTTATGGCTTAACTAGAGCACCAAGAGGCCCAAAGTTTTGGATCTCAGTATTTCAGAATCTGGGAAAGGTTTTAAGCCATTACATGTTTGCCTTGGCTGTCGTTTTCAGGCCACTAAAGGCCGCTATAAAGTGTATATTGGGATGTGTGGTCAGATAGTGCTGCCACCAGCCCGCTAGCAAAAGGTAACCAGCATGAGGCCAATAACTCAGTCGCTTTTCAATGTCCAACACATCCCAAAACCCCCGCTGGGAAAAGCTCACAACCAGGAGGGCAATAACTCCATACATTTTCAATGCACAACATGTGCCGAACCCATACAAAGCTTTCCACTGTCAAAAGCAGTGTCAGCTGCAAAAATGTGACCTGCAGTATTAGTCAGTTTACAATTGCTTTATCATCATTTTATGGAAATGACTGCCCACCCCTTGGAAATATCAGTTGCTATTAGGAGTGGGCACCTTCTATGTCTTTCGCAGACTGCAGTTAAAGTTCCATTTTAACTTTGAGATCTTACATGCTGACTGCAATTCAAAATCCTTGTTACCTTCGCATTCTGCGAAAGGTTATGTTTTGGTCGCTGTGTATTTATTTATTTGTGAATATGTGTGTTTGTTTGTTATTCACATAACTCAGAAAGTATTAAACCGAATTGCATGAAAATTGGTGGGATGATTCGTGATTATCCAAGGACGATTTGATTAGATTTTGGGAGCGATCGGGTCAAAGGTCAAGGTCAAGGTCATGAAAAGGTCAAAAAAAGTTTTGAGCATAACTTCCTTCATAAGACAGCTATCGACATGCAACCAACGCCATATTGTTCCATGATGAAATACCTTTCGGGTACGTGGTGTCAGATTCGATGTGACGTCATCAGAAGTACGTCAAAATGACGTCACAAGATGACGTAAATTTTCAATTTTCGACCTCATCAGTTTTGATCATACCGTTTTGTAGGATTTACCTTAAGGACGTCACACACACCAAATTCAGACTGACCGTTATGACGTGATTGACGTTTGAACATAACGTTTTTCAATTGTGGCTAAAATGTCCTGATATTTTATATTCAAATATCTATGTAATTTGTTAAGGAAATTGTCCCAAATCCAGGCATTATGATCAGTACCAAAATATCTGCTTATTTATGAACAGGTTTTGCAAATTAACTCTATGGTCAAGGTCAAGGTCACACTCAAGGTCAAAATATACTTGTATGCATAACTTCAGATCTAATAGAGCTATTGACATGAAACCAACGTAAAAAATGTTCCGTGAAATAAGAGCTTTCAGGATGGTAGTCCGCGATTGGTAGTGACGTCATTGGAAGTGCGTCAAAATGACGTCACAAGATGACGTCATTTTTAAACTTTCGATTTTTTTCAGTGTTTATCATTCCATTTTGTTGGACTGCCCTCAATGACGTCTAACACCAAATTTGACATCCATCGGACTGATGGTTGTGATGCCATGGACGTTTTTAAATGACGTTTTTCAAATGTGCCCGGAAAAAAGTAGCGGCGGCGAAGGTATGCGCTCTACCGAGTGCCCGTTCTCGTTAACTGTGTAATGATGCCTAAAAAGTATAGATGTGTGTTAGTCGCTGCATGTTGGTAAGGACCATTGCAGCAAGTGCTACTGTAGATTAACTTTAATATCTTCTTTGCTGGATACAATTTTTAAAAATCCTGATTATCTCTGTATCTTAAAAATAATTTCTAAATGTTTGTGTGTTTCAATTTCAAAACAGGAAATGCCTGCCACACATTCACTCTGAATGTGTGGCATGCATCTCCTGTTTGTCAACACTTTTGCATTACGTGCTGGTGTGGCTGAAGAGTTCATGGTCAGCATTACAGGAAGAAGGTACTCCCTCATGGCACAATTTGTTGGACTGGCTCTATGGCCGAGGAACACGTCCTCGCCTTTGTTACAATGTTTCATATTCTTTGACCTTTCTTACTGAAAAAGGGGTCTCATAATGCCAGTGGTTCCCAAAGTTTTTGTTAGGCCATGGACTCTGGCCCTGTTGGCTGGAGTGTATGTGTCTGGTTGACCATGTGCTTTGGCCTTCAGGCCAAAGTGCATGCATATATTAGTTTGATAAGCTTTGTTGGAGTGTGTACTTTGGCCATAGGGATGAAGTATAGGTCATTAGCTTTGTTAAAATATTTGATTTTTAACTTTTTATATTTAAAAACGGTAATCTCATAACACCAGTGATCCTCACCATTTACGGTAAGACCATGCATTATCTGGCTCTATGGGTTAACCATGAGCATGAGAATGTGTTTTTGTATGACCATGTGCTTTTGCCTTTGAGTGAAACTGCATCTGTATTATTATTTCGACAAATTGTTTGACTGCATGTACTTTCATCTTAAGGCTGAAGTACACATCCTTAGCTTTTTTATAACGTTTTTTTTTTTTTTAAGAAACATACAAAAAGCTCCTATCGACTGAGGCCAATGGTCCCTTGTATTTTTTTTCTTCATTTTTTTCTACAAGAGCAAGGCTCATGGAAGAGAAAGGTTAAATTGACAGTGGGGTAGGTCAGGTAAGATATGGGAGCATGCGCCGGAGCAGCGCGTCAGTTAGACAGACGTTAACGGGGCAACAATTGAATTCACATCACATGTAAATAAACAACATACTTTCATCCATATGCATTTGTAAAGCTTTACATTTGACAATTAAAATTGCATCATAACACATGACCTTTAGGATTGTTTTTCTGTTCAAAAAAAAAATCAAGAAAAGTTCTTTAGGCATAGATTCTAATACACACAGCCGAAAGCGTCAGAAATTTAAAGCTAAGCCTTTGTCGGAACAAAGCATTTAAAAATATGCAGCAGCTTTTAAAATTTTTTTAATTGTCAAAGATGGAGCTCATTGTGCACAAAACAACCAAAGACAAATCTTTGCATCCTCTTTCACAAATATTTATGCTCCACATGTATAAAAAATTGTTGCACACACCTACTCAAAGCAAGTATATTTGTCCTCAAATGCTGTATTCTGCAAAGTGTCTCCACGTCAATAATTATAATTATCAAAAAAGTATTGATAAACAACTGCAGGAGCATCTATTTCCCGTTTTCCTGATGGAGTGTGAAAGCGTTTGACTAAGATCATGTAATATAATGTAAATGAGCCATCTGCTGTTTTATAGTTTCCTGGGTCAGAACGAGCCAAAAAACTGAACGCATTAACATATGGTATTGTGACAATTTCTCAAAGTGGATGCGCTGTGGATTGTCTGTAGGTTGCATTATAAATGGAATGTATTCGCTATCGCAAGCTCAGGTGATGGAGCCGTTTCTTCAACACAGCCAAATCGCGGTTAGTTGGGTCACATGCTTAACAACAAAAATAACAATTACTCTCATAGCACCTTTCACATTACCAACGCACAATACACAACACCAGCACAGCAGGAGAAATCATTATGAGACATATTTAAGGATAATGTTTACAAATTAGTCCTAAGCATTTGAGAAGGTCAATGTTCAAATGGAGTTCTAAAAAAATATTTCAATCTGACAAAATAAACGGTTGTTCGTATGCTTATTCTTGAGCATGAATAGTTAATCATGCCTTACAAATAACTCCTATATAAAATATATCTAAATAAAGTAATGTAACGTATTTTAATACAAAATTGCCAAAAAAAAGCCTGGCCACAGGAATATAATTAAAGTGACCTGAATAGTGCTCCATTAAGGCTGGAAATCCATCAGTAACGATAAGTCCAAGACTAATGTCCCATAAATGTCGATTGTACACTGACCCATTTCACCTTCAGAGCCTTCAGTCATGATCGAATATTCCTTTGTGATACGAAGGCCAATAATAAAGTTTTGACTTCACAGTTGGCGATTGATTATTGGAGCGGGATTCAATGACAAATTTGGTCCACTGGTTGCATCATTTCAGAGGCACAAGTGTGCCATTAATGCAGTAGCCTTGCACGTGAGATAGAGCAGGAATTTGGTCAGTGTACCTGTACATAATGGGCCCACTCTTTGTCGAATGCAGCGCGGGGTGTTTATCGTTCATCAGGAGATGAAAGTAGATGGGTTGCCAGATGAACGGCCATCCGAAGGATGGCACACTCATTGCTGCAACCAATCTGACAGTTTATAGTCTGGTCAGGAATCAAACCCAGCCGAAACAGCTCAAAAGCGAAAATGCTACCTTATAGATATGATCTCAGCCTGTAGGTGGGATTCAGTAGCTGTATTTCTCTCTATGTCCATAAGTGTGGTGTTTGATTGAAACCAACAAGTAAAATCTCAAGGGAGGATCAAAACATCAGATGTAATTAAATGTTTCTGCTGCCCCTGCCCCTCCAAAGCCCTCTTTATCACCAAATGACATCAGATAATTCTGTATGGTAATTAGTTCAGATTGACAGAGTCATACTCCAACGTGAATTGACGTCTGTTTTAATTAATACAACTGCTGGTGTATGTCAGCTTGAAGAGAAAGTGAGGAGAAAGCTGCGCTTGTGCTTATTCTGGCGCTCTCAATTTTTTTTTTGTCTTTTGTTGACCGGACTGAAGGAGAAGTAAACCTCTTTGCACTAGACTTGGTTGGGTAATGATTAGAGCACATGTGTCGAGTCTGCGAGGCCGGTGGTTCACATCAGGCCCAGGCCAAATCACACCAAAGATTGAAAAAATGTAAAGATGAAAAAGGTACATTTAATGCATGAGGCTCAGCATTGAAAAAGGAAACAAACAAACCGAGGTAGAGATAAACACCCATAGGTTAGCAACCATTGTGCAGGCTTGAGCGGCTGAATGGCCTCTTCCTACATTGATGTTAACCTTGCAAAAGAACTCATATTAAACAATATTATTATGACCAGAGTACCCACCCTATGGGAGATCTTGTTCCAATAATGCAACGCGTTCTTGTGAGGAATACCTTTATGTGTGTCGGGTGGTGTATAGGCAACCCGGCAACCGGTGTATCGGCAAAAATAAATAAATAACCCAGGTTACATGCACGAAGAAAAAACATACTTAATGCTTACAATTCAAAGCACCTCACTGCACTGGAAAATGTGGAGACAGGAATACTGTACTATAAATGGTGGAGACTTGTAATACCTTCCCCCACCTGGAGGCGGCGCTACACAACACACATCAACATAGAGAATTTGTATCCCCACTCCTCATAACCCCCACCCCAAGACCACCGGTGAAGATAAAAACACCCCTATACAGTTCATTAATTGGAGTCATGCTGAATCTCTGCAGCAAATCTGGATGTAAGTGGACCCAAACTGTAGGAGAAGTCGCGTGACAAACACATAAACACACAAGCCCACAAACAAACACACAAACACCGGTCCATGAATTAAAGTGAGGATTGAACAGTGAGATGACGAGAGTTGGTGTCAAAGCCACCCAATGCTCGCCTGTTTATACATTTATCGTTTTTAAAAGACTCGTCTGATAATTAATAATTTTATTAAAGCATTGCAGTGAAGTCTGATCCAAATAATTTTAAAGCAATATATGTACTTGTATATTGTAATCAGTAACGAGAGTGCAAGTGAGCACAATATATGCCTGAACAAGAAGGTATATACAGAATTGTGCTACTACATGGAAAAGGCAACCACTTCAGATGACTAACGTATGTCGCGACATTCCGTATCCACAGTCTGTACCTATATACCAGATATGAAACGTGAAAGTTGAAAACTTTGGGAGTTAGAGTGCGAACAGGAACAGATGGAAAACAGCATCCTGGTTGCCATGGCAACCACTTTAGATGACGAACGTATGTCGCGACACACCGTCTCCACAGTCTGTACCTATGTACCAAATATGAAATGTGAAAGTTTAAAACTTTGGGAGTTAGAGTGCAGACAGGAACGGATGGACGGACGGACGGACAACACATAATACGCCCCGATATATATATATATATATATATATATATATATATATATATATATATATATATATATATATATATATATATATACATACATATATACATACATATATATATATATACATATATATATACATATATACATATATACACATATATATATACATATATACATATATACATATATATATATATACATATATATATATATATATATATATATATATATATATATATATATATATATATATATATATATATATATATATATATATATATATATATATACATATATATATATATATATATATACATATATATATATATATATATATATATATATATATATATATATATATATATATATATATATATATATATATATATATATACATATATACATATATATATATATATATATATATATATATATATATATATATATATATATATATATATATATATATATATATATATATATATATATATATATATATATATATATATATATATATATATATATATATATATATATATATATATACATATATATATATATATATATATATATATATATATATATATATATATATATATATATATACATATATATATATATATATATATATATATATATATATATATATATATATATATATATATATATATATATATATATATATATATATATATATATATATATATATATATATATATATATATATATATATATATATATATATATATATATATATATATATATATATATATATATATATATATATATATATATATATATATATATATATATATATATATATATATATATATATATATATATATATATATATATATATATATATATATATATATATATATGTATATATACATATATATATATATATATATATATATATATATATATATATGTATATATACATATATATATATATATATATATATATATATATATATATATATATATATATATATATATCAGGTCAGGTATGGTCAGGGTCAGGGTCAGGGTCATTGAGGTCAGGGTCAGGGTCATTGAGGTCAGGGTCAGGGTCAGGTATTGAGGGGTCAGGGAGCATGTGCCAGAACAGCGCGTCGCTGCGTCCACTTTCCGCCGGTACTCCAGGGGCCTCTGTCTGGCCATCCCCCAGGTAGATGCCAGGCCCATCCCCATCTCCTTGAGATGATGGTCAACCTGCTGCAACCATGAGGCACGTGTCAAGCATGTGTTTCAGACTCCTCTGTCAAGAGCCTACCACTCTCTGCTCGAACTGCAGTGCTCCGAGGGATGGGCTAAGATGAACGTAATGCGCGAATTCCCCTGTAAGCGGGACGAGAATCACCTGTCCACAGGTGATGCTCTACCCCCTCACAGATTCCTCGCACATAGGCTTCCTTGTCCACCCTCAGTGCACGTACAGTTTTACGCCTCAGCTCCCTGAACAGCTCAGCTCTGCCATTCAGCCTGGCCCTGCGACTCTGGTCAATGGCATCCAGTGTCCCTTGAGAGACAAAATTCTTCTTTGCCCTGCAGTGAGCTCCAAGACATCCACCGGCAACATCAAGGACGGTGGTCTTGAAGGCGCTCCACAACTCTACAGGACCCCCCAAAGCACCCAGACCCCTCAAGTGTCCACTCAGCCTGTTCCCAAACTCCTCAGCTACTCTCTCATCCCTGAGCTTGGCAACATCCAGCCTAGGCTGGGATGGTACCATTCTCCAGCATTTAAGGTGCAGCTTTAGAGTTGCTACAACAAGCCTGTGGTCAGTATTGAGGAACTGAGCACTCCGGTAGACCCTGCAGTTCTGGATCATCCTCCAACGACCGTCAATGAGGACATGGTCAATCTCCTTTGCCACACCGCCAGCGTTGGAATACCAAGTCCAGTGATGAGCTTGTGGGCGCTGAAACCATGAACCAGCCACCCTAAGTCCATGACTTCTTGCAAAGTCAAGGAACTTAGTGCTATTCTGGTTCATAGTTCCTGACCCATGGGGACCAACACACACCTCATAACCGTCTCTATCAGTTCCAGTCGATGCATTGAAATCCCCCAAGACTAGAAGTGTATCTCGTCTGGGGCACTGATCAACCACAGACTCGAGTGTGGCGTAGAATGCATCCTTCACGGTGAGATCAATCGCCTCAGTCGGAGCATAAACAGAGACCAGGGAAATGACACCTAAGGAGTGACGAATCCTTAATCTCATAATACGCTCGTTGACCGGTGTTACCTCAATTATCATTGGGGTCAGCTTATTGGACACAGCTACAGCAACTCCTTGGGTATGGTAACCATCAGAGCGACCAGACCAATAGTAGGTGTAACCACCCACCATTATCTCGCCGCAATCCGGTCTCCGAACCTCAGAGAGAGCTGCAATCCCGATGTCCAAACGCTTGAGCTCAGATGATAACAGAGACAGGTGATCATCCTCTCTTCAGGATAGGACATTCCAGGCACCCACCCGAAGGGACCGCCTCAGGTTAACCCAAGGAGACCGCCGTCTGGTGGACGACACCTCAGCACCACTCCGATACACTCTCCCGCAATCTGACCCAGGGATGTTACCCCGTGGTTTCCCTCCTATCATCAAAGATTGGGGGTCCCGAAGGCTTTGCCCCAATCCCGTCATCCGGTGAGCTGCCCTGTGAAGGGAAGCTGCACAGGAGGTACTCCCACAGAGTGGGTTTTCAGATTTTTTTGCGTTTTTGCGTTTTGCGGAATGAAGGGTTTTACGGTGGCCGAATCTGCCACCACCTGCCACCAGTGCAAATCCTGCCACCAACCTCCTAATAAGAAGTAACCCAACTGCAGGACGACATCTGCAGACACAGTTGGGCACTAGATATGGATGGTCGTTGGCTCACAAGGAGCTCCTCCGCCCTTTGACAGGTTTTGTTTTTAATCCTGCTGGGTGTCCATAGTCCGGGAGCCAACCGATCAAAATTAAAAAAAAATTGCCCGGTCTGCTATAAAATTTTTGTGTTGATTTTCATAAAGAGACACCCTTTGAGTATATGAAAACCAATGTTGGCAATGGTGAAACTCTTGCGCAACAACACAGTCAACACTTTTGCGAGCCCCCTCTGATAACAAAATGTTGGCAAAAGCGAAGATGTAGGATGGGGGTAGGGGTAATTCATATTGTCCTAAAATCATAACCACTAAACCTATATACACAAATGACCCCTCATATTAAAGAGGAGTTCATTTCCTATATCACCATTGGTGTAGATTTAACCTACCTTCAATTGACAAGGTTATATGTCAAACAACAAAAGATTTATGTAACTCAGAAATGCTTGACTATCAATGGGGTCAGGAACAAGAACATACTTTTACATGCCATGGTTTTAAGGAAGATAAAATTAGAAATGGATTAACACAATATTGTGACATGAAACATCCTCTTCAGAGGAAGAGTCACTCTCTGAAACAACTCCACCACATGAACCTCTCTGACCAAGGCATATGCATGTCACTCAGCAAGGCACAGCAGCCTTTTTGCATGAACATCGTTTCAGACATTTGGATAATTTGCACATGCAAGACACCGTTTTGTCTATGTTTGGCTTGGCTGGCTTAGACATGAGAATTGGGACCAGTTTTCCATTGATAAGGGTTCTGCCAAATGTTGTGGCTGGGGGAAGTGCTCGGTCACTGAGATGTGCACGTCTATACAGAAGCAATTGATACAATGCTCTTAAAACAAGGAAGTAAAACGCATCTTCTGTTGCTGGCAGTGACCTAAGGTCTAATTTTGAAGAGACAAACATATGCTGCCTGAGGGTATCCAAACAGCTGAACCCTTTTTGGCCATGCAGAGCAGGTCCAGTATACTCTGGCCTCATCAATGACACATTCTGTTGCTGCCATTTCACTATCTCTTCCAAAATCAACAAGGTGGGGAAGGTTTCCTATCAGTCCCAGAGAAACCTGTGCCGCTCTTCTTTTCACAGGAACACAGGCATCATCCCAACTGACTGGAAGAGGGGCCTTGTTGTCCCTCTCTGGAAAGGGAAGGGTGATAGCCAAGACTGCAAAAACTACCGAGGGGTGACGCTGCTCTCAGTGCCGGGCAAGGTCTTTGCTCGGATAATTCTTGATAGGGTTTGCCACCATCTGCTTGAGCACCAGCGTCCAGAGCAGTCAGGCTTTACACCAAAGAGGTCAACGATTGACCGTATCCTTGCACTTCGTGTCCTCACCGAACACAGACGAGAGTTTCGGCAGGGGCTGCTTGCAGCCTATGTTGATCTCTGTAAAGCGTTCGATTCAGTGAATCGGGATGTCCTCTGGAGGATTCTTGGTCTTCGTGGGGTGCCACCGAAACTGATCGATCTGATGTCTGAACTCTACTCTGGTACTGAGAGTGCTGTGAAGTGTGGTGGTACCATCTCTGACTTATTTCCAGTTGTTACTGGAGTTCGTCAGGGATGTGTACTTGCCCCCACACTTTTCAGCACTTGTATGGACTGGATTCTAGGGAGGATGTCGGAGAGATCAAGTTGCGGTGCATCGTTTGGCAATGTCAAGATCTCAGACCTTGATTTTGCAGATGATGCAGTCATCTTTGCGGAGACTTTAGACATCCTCTTGGGGGCCCTCGAGGTGCTGAATGAGGAGTCGGAGCCATTGGGATTACGGATTTCTTGGGTCAAAACTAAGATCCAGGCTTTCGGTGACATCTTGGATGCTGCTGTCCTGTCTCTGTCTGTTTGTGGTGAGGATGTTGAGGTCGTGGAGAGATTCACTTACCTTGGCAGTGATATTCATGTCTCCGCAGGTTGTGAGCCGGAGGTCAATAGACGTCTGGGTCGGGCCTGGGGAGTCATGGATTCACTGGATCATGGGGTGTGGCGCTGCCGGTACCTGTGCGGGAGGACGAAAGTCTGAGTCTTCAGGTCCTTGGTACTTCCAGTCTTGCTCTATGGGTGCGAGACTTGGACTTTGACCAAGGATCTGAGACGGAGACTTAATTCCTTTGGTACCAGGTCTCTTCGGAGAATCCTTGGCTATCGCTGGTCGGATTTTGTGTCCAACGAGCGGTTGCTGAGAGAGACTCGGATGAGATTTGTTACCTGCATAGTCCGTGAGCGTCAGCTGCGGCTGTATGGACATGTGGCTCGTTTTCCTGACGCTGATCCTGCTCACCAGATTCTCTCAGCGAGGGAGTCTCATGAGTGGGAGGCCAGTGGGCCGACCACGTGCCTCATGGTTGCAGCAGGTTGACCATCATCTCAAGGAGATGGGGATGGGCCTGGCATCTGCCTGGGGGATGGCCAGATGGAGGCCCCTGGAGTACCGGCGGAAAGTGGACGTAGCGACGCGCTGTTCTGGCACATGCTCCCATACCTGACCTGACCTCTTCTTTTCCCCTTCTGAATGGGTAGCTCACTGTGTCACATCCACACAACACATATGTGCACAGAAGTGTAGCTGCGACATCAAGAGGATTTTCTGGTACTTCTTGCTCAACACTTCTACCAGCTCATGAATAGGTAGGTATTGATTCTGCCGTTGTATCCAGAGTTCTTGCAATGTGTTCAAGCAGCAGAAGTGATATATACACAGCATAATTATGTCTGTATCTGTTGCATGCACAACAGCTCGATGGTGATCAAGATATTCCACACAATATGCAAGATGAGCAATAATCCTTGTGTCTGCCTCTTCATGTTCTTCACAAGGTAAGTCCAGAACTGAACTTGATGCTGATGTGATGGAAAGAGTGTGACCTTTGTTTTCCATCATACTACCAAGAATGATGGTCACTCCATCCGGAATAGCTTCAGGACTCTCACAAAGGGAAGTGCCAATGAAGTTCTGAAGATTTCCTTTATTTCTTGGATTCTTCATGAATAAATTCCAGTCCGGAATTTCTAGACTCTTGGATGGTGAGAATTGTCTTGCCTGGTCTGTCTGGTTTCTCCTCTGCTTCTCATCACCCTTCAAAGTATGGCTATCATCAAAATCATACTGATCACCAATGATGTTGACACAGTTGCACATTTCAGGTTTCAACTGCAGGATACACCTGCTTGCGAAGATACAGCTGGGGAAGTTCACCAAATGTTTTCGCACCCATTTTTTGGTATTTATTTACAAATGCCATTGTGTCTACCAGATAAACTGTGTATAGGTCACTCTGTGGTAATGATGGCAGCTGTAAAACAACATCCTGCTCAGCTTCAGCAATTAGCACTGCCACGAAATCAGACTCGTTGCCTTTGCGCATTACAACCCCCTGTGCTAAGCGTGGATCAACCTCAAACAGGGATGATGGATAGTCTGTCCACTCATGGGAAAATGCAATCTGTCTTGTGACTGGGTCGGCATCTCGATAGAAACACAGCACACGTGTAGTTGCAGTCTCATCTTGATAGATCCTGATTAAACTCTGTTTCCTTGATGGTTTTGATTTCTTCTGTGAGGAGAAAGTTACCAGCTTCAGTGGTTCAATCTTAATAGAGACCACCTCTTCTGCTTTCATAATGGCTTCCATGCCCTTAGCTTGAGCATGGACCAAGTCTTTTGAAGCAGCCTTCTCACTAGTTGCTCTATTGAGCAGATCCACTTGGTTGTTACACTGGAATGGGTTTATCATCTGCTGGCATATCACTTTCTTGATCTCCTCAACATGCATATGTTCTTCTGTTGCCTGCTTCTGTGTTTCTCCATGATGAGTAGATTCCTGTTGGCCTAGATTAGCCATAGACTTTATGTTCTCTGATACAGCTGTGAGAAATGGTGCTGTTTTCACATATTTATCTCGAGCAGCTGGTGCCTGAGATATGCGTTTGAACAGAGATGTCTTCCCTTCATTGTTGTATGTCTGCTCCAGGGCCATG
>NC_140972.1:78949462-78954462 GCF_056783735.1 Eptatretus burgeri | reverse complement strand
TCCTCGTGCCGCGATGGCGGGCAAGCCGCAATGTCCGCGCAGCTGCGCCCCGACTCCGTGCCCCTGGCGTGATCGGCGAGCCCTCTCTGGCATGCTCCGCGCAAGCAGTTTGGTTGGCACCACGTTTAGGGTGGGGGAGGAACGGGCCCCCCCGGCACTATCTCAGCGCGGATGGGGGGGGAATTGCTGATGCTCAGGGAGAGGGGATGGCTGGCTGGCCTGGACCCCGCGACGAGACGAGCGACCTCCACACCGCAACCTCGATGCCGACCGCCATATTCACTCGACTCGAACTCAAACTCTTCACTCGCCCCGACCAGCCGCCTGCAACTGAACCGCCATTTTCACTTGCCCCGACCAGCCGCCTGCAACTGAACCACCCGAGTCACCTTGTGCTCACGTCTTTATAGGCCTCAGGAGGAGACTATATGCAAATTTCAGGATCAAAACGCGATTGGAGGCGGGGCCACGCCACCCTCTGTTCAGCCATTGGTGCGACAAAAAGGGGGCGTGAAGCCTTTTTGATCCGAATTCCTCTCGTAAAGAATCCACGCTCATCGCGCTTGGAGGCGGGGCCATACCGCCCGACGCTCGCCCATTGGACGGAAAAAAAAGGGGCGTGAAGCCTTCCTGATCCGGATTTCTCCCTCGGAAAGGCCGCCATTCGCGCTCGCAGCTCGATGCGTTCGACACCAATCGCTGAACGGGCCCTAGACTGCACGACGTTTGGTGTTGACTGGTGGTGTGGTCGATGGTTGTAGAAGGAGATAGGCGAAGGTGGTGGGGGGTTTGCTGTGGTGGTTTGGTGGTTGGCGGGCGTCGTTTGGGAATGGCGGTGAAGCGATGTTTGCGGGATGGAGTTGTGAAGGTAAAGGTAGTGGCTGTTTGCGTTGTTGGCGGCTTAATGGTCGAAAATAACAATAGAGAAAGAAAAATGGCTAACTCAAAGCGTCGCAGCCTGGATGAATCACACATATTCCCTCTATACAAAGGGTTTGGGCTAACTACACATGAACTTACCGATATATCTCACCTGAGGACTCTTTATGGTGTAATGCGAATTTCCACAACCGTAACAATATATCGGGCATATAAAAAAGTGTGGTAGATAAAAACATTAGAAAGAAAAAAATAACTTGCACCAAAAACTTTAACATTTTCACGCTGATGCTGACGCTGGGGTATCACTATCGCTCTCTGTTCTTCGAACAGGCGAGCTAAAAATCTGACGGAGCCAAGTGGAGACTTGTTTTCCATGCTTACAACTGAACATCAGCCTTCTTCTTCCATATCGGCACGATTAGCCCTGTCCTCCAATTCCCCTGAATCGAACCCTCTCTCATACATACATTCAACACCGTCTTTGTCCAACTGACTCTGACTTCTCCCACAGCAACTAGCATCTCTGTACGCACCTCATCAATGCCTGGCGCTATTCCCTTCTTCATCCTTTTTAATGCTGTCCACACTTCTTCTTCTGTTATCTCCATTAATTGCGCTTCCTCCCCAGATCAATAGCTCCTTGAAATATCCTTACCATGCCTTCAATACGGCCCCCCTCTGGCACTATCCTCCCGCCACCATCCTGAATCACCCCCCATGTATTTACTGTCCTCATACCTGTCAAAAGCCAATTTATAGATCATCTTATTGTAACCATCCTCTTCAAACTTGATGTACAGGAGGAGGAGGTATTAATAAGTGGCATTCATTTTCAGCACACCTCCATATTACACACGAGTAAATGATATAAAGGTAATGCCGGGTCCCTCCTCCTACTCGTTCCCCTCCCTCATCCATCCTCGACCCCACCCCCTCCCAACAGACTCCCATACCACCCCTTCCCCTCCCTCCTTCCAATCCACCCCGTCCCTCTGGACTCCCACAAATAAAATTCTTTTACACCATGCAGCAGAATACAAGTATTCAATTAAAGTCAATGTTGTCATATGCAGCGACACATTTTAGAAAATTACTTTACACCACATAATTTTTTTAAATGATTTTACACATTACACGATATACCTTGCAAGGAGGCAATCATGGCAGTGTTATAAGCTGCAACGGAATTGAAATGGTGGTAAAAATAGCGGAATAAAAGTATTCAATTAAAGTCAATGACATCATATGCAGCGACGCTTTATATAAGATTATTTTGCACCAAGTCGTGGGAGACATGCTTGTGATGCTGGGGAAGAGGGTGGAAGGCGTGGCTTGTAGAATGTGTGGTGCTGGTGACACACAGACACAAATTTAGCTTTATATACAAGGTGTTCCAAAAAGACCTGGCCAACTTTGGTTGTTAATATGTTTAGTACCACAAATGACACAATGAGAGCCTTTGTTTTAAATGAAACGAGAAAATATAACCCGTCGCTTCGCTGAACGGGTTATGAAAGGGGGGAGAGGAGGGGTGGGAGAGAGAGGAAGAGAGGAGGGAGAGAGAGGGGAGAGGAAGGATGGAGGGAGCAGAGATAGAGGAAGAAGCGGGGGCGTGGAGAGGGAGAGGATTTGGGGGGGGAGAGGAGGCAGGGGAGGATGAGAGAGGGGGAAGGGGAACAGAGAGGATGGAGGGGAGGGGAAAAGACAGAGGGAGAAGGGAGGGTAGGGGAGAGTACTGATGGAGGAGGGAGGGCAAGCTAGGAAGGAGGGAAGAGCGAGGAAGGGGGGAGTTAGGGAGAGTGACTGCTTACTAAACATTGCTATACACTGCAGGAGGAAAGGGTGCAAGGAGGAGGTGAGAGAGAGACAGAGAGAGGAGGGGGGGGGGAGGAAAAAAAGAGAGAAAGGTGAGGGGTGGAGGTGGGGTAGAATCATGTGTTATGCAAAGAGAATGACATGTTATGCTTATAATGGCCAAACACACACACACAAAAAAACTTGTCTCAGAACAGCTGTACACACGACACAACGGAGTTTGTAAAGTAATCCACTGGCACATCGGAAAACACTGATATCCCAGTTCCAGAAAACTTGTGGGAACATGAACAGAAAGCAATCACTGAAAAACATGGAAGTACCACTGATCACATATGACATAATGATCCCATCGAGCATGAACATGGAAAACAAAGCGTTGCGACCAGATATCAAACTTGCAGTAGGAACAGAAAAAGAGAAGGCATTGTTGAGTGGGGTGATAGGAGCAGTGATTTTGGACTAAACGATGCAGAAATCAAGAAAATGACCAAACATCAAGACCTCAAGAATGAAGTGAAATGATCCTGGAAGCTGAAGAATGCCAAAGTTGAACCAGTAATAGTTTGAGCCAAGGGAATGATGAAGAACCTCACAGAGATATTAAAAACCATCCCTAGGAATATCACGACAAACGAACTACAGGTGGAAGCTGTCCAGGGCTCAGTCACGATCCTGAAGAGAGGCCTCGGCACAAAACTTTGAGAAGAGAAAACTTCACAGCTTGGTCTGCGAATTGTGACCCCTTACAGAAATGAAGGTGGATACTTTGAGCCCACCCTGGGAGGACTCCATTCCACATTCTGAAACCCACATATGTAGATACCAATCAACGACACACACACACACACACACACACACACACACACACACACACACACACACACACACACACACACACACACACACACACACACGGTATCATAAATTTTTTGTTTATCGGCATCAGCAGATTGGAGTCAGTGTGATGACCGACTTCAGTACACACTGTATACAACCCAAAAACCTTGTGTGGCTTTAACCTTTGTTTTGGGGGAATTTCAATCAATTGTTTAAAAAACAACATTTCATTCTAGATGTTTCAAGATGATATGCAGAAACATTATTATTTATAAACAGCTGAAAAATCGTCGTGCCACGGGTTAAAAAAAAAAATTGGCTCTGCAATATAAAAAACATGCTAATATGGCAAATGGCTCAGAAACCGGGTGTTATCAGCTTTGAAACTCAAAGAGAAACCCCATAACGTTTCTAAAGCAAACCCGGTTCATATTAAAAATATCAACCACGTTAGAAACAGCCTTGAGGACAAAGGAAAATGCGATCTCTTGTTCGCTGCTGCGGTTAAAAGTTAAAACATACTGTACCTGTACGTCTGTACATCCATCCTGGCCAAACCAAGGTAGTGTGTTACCCGAGCACACCAAGGTTGTGTGTTCCCGGAGCATTAATTCTTGACATCATGTGTTCCAGTCATACCCAACTCCATTAAAGAGTCACTTAAATTTCGTTTTTCACTTTTAAAAGGTATTGGATAGTTTCCCGCTAAGCTTGTTAAATCACCGGGTTCATAGTCTCCACTCCTGCGTGGCAAACACAGCCTGCCCATGTTCCGGACGAAGTTCCACACGGATATATTACACAGAAACGAGAATAACAAAGGCTTACCTTTTAAATATCTTCTTCTTCTTTCGGCTGCTCCCGTTAGGGGTCGCCACAGGGGATCATCCGTTATGATCCGCATAATGATTTGGCACAGGTTTACGCCGGATGCCCTTCCTGGCGCAACCCTGGTCACCTCTTACAACACAGGGATAAGGTACACCTATTCTTAACCGGGGCATACACCGGGCCCAGTACACTGGTACTCACTTCGTCGACCTCGGAAGGATGACAGGCTGAGTCAACCTCCTGGTGTGTATTAATTCAAGCGGCCAACGGGGCTTGAACTCAGGACCTTTTGGATCCCAAGCCGCTACCCTAACCACTACGCCAACACCAGGCTGAGCTTACCTTTTAAAGATAATTCTTTAAATATGGAATTCAAGTGAAAAATTACCAAATATTAATTAAAAAACAAGTGGTGCCAGGCACAACAAATCCTGCCCATTTAAGGCATAAAGTTATTTTGGGGATCAAATTTAAATTTGATACATCCTTAACCTGAATGTTGATTATAAGGAATAAAATAAGGAATATTTTAGTCTTAGTTTGAAGTCAATTAAACCATTTTTGACAAAGTTATGAGCGAAAAACGATTTTGACCTTTTCGTCACCTGACCTTGACCTTTGACCTAATTGGA
>NC_140972.1:78916962-78941962 GCF_056783735.1 Eptatretus burgeri | reverse complement strand
GATCATACGGATGATCCGCTGTGGCGACCCCGAACGGGAGCAGCCGAAAGAAGAAGAAGAAGATATCTTTCTAAACAGTGACCGACTGATTGATATTGTTACGGCTGTGGAAATTCGCAGTACACCAGTAAGGGTCCTCAGGTGAGATATATCGGTAAGTTCATGTGTAGTTGGCCCAAACCTGTTGTTTAGAGGGAATATGTGTGATTCATCCGGGCTGCGAAGCTTTGAGTTAGCCATTCTTCTTTTTCTATTGTTATTTTGGACCATTAAGCCGTCAACAACTCAAACACCACCACCTTTGCCTCTTTACCTCCACAACTCCATCCCCCAAACATCGCTTCACCGCCATTCCCAAACAACGCCCGCCAACCACCAAACCACCACAGCAAACCCCCCACCACCTTCGCCTTTCTCCTTCCACAACCATCGACCCCACCACTAGTCAACACCAAACGTCATGCTGTCCAGGGCCCGTTCGGTAATTGATGCCGAACGCGTCGAGCCGTGGGTACAAATGCGTTCCTCTCAGGGAGAAATTCGGATCAGGAAGGGTTCACACCCGATTTCTCCGTCCAATGGGCGAGCGTCGGGCGGTATGGCCCCGCCTCCAAGCGCGATGAATGCGGATTCTTCACGGGAGAGAATTCGGATCAAAAGAGGCTCACGCCCCTTTTTGCCAAACCAATGGCTGAACAGAGGGTGGCGTGGCTCCGCCTCCAATCGCGTTTTGATCCTAAAATCTGCATATAGGCTCCTCCTCCAGTCTATAAAGAGGCGAGCACAAGGCGGCTCGCGCGTTCGGTTCAGGTCGAGTGAAGACGCGGTTCAGGTCAAGTGAAGACGCGGTTCAGGTCGAGTGAAGACGCGGTTCAGGTCGAGTTAAGACGCGGTTCAGGTCGAGTTAAGACGCGGTTCAGGTCGAGTGAAGATGCGGTTCAGGTCGAGTGAAGACGCGGTTCAGGTCGAATGAAGAAGGAGGTTGGAGAGTTGGAGTGTGGTGTCGTCTCGTCGCTGGGCTCGTCTCATCGCTGGGCTCGTCTCGTCGTGAAATCAACCCACCTTCGCTCTCATAAGCGACCAAGCCAGCCAGCCATTCCCCTCGCTCAACCCTGAGCATCAAGAATTTCCCCCCCCCCATCCGTGCTGAGATAGTGCCGGTGGCCCCATTCCTTCCCCACCCTAACCATGGTGCCGACCCAACCGCGCTGGCGCGGAGCATGCCGGGGAGGGCTCACTGACCATGCCAGGGGCACGGAGTCGGGGCGCAGCTGCGCGGACATTGCGGCTTGCCCGCCATCGCGTCACGAGGACGTGGGAAACACCTTTTAGGTCTCATGGACCTGGCCGCTCCTCCAGGCTCCGCGCACATTTGGTCCACGGACCTGTCTGCCTCCTTGCCTGTGAGGGTGGCTTTCGTTTCCTTTGCTTTTGAATGAAAGCTGTGGCGCCGTCCGACAAGTATAATTGTTTAAGTGTTGTAAATAATTTGAGTCGGTAGTAGTACTTTTGCTTTTGTTGCATTTTGTGTAATTGCATTACTGCCATACGTGCTTGTGTGTGAAACAAATGTGCATTGTGTGAACTGTTTCCCGTTTCGTTGCGTCCTTTTTCCCTTATTGAAAGCTCCATCTTGCATCACGTAAGGGATTGATAGTGGGTTTAAAACACCCGGTAAATAATCTGCACCATCGAGGTCGACGATAACTCCGCTCGGTTATCCCTGCAGCACGGAACGAGCCGCTTAAGCGGTTCGTGTCCGGAGTCGACCTGCGGCGTGGTACAACTCCTCGGTACGCTACTCGCGCGGGTACATAAGGTATATCGACATTCAGCGATTCACCCTATTTCGCGCAGGTAGAATGCGGACTGGGTTGTGGTGAGGTTAAACCCCCACCCGTGGCTGGCTCCTGGCGGTAGTTCCCGGAGGGTCATGACTGAATTGCACGTTGGTGGGCGAAGCGGCCGCTATTGGTTACACGCGGTCGTTCGCACGCCGGCGGGGCGCGAATTCGCAACAACATTAAAGATTGGGACCTTCCGGGTGATGTAGAAAGCTGAAATTTTTCATGCCGAAGAACATCGAAGCCCGTACACCGGAAAAAAACCATCACAGAATCGTCGTACAACATTCGGGCATGAAAAGATAAATAAATTTAAAATAAATTATATAAATAAAAAATGAAAAAAATGCAAGGAAGCGGCCCAAGACAATGGGGAAGCACGGTAATTTTGGGGCCAATGGACATCGAAGCCGTTACACAGGGTAAAATCATGAAATCGTCGTACAACATTCATACATGAAAATATAAATAAATTAGTAAATAAATGAAAAATCAAATTCAGGTGAGCAATCTGAGACAATGGGGAACACGGTTCATATTGTTACGGTTTTGGAAATTCACAGAACACCAGTCAGGGTCCCCGAAGATCAGTTATGTCGATAAGTGTGTGTCCAGATTAGATTTCCCCACAGATGTATAACGGGAATTTATTCGTGTGCCGGGCTGTGAACCTTTGAGGTGGTGTTATTCTTTCCTATCTTTATTTTAAACAACATCTCCTCACCACCTTCGCCACAACTGCCAACATCTCCTCAACACCAATCTCCACAACCAAACAAACTTCTCCTCACCATCATCTCCACAAACAACATCATCACAAACAACATCTCAACAACTGCCGACATCTCCTCACCAGCATCTCCACGGCGCTGCCATCTTTTCACCAACAACAACATCCCCAACAACCAACATCTCCACAGGCGAACACGATGGCATCCTCGCAGCAGCAGGGTGATTTCAAACACGGCCACGCATGACTTGCAAAACGGATCAAAACGACAAAAGGGGCGGAGCCAGCCGAGGGTGAAAGTTCAAAGGTGAAAGAAAGGAGGGCGCTGATTTTGGGCGAGGAATCCTGGAGTGACCCCTCCCTTCGGGGCTATAAAAAGGCGCGTTTTGACGCCGAGACTCTCCTTGGTCAGAGTTGGTCGGAGTTGATCAGAAGTTGGTCGGTGGAGGCGGTCGAGTTACCAAGTGGTTGGTCGTTGCTGGCCGTTGGAGTCAGCAGCGAAGTCTCCAGCCGGAGAGAGGTCGCAAGCCGGAGAGAAGTTGCCAGCCAGCAACTTAACGGTCCGGGTGATCGAGCCCCGAGTCGGTCGAGCGACGCTGAGGAGTGAGCAGGCTCTTAAAGAGCATCAACTCTAAAAAAAAGCAAGGCCCGTTCACTCCTCTGAAGCGTCGTCGGCCAGGCTCGATCGACGAGGCCGCGCTGCTAGGCCCTGGACCAACCAAGCCGCGGTTACAACAGTTGCCGCTTGGACAACCGAGACATATGGAGGGTCGCCGACAAAAAGACCAACGAGTCGCCTCAAGGGTGACAAAGGTAACCTGCACGGCCTCGCGGAACTCTTTCGGTCATCCTGGCTCCAAGGAACATTAAAGGCTGACGAGCCCAGTTCTATCTTTCCTTTCTGGGGTTTTTGAATGAAAGTCTGTGGTGAATTGTCTACCAAGTAGAATTGTTGTAAGTGCATGTACATAATACATAAATATCGGCTGTAGGTTTTTGCTCGTGTCTTGTCCCTACCCTCATTCATTCATTGCATATGTGTGAAAATAAATGTCCCCATTGTTGAAATGTCACCTGCTCGTTGCGTCCTTTCCTGCCATTGACTGCTGTAATTGCGTTTGGAATAAATAGCTGGCTGATTAATAGCCGATAAAACGTACATCTGGTCCGACGGGGCTTGGTGACATAAAATCGCTCGGCAATCGCAAACAGAACGAGCTGCTTAAAGCGGCTCGTTTTCGTGCAGGCTCCGTTGAGGTGTAAATCCCCGGCATTTCTGTCTGCGCGAATAATTAGGTACATCGACAATTCGGCGATCGACCCTGTAGCGCGTGGACAGAAGAGTTGGCTGATTTATGGTGTGGTTAACAACACCCGTAGCTGTGTTTCGGCGTTGATCCGAAAAGCTGCGACGAGATTGCTCGTTCGGTGAGATTTAGCTAAAAGCGGTCGCCCGCATGCCAAACGGGTGAAAATCCACAACAATATGCTTACACAATATGTAATCACACCCCACTAGTAATATATAAAGCTCTTTCGAACCAGTGACTAACTGACTATTAAGATCAGTGCCTACTCGGTGACGTGGAAAGCTGAAATTTTTTGTTCTGAAAGACGTCGAGGCCAGCACTCGGGTGGGGGGGAGGATAGGATCAAAGAATCATCGGACACCATCACTAAATAAAAATATAAATAAGTGAACAAAAATAGATTAAAAAATGCAGGTGAGTGACCCGAGACAATGGGGAAGCACGGTAATTTTGTTTGCTGATGGACACCAAAGCCAATGCACCAGGAAAAACCACAGAACACTTGGAAAGCATCTGTAAATGAAAATATAAATGAATGAAAATAAATAAATGAAAAATCAAATGCAGGTGAGCGACCTGAGACAATGGGGTAACAAGGTTCGTAAGCTTACACAATGTGTAAGCACACCCCGCTAGTATGTATATATATATATATATATATATATATATATATATATATATATATATATATATATATATATATATATATATATATATATACATACATATATTTAGCTCTTTCTAACCACTGACTGATATTAGAGATCGCTACCTTCCAGATGACATAGAAAACTGAAATTGTGCATGCCGACAGACATTGAAGCTGATACACCGGCAAAATCACAGAACCGTTGGAAGGCATCTGTAAATGAAAATATAATTAAATGACAATACATTAACAAAAAGAATGGAAAAAAATAAATGCAGGTGAGGGTCCAGAGACAATGGGGAAGCACAGTAATTTTCAGGCTTACCCTGAGAGTAAAGAATAGGAGAGTTGATACATTAGTAAGACAGGGGACTTTTACTCAGATAGTAGTAAATGCATGGAACGGTCTCCCTGGAAAGGTAGTGGCAGCTGAAGCAGTCGATAAGTTTATCTCCATAACTTCAAGGTACCTATGTAATTCTAATTCGAGGGGTATCGGGATGTTGACAGGATTTTTAAATAGTTTGAGCATTGATAGGTGATTGTGTGCATGTGTACGGAGTGCTGTTGGTGGGGGGTCTCGTCAAGGGGTGTTGTGTGGTTGATGTGTGTTTTAACCAAGCCCATGCTCCTCCCCTGAGAGGAAGAAGAAGAAAAAAATACAAAAACGACAAAAAAAAATTAAAAAATATATATATTTAGCATTTTCTTCTTTAGATCTTGTGTAGATAAATTAGTATTGTGTTTGCGCAGGCATGATGGGCTGGATGGCTTCCACCTGTGTCTGTTTTCCTTGTATTTTCCATGTATTTGCCATCATCAGGACGGCATAAGCCCGAAATCTAGATAGATGGCTCGGCTTGATGTTTAACTGATGTTGACCATGCAATCTGTCTGTTTGACAGAGTCACCAGGCCGAGGCCTCCAGATTGGAGGTGACGCTTTGATGTAGGATGATATTTCCATTGGAGATCAGGGGAGTGCTCGTCACTCCCCACATATGCCGATTAACCCACCGATTGCACCACGTGCCTTCTGGTTGAATGCTTTGTATGAGTGGGAACAATTGTCTGGGTGGCAGATGGATGGTTGTTCTCTGTGGATTATGCAGTTTTAACGTGTGAGATATAATCCGCGGCGATGCTCACCATAACAGCCAGGAGATGCGTCTGAAAAATAGATAAAGAAATATATCTAATATATGTATATATATATATATATATATATATATATATATATATATATATATATATATATATATATATATATATATATATGTTAACATGTTACATGTGCGTGCAAGTTCCACACATTCGTTGGACTGTTCGCCTGACTCTGCCCACAATTTCTATACTCTGGGTATCAATTTAGGAACCCTTTAGAACTCTATAGAACCCTTTTCAACTTTAGAATTTATACTTTAGAACCCCATCAAATTATCCTTTATAACCCTTTAGAATTAACACATTTGAACCTTTTAAGAATTACCATTTAGAACGCTTGATACCGTTTAGAACCCTTCATAACTTTTAAATTACCCTTTAGAATTACCGTTTCAGACCTTTGATAATTACCCTTTAGAACTTTAAAATTACCCTTTCGAATGACCGTCTGGAATTTTCAAATTTAACCTTTAGAACCCTTTCTCTCAAGAAGCGCTTTGCTATTATTTTGGACTATTTTCTCTTCAAATTGTGAGTTGAACAGGCGACTGATGGGTTTCTGTGAAGTCGGTGACAGCATGATAGGGGAGCAGAAAGTGTTAAATATGCCCGTTTGCTTTTATGAGCAGGAGGAGGTTGAGAGTAAAGATGAGACAGCTTTGGAAGTGGGAGGTTGAGGCTTTGGGGAGAGGGGTTGAGGACTTTCGGTTGGGGGAGGTGGGGTGGGGGGGTGTCAAAGATGGGACAGAATTGGGAGGGGAAGGCTGAGGCGTTTTTGTTGAGTTGTCAGAATTCCATATGCAAGTTTACTCACAGTAAAAATGTAATTGGGTATGTGTGTGTGTCACTGTAGGGGGGGGGGGTAACGTGACCACCCTACAGGTATTGTGCCAGTTGTCATTCAAACTGCAGCTGCCATTTACATTGTCACCCGTATTAATAGGTTGTCAAGAAGACAGAAGAAAAGAGGTAGAAATTGATTAATCAGTGCTGCAGAACTATTAAGATGAAACAAGCCATAATTTAAGGCTCATTAATGCCTACAGACCAATATAACAGCCTGAAATATATTTATGCATACTCAAGGAGTGCCAAATAGATGAGAAGCTACATAGGGGCAAAAGCTACGTCAGCACATATAAACCAACAGGGCTAATTCCATCACAACACGTTTGACTCGTAGACAGTCCACAGCAATGACCCATCAACCAGAAACAAGTATGACAGCAACACCAAGCAGTTTCCCCACGATGTCTGCTCGTAGGAGGTGTATCCATGTCAATTTTTATGAAAATTGTTTCACTGATATTAATAGGACAGCAAAAGGCAGAGTTTGTTCGCTGGTGGTTCCCTCTGATCATGAAATGCAGCTTAATATCACCTGAAGAGAAGGTAAGTGAAGAATATTGAAACACATCAAGGTTATCGCAAAAATTTTATTCGTTAGAAAAAAACAAACCAGCTGATGTGGAACTTTAAAGAATATGTATTTCTCAAGGACAGAAAAATTTAGACTGAGCAATGTCCTTTTACAAAAAAAAATGTGATATTTTGAGTGCAGTTAATGATGGGTGTGACCTTGTAGTTTGATGAATGATAGACATATTCATGTAAGTTGGAGCAGGTTTCATTTATTAAAGTTGTTAAGGGGTTCATGTTAAGCATTCAATAAAATCATATGTCAGCATGCATATCAATCAGAACCCATCAAGCAATTGCTGGTGCGAGACAAGCATTCACGGTCACCAATTGTACACATCAGTGAAGAGGTCTTCAAAGACCTTCGTGTCACACAGACGCCATCCGAGTTTAGAGGTGATGTGTCAACATAATTTATGAGCATGAGGTTAGTGTCATGCCACCATCTAGGGTCAGTGTGTTCTTTTCTTTAAATTTCTTATTGCTGACTGTAAAGCTCCTAACTGGTAGTCAGCAGGGCAGAGACAATGTGGTAGTGTGGCAGACAACATTTGTTGCTAAAAGGTCGTGCAGCAACTGCTGTGATGGGACGACTTGATCTGTGCCCTGTTGCTGTGTCAAGTTTGAGGTTTGGGGTTCGGTGTGTGTGTGTGTGTGTGTGTGTGTGTGTGTGTGTGTGTGTGTGTGTGTGTGTGTTTTCAAAGAATGGAGCACACCGACCCGAGATGTGACACGCTCCAGGTGAGTGAAAAATTACGCTACACCACACAGCATTGTGCAGCAAAGAAGTAGGTTAATAAATTTTACATTTAGCATATGATCTACATATCCCGGCCAGACTTTGCATGTCCTGTGATGATCGATTTCGGAATGATCTCCAACTACCTACATACAAACTCAGCACAAAAGATAATCATTCAAGTGGACTGCACCCGAATCAGTGATTTAGCTTTCCATCAAATTAATTCACATCCACAACCCATAATACCCCAGCTCAAGAGTAATCACCCGCAAGCATCAGAAAATAGTCAGCAAACGAATAAGCATGAATCGACATGAAATGAGGCTACGCCTCGGAACAAACCACATTTTCCACGTAATAGTTGATGTAATTAGTTAATAATGCAAACAAATATATTTATTTAACTTTATGCAAATCTGTGACGAAATTTGGTAAAGTCAAAATCACCAAGGGAGCAGGAAACCACAATGGCAAATCTAGATGCATCTTGAGAGCAAGAGAAAATCAACTTGTGTTTAAAAATTTTTTTAAGTGAAACCTAAATTTTAAAAAGTATTAAAGTGAGCCTGATCACATGCTTTTGGAAGACCAATGAGAGTCAAAAATATCGTATAAGCCATAAGTTAAGTCAAGTTCTTCCCCACAGGCAAAACGATTCCTCCTTCAACTCACAGGTTCAAAAAAAAAGGTTTGACAAAGGCAGAAAAAGTGTTCTGTTCATTTATGTATATGTTTTGTCAATCAGCATGTCCTGTGGGAGTAATGCCATGAGGTAATCAATAACATCCAGGCCTGATCAGTGCTACACTCCCGAAAATGCAAACAACTTGTTAGTCAGGGTGTCCACATCCACGCAGCTTTTGTATAAATTCTGACATTTATCAATAGCTTTCATTGAAACATATACTAATGGCTTTTTCAAGTGATATATTTTATGTACAGAGACATGACAGAAGTAAATAGACACAATAATCTTTAAAGAATAGAATTATTTCACATTTGAAGAACATTTGATCCATTTTAATACTTACACTAGTATTTGGTAGACTTGCCATTTGCAGATTTCTACGCTTTTACTCTTTCCGGCATAGAACTAACAAGTTCCGAAATTTTCTCTTGTGGGATTTCTTCCCAGGTTTCACAATAGAGGTTAAGCGATTCTGCCCGAGGTGTTGGTTTCCTGGACTTTTTCCGCACAGCTCGATCGAATATGGCCAAGAGATGTTCAATGATATTCATGTAAGGAGACTGACTTGGCCATGGAAATAGCTTGATCCCATTTCTGTCCTGCCATTTTTTTAGTCTTTTTTGCAGTATGGCATGGAGCTCCATCTTCCATGAACAGAGTGTTGTTTTTGACAATCTGACCAGTGTAGAAGACAGGGAGACGTCCATCCTCAAGGATAGAAATGTGTGTCCTAGTGTTGATGTTGCCAACACACTCCACAAGCTCTGATCGACCAGCGCTCCAGATTGCTCAACACACCATCACTAAAAAACCACCGTGTTTGACAGTTGGCTGTAATCGATTCAAAGAGAACTCTTGACTGGGAAGTCTCCAGACCCATATTCATCCACTGTCAGAAAATTGAGCAAATTAGGACTCATCTGAAAAAAATAACAGTTTGCCAAAACTCCAAGGGTCTGGTGGCCATCTCGTCAGCCCACTTCTTTCTCCTTTGAATGTTGGCTGGTCTAAGCAGAGGTTGTCTCCGAACTGCTCTCCCATAGTATCCCAGTTAATGAAGGTACCGCACGACAGTTCTTGAGCCAACTTGGACCTCCTTTGCAACATCTGCTGCCTTGGAACAGGGAGTTTTCTCAATGGACAGCTTGACAGCTTGAAGACACCTTTCTGAGGGCCTAGGTCGACCATAATAGGAAGCTGTGGATTCCTTGCCTTCGCTGGTGAATTGCACAATCAATCACCCGATTGACCGTAGAAAGCGGAATGCCAAGGTTCTGAGTTATCTGATGCTGGCTGACTCCACCTTCTGAATGGCCAACAATTTGTCTTCTTTGAAAATCGGAAAGTTTGTTTGCTCCCTGGGTTTGAAGCATAGTTAATTGTCATACAAGACCCAGGAACTCGTTTCTGCAAATAAATAGTTGAATATGAGGACAAATCACTTAAAAATTGCTTTATACAGATGAAATGAATAAATTTAAAGTGGCTATTTACTTCTGTCATGTCTTTGTAAAGCAAAATTCTGAACTATTATTGTTCGTTTTAAACAGAAATTTTATAATTAGATAAATATTTGCCACTAAATTCAGCATCCAACTTAGAAAAATGATATTCGTAGAGGTGCAATTTATACCATGGAACGTGTATTTTTCCATCAATTGTTATGCTGATGAGTCATGGTATCATTAATACAGCAGTGAGGACGAGCAGACATCAATAGTGTGTGGGCACAAAAGGGAAGTCATCAACCCCAGAAGGCAAAGTCATCCGGTCGACAGGAAAGCTGGCATTTTTGTTCCCTTTTAACATTCATGTGGAATCATCAAGGGAGAAAAACACCTTCCTATAAATACAGTCAACCCTCGCTAATTTGAATAGCCACAAATTTGAATGCAGCAATTCAAAGCGACCAGGGCTTTTTATGCCTCCGCTGATGAAGTCGCCGGTGGCATTACGTTTTCAGGTTGTACATCCGTCCGTCCGTACATCCGTAAGTGAACGTACGTCGTACATCCGTCCATGCTAATTTTCTGTTTTCTCCGCAACCAGTTATTGGATTCACACAAAAGTTTCAACATTGGTGCGACTACTCATGTGGAATAATTTAATGATAATTATGACGTCATAAGTTACATGGTATGGCAGGCATGTTGGAGAAAAAGGAAAAACGTTGGACCTCTGTATCTTCGAAATCGCTCAATGGAAAAAAATGAAACCTGGCACATAGCAAGTACTCCTCATTGGAAATGTGATTTTTTGATGACGTCATAGGTGGCTTTGTTATGACGTCATAATTGCATACGCCGAACGCTTTATCAGATCAGTATGAAAAATTTTGAGGGTCATCTCGGGCTAAATTGTTTGGCAAAAAAATTGATGACATCATCGGTCACATGGTTCAGAAGCCATATTGTTTTAAAGATAAAAACCATCAAAAATCTTCTCCAAAATGGCTGAACAATGGCTTGATTTTCGACCATCAATTTGGATTTAGACCAGGTCACTCAACCCTGGGCATGCAACTTCTGCTTTCCCAACAATGGATGGAGGTCCAAAATGCCAAACATGATATCTGAGCCATCTCCCTAGACATATTGCAAGCTTTCAATATGGTCTAGCATTCCGCACTGCTCAACAAGCTCTCTTCTCATGGTATCCACGGCAATCTCTGCTCATGACTTGTGGACTTCCTCTACTGTCACAGTCAATGCGTGGCTCTTAATGGAATTCTCTCATCTCCTCTTCCTGTAAAGGCTGGAGTTCCTCAAGGCACTGTTCTTCGCTCTGTGCATTTTCTGGTCTTCATCAATGATCTCTCAGATTCCCTGGAAAATCCTCTTTATCTCTTTGCTATAACTCCACCCTCTGCCATAATTTCATTCAAGCTTTTGGGTCTCACTATCTGCCACGATCTTTCCTGGGAAAGCCAAATCTCCCAGCTGGCCTCCAAAGCCAGTCACTGACTGGGCATCCCACGTCATGCAAAGTCCTTCCTTGGCACAACAGAGCTTCTAACCACTTACAAAGCTTTAATCCACAGTCTCATGAAGCACTGCTCCCCCCTCTGAGGTGGTGCTCCTCCCTCACACCTAGCTCGACTTCATGCTGTGGAAATGAAGGCTTTTAGGATCAGTGGTAACTCCCGCAATGAAGCTGAGTCTATGGGTCTGTCTGTCTGTCGGTCTGTCTTCTACTGTCTCCTCTCTGGCTTTGCCCACCCCATTTTCTCTGTCCCCATATATTTCCTCAGGGCGCTCAAGGTCCACCAAAGATCACGTTCTGGTGAAACTGCCAAAATCAAGAATCACTGCTCACCTTCATTCTTTCATTCCTCTTTTTCCCCCACTTCTGGAACAAACTCCCACACTCTCTTCAATCCCACCCCCCCCTTCCAGGTCTTCAAACCAGCTGTTCATACCCATCTCATCTCTTCCCCCATCCCAAATCTTGATCTTTACCACTCCCATCAATCCACCCCAAACCCACCACCTTCAAATTCCGTTTTTCTTCCTGAAAGTCCCTGTAGTACCATCGTGTTTAGCCCGTGTACCCCGCCCCATCCCATCCCTCTCCCTTCCACGGATATCCTATTGTCTTTGTTCCCCACTATTTTTGTGCTTCCCTCTCTCACCCCTCTCGTCTTCTGCTTTGTTATATATTTCTGTGTATTATTTCTTGCACGTGCCTCCACTTGGTATACAAAAACAATTAAAACAATTTTAAAAAACAGATCGAGGTGAAACTTTACAGGTATAATCACCTCTTCATGTGAAACAAAAATTTCTCCACCTAAAACGTCATCGGTCACATGGTTTGGCAGCTTTGATTTTTTTTTTGAAGAATAAACCTTTAAAAATCTTCTTCTCCAGAATGGCATGGCAGATTGAGGGGAACTTCACTCACATGATCCCCAAACCTTGGGTATACCATGGTGTTCACAAATAATGAATAGGTCACATGGTCTGGCAGCCATATTGAATTGAACAAAAATCTTTAAAAATTCTCTCTCATGAACCGCTTCATCAATCGATATGAAACATCACAATTTTGATCTAGTAGTCATGGGGAATAAATGTTTTAAATTTCAGCATGATCGGACGCATGGTCTGGCAGCCAGAATTATTTAATATTTTGAATCTGGGTTCAGGGATTGAAATCAAACTTGGTACAAGTATAATGATGTCACAATGATGTCATAATTATCTGGCAACGTTGTGACGTCGAAGAGTGCCCTTCTAAGTTTATTTTTATTTTGAGCGATCCCTAATTCTAATTCCAAGTATTCCATTTACTCAGTTGTACTGAATACTGTATCATTGAGCTGCATGGGAATTAAAACCTGTGACCATTTCCTTGAGCTACTTGACTGTACAACTGCCTACACTAAGGGGTTCCAGGAACTTACAAAGAAAATGTACCGTGTGAACAAGAAGTTAAAAATGAGATTTGTTTACCTGCAAAAGTTATACCAATAGACTTGATGGAGATGGGAGATCCTTCGATTATACTATTTTACCATACATTTGAATTGGAGAGAGTTATACTTCTCAGCTGCATGTTGAGTGATGTTTCTGTCAGATTTAAATACAGAATGCAAAAGTTTTGCAAAGCAAGCACAATCCATAAACATTATTTTGAAAGGTGGATTTCATATACACAAAACAGCATTGTTACTTGAAACTTTGAGCTTCCAGCAACTGGCGACGATGACGGGCACACAAACACAATTGTTGACTGCAATAACATGAACATGACATTTACTTACATGTAGAAATTGTGATTATGGACTCGATATGGAGGTTTACATCGGGTTATGATTGAGGATAGCGATGGATAGATATCTCCACAGCATACTTCCATGATGGAAGCCCATTTCAAATTTACTTCCTATCCATTGACCCACATTTGCAACAACATGGGATCTGCTCAAAACAATTGTGCGCCTCGGAGTCAATGGAAAGTTTTGAGCAGTTTCCATGTGATCGAATGCTAGTATTTAATTGTACAGTCAAACATGATTTTTTCAAGATGATTGGTTGCATGCGACATCTCATAAGTGCTCACTTTCATTTTTTTTTTTAATACTTCAAGATACGATTGCGAGCTCTGAAGTGCGAAAAGCTCATGCTTGGTGGGTAAAAATGGCGTAAAACTATTTTGAACGTCTGTTTACGACCGAGCTCTACACTCAATACAAATGACATGCCAAAGGAGAAACATTGGTTCTCCACTATCAGGCCATCAAAATTCATCCTCATTTCCACTATGCTATAATTTACTGTGGACTTTAAATATCCCAACATGTTAATCATTTGTTTTAAAAGTCGGCCTCAGGGTACCATGGAGTTATAGTTATAGAGAATACAGTATTGTACACAAAATTACCATCCCTTCAGAATTAACTGTCTATCTTGAATAAGCAAAATGTTTTACTTTGTGAATGCAGCCTTCAGGTCACCCAAAGGATGAAGTAGGAGGGTAAAATAATGAACAGTGGTATAATACTGCATTTCCCCTCATAGACAATACTTCACTGCATTAGTGTACAAGTACTGTGCTGTAGTCTGTATAAAACAAGGAGCACTGATTTTAGCTGTGCTGTTAGTGACGTTCTTCGTTGCTGCAAGGAACTTTATGCAGCGAAGAAAGAGAAAGCCGTCCAGCCTACTCGAGGCATTTTTCAAGCTCAAAGATGCATTACCAACTGCATCCACCAGCCAGGATGCTCCTTCCACCAGTTTCCCCATTCCCGCTGGTGAAGAAAGTGACAGCACAATGTTGAGTGAAGAGGTAGACGATTCTGCCCCTCCACGAGTGTGACTCCTACTGCAATCAACTCCGTTCCTCCAGCCTCGGTTAAAGAAAGTGTTGCCACTAATCAGCGAGTACAAACTCGGTTTGTCGTCTCTTAATTATAGTATTAAATATTTTGTTTCTATTTATTTGTGTATATGTCCAAAAAAAACCACCACAGGTACCCCCAAAATTCCCAGCCAAAAACACGCCCCCCCCCTTAAATACATGCGTTTCAATGAAATATGTTTTGTTTCATGCCGTTTCACTTATAACAAGGTTTTGCAGGAACGCAACCCCTGTGATAAGCGAGGACTTACTGTACTTGTATCCTGATTCTGATGAACCATATTCTGTTACAAAGTGTTGGTGCTGCCAAAGCAGTCTCTTGGCAAGGGTTATACTAGGTGGTTTGCCATTGCCTTCCCCTCCCCCCCAATATATATATATATATATATATATATATATATATATATATATATATATATATATATATATACACACACCTATATACGTACATACACACACACATTTATACATATTCATTTCCCAGAACAATTACATCAATTATATCTGATTCAACGAATGCATGAATGTGATAATATGCAATTCATCAATGTATTTCCTCAAGGACTACAAGACAAAACACCTGAAAATATGTGACATGCAATTTACACACTCAGAATAGCAACGATACATTCATCCGCTGAGAATCGGTGGACAAAAGCTGAGAATGTGCAGAATTGAGAGCAAGGTCTGTGGGAATTCAAAATATAGGTTAAGAGGAGAATGGCAAACAAGGGTGGGGGCAGAGGATGGTTGAGACCAGGAGAGGAGTTACCATGGAAATTCATCATGTTGAAAAAGGGAGATTCACAATAATTGTGCAAATTCATTGTGAAGGAAAATAGGAATGCATCAAAAAGATATTTGGATTTCAAGGCTGAGACACATCAGCAATGCAAAGCTCGGTACAATTTGGAGGGTGACACTGAGATGAGCTTAATGGGAATCAAGAGGATCTAAGAAAAATCAGAGATGTGGAGATTGAGAGATGTGGAACAAAGCAGTTTATAAAACACCAAACAATGTGCGAGGACACTCACACTGTAGGATTCGGGCATCAATCATGAGCTCCACCGTGAGGAGCAGGATGACGAGCAGAACAGCCGCCACCAAGAAGCAGTTGAGCCGGTAGCTGACAAGCATCATGTGCCAAAGGTCTGCACCCTGGCGTCCACAGCAAGGTCTTGGCCACGTCGGGCTTCAAGCAACCAAAAGGTCAGCAGAAGACAGGGCAGTGGTGGGGCATTGTGGTATGATGTGGAGAGAAAGGAAGAATAGTTGGACGATGTAGGATGGGATGGAAACGAGAATCAGTACACATTTTTGAAGGGTGGAATGCATCAATGGTTTGTGATTGAAAAAAACAGGACAACGTTATAAGAGAAGTAAAAGTGCACAAGTAAAGTGTAATAAAATGTGCCGTGGTCAATAAATAAATAAATAAATAAAATATAATGGATAAAAATATGACCAGAAGCAAAAAGCAGCAGAAAAAATGGGGAAAGGAGGGAGGGGTAATGGTATAAGGGGAGAAACAAGCAGAACAAACAGTTAAAACAAAGCATTGTTAACACCATCCTGATGAAACTATGAGAAGCCATTAAAGTTTCAACTAACTAAGGGGTTTCAAGTTCGAGTAATACATCAGAAATTGAAACCGTTTGTGAATATTGAACAGCTGTTTGTTTATCATCATTTGCACATTGGTTGACAATGTGTTTTCACATGTTTGAAATTCGTTTGTATAAACATGGCTGTTTGTATAAGATTGGTTTGCAATTTTAGGCATTAAACTTAATTGTGCATTTTCCTAAAAAGTTCTGCATAGTCTTTTAAGGCATTGTGTACACTATGAAATCTCCTACTGCTTGAATTACTTTCACTGGTGCACAAGTGGTAGTTACACCGGTGCACACCGGTTTATTCCAGTTTAAACCTATTTACCGTTTCAGCTGTTACTACTTTTCCAGGGAGAACACTTCATGCGGTAACTACTCTCTGAGTGAAATACCCCGTCTTACTACCATCTGAACTCCACTCTTCTTTATTCTAAAGCTGTGGCCCCTGCTCTTGTCATCGTCCATTCTGTTGAAAACCTCATGTGCACAAATATTTTGTCCATACCCTTCATTATTTGAAACATCTCTTTCAAATCCACTCCGAATTAACTTTTCTTTCATGTATAAAGTCTTATTTTCTTCCGCTGCTCCTCATAGCTTAGTCCGGCTAGCCCTGGAAATAATCTAGTAGCTCTACGCTGAATCCCCTCGAGAGCAGCTCTGTCTTTCCTCAGATGTAACAACTAAAATGAACACACTATTCAAGGTGAGGCCTTGTTAAATTCCTTCATTGTTAATAGAACTGTACCTCTTTGGATAGATCATTTTCCCCTTGCAAATACAGCCTAAATACCTTTTAGCTTTGCCTCTAGCTGCCTGACACTTGTATATTACCACCCTAGATCTTTATACGGTGTGACGTGTTCCACAACTACCCCTTTACATTATATTGTCCTATTTTCATTATTTTTACCCATCCCCAGCACCATAAATATGCAATGTTGCAATGTATCTGTAAAGTTTTTTGCCCAATGTAAGAAAGTATATTGACTTTCCTGATCAATGTACGAAATCAACGAGGATGTTGATTGAGATATGCTAACTGCCATGGGAAGCAGGGAGAGGATGACATTTTGGGCATTAACAGATATTTGGAGAGTTATCACCAGCAAGATGAGCAATCCAAAACCAATCTCTAATGATGAAAGATCAGTGAAACTTAACTAATCCAATAAAAAAAGAGATCCCAAAATTTTATAAAGTGGCAATCAAAATTGATAAGGTATGAATCTAAAAAAATCAAACTTGTCTTGAAGAAAAAATATCCAAATAGAACAAGCTATATTTTTACATTCGCATTGTCACCTCACCCACACCATTTCTTTCACACACGAGTAATTCTCCAGTTGAATTGAGGGCTCAGGGCAGAATTATTTCCTTCAAGAACAAGCACACATACGCAGACATACACACACACACAGACGTACACCACCCCGTTGCCTTTGCTCACAAACATGACAACATTTATACATTTCTCATGCATGAAATCAACAGGATGTTTGATGAATATAACACACTTTTATGCTTTTGCACATGGCAACTGATTCTAAATGAGTCACTGTCCCGAAATCAGTTGCCACATGCAAAATATGGATGCACATCTTAGATTCGATGGGGGTAATGATGATGATGATGATGATTATTATTACTTTTAAGCGCCCCCCCCCCCCTGTAGCATTGGGGAAGGCTTATTGCTGTTGTAGGGTTTGTTTCTACAATTAGTGTCCCCAATTTTTAATGATACCACATAGGTTCTTAGACCCCGAGGAGTACTAAACAACCATTTAGAAATGATTTTTTCTTTTTTTCTTCTTCATCCGGCACTCTCAAAACTCCGAGCTGTATCTCGGAGCTGGCTGGGACTTTTGGAATGAAATTTTGCATCGGTAATGTGAACAGAAAGCACATGGGGTTCACTTTTTTGACCTTGACATGTTTGAAGGTCATGACCTAATTAAAGACATTTTGACATTTTTCACCACAACTCGACATTTTCCACCATGACTAAGGTTTGTCCGATCAGTTTTGCCAAGGTGGAATCTCAAAGATCACTTGGCCTTCCAATATGTTCTTGCATCATAATAGTGCACCTGATATTTGTTTCATGTCCTTGACCTAATTTTTTCGGATTGTGATGTAATTATCAAAAAATACCTTTTTGATCACAACTTGAATAACCTTCCTCTGATTTCAATGATGTTGAGTTTTATGGATAGACTGTAGATGGGGAAAACATTTTAATAATTTACACTCTATCCCCAAATGTTGAAGGTCAAGGTCATATTGCGGTCCAAACAAAATACCCCATCAATGGATCGTGGACCAAGAGCAAGTCGTGGGTGATCTACAAGGGTAGGATGGGGGAGGCTTACCCTTGGCGATTGCAGATATAGAGTAATTATCCCCCCCACCCCCCACCCCCCGGAGGGAGGGAGCGGGATATTGTAATCGTCCGGTTTGTTTGTCTGTTTGTTTGTCTGTCTGTTAGCAACTTTACGGCAAAACGGCTTTTGCAAACACTATCAAATTTAATCCACAGGTGGGCAATGAACCTTGGATGACCACATTACCTTTTGGGTCCAATTAGATCAAAGGTCGAGGTCAAGGTCACGAAAAGATCAAAATCGTTTTTCGCTCATAACTTCGTCAAAATGATCTGATTTACATTCAAACGAAGCTTATAGTGAACCTTATTCTATTTGTCACTTATAATCCTACCCATTCCTATAGTGAACAAGGACAAATTGTCCAAGAGCCGTGTCCTCAAGGCAATAACAACAACTTCCGATATTTCGTCACATGCCTTGATGGAGTTTGTTTGTCTGTTTGTTTGTCTGTCTGTTAGCAACTTTACGGCAAAACGGCTTTTGCAAACACTATCAAATTTAATCCACAGGTGGGCAATGAACCTTGGACGACCCCATTAACTTTTGGGTCCAATTAGATCAAAGGTCAAGGTCAAGGTCACAAAAAGATCAAAATCGTTTTTCGCTCATAACTTCGTCAAAATGATCTGATTTACTTCAAACTAAGCTTATAGTGAACCTTATTCTATTTGTCACTTACAATTCTACCCATTCCTATAGTGAACAAGGACAAATGTGTCCAAGAGCCGTGTCCTCAAGGCAATAACAACAACAAGGCAATAACCTCAAGTCCTCAAGGCAATAACAACAACAACTTCTGATATTTCGTAACATGCCTTGATGGAGCCAATTGCGAGACCCGTCACGGAGGCTCCTGTTCATGACGAGAAAATTGTGTATTTACGAAATTACAACACATTAAATGGAATAATCTTTAAATAGTAACGTGAACTTTTCGAAACTTTAAAGCAAATGTCTGAATATATTTAAAAGTTGATGATAGACGCTCTCAAAAGGCACCCTCAATGCGAGGATGTGTACAGGTGTTTAGTATTTAAGGAGATCCAGATCTGTATATAAAAGAGCCGAGTCGTAAAGGTTTTGTTTTCACCAGAAGAAGAAGAAGAACAACAACAACAACAACAACAACAACGCGGAGCTCTCTTCGAGCCAGCGTTCACTACGCGAGACATGGCTAACAATGCATTTTTGTGAAGATCGGAAGGGTCTCAAGTTTTGGGGGTCATGGTCATCGGTCAAAATTACAAATTTTCCATTAAAACTAAAACATGGTTACGAAAATAAAACTTTACGGGAAAACAGCTGGCTCAAACACTGTCAAATTGTATCCACAGGTGGGTCATGAACCTCGGACGACCCCATTAACTTTTGGGTCCAATTAGGTCAAAGGTCAAGGTCAGGTCACGAAAAGGTCAAAATCATTTTACGGTCATAATTTCGTCAAAAATGGTTTAATTGACTTCAAACTAAGACTAAAATATTCCTTATTCTATTCCTTATAATCAACATTCAGGTTAAGTATGTAACAAATTTAAATTTGATCCCCAAAATAACTTTATGCCTGAAATGGGTGGGATTTGTTGTGCCTGGCACCACTTGTTATTATTATTGTTATTATTATGTGTAAAGAATGATATGAGATAATTCATTTTTTTTTTCAGTGATTTTTAAGAGTGTCCATCACTTCTCTTATTTGGCTCATGTTTTTCACATTTATGGAAATGGGAGAAAAAAAATGGATTGTCTCTGCGTTATGGCATCAGTGCTTTGACATCATCATAATTATTCAAGTGTCAGCAGGCATCTTTGTGAACCAATTTCATCACCAACTGTCAATCTTATATTATTGGAGGGTGGAGATGAGAAAGAAGGAAAGAAAATAGAGGAAAGCAGGAAGAGAAGAGGTAAGGGGGGAAGAAATGGAAAATAATATGGGCTCAGAGGGAAAGAAAGGAAGAGTGATGGAAGAAAAAAAACAAAACGATCATTTTAGTGTTCATTGATCTTGAACAACTGATACGAGGACATTTAGAGTAAACCAACCGCAGGAGCAGCAATGATATTGATAGGTGGTGATTTGAGCATGATAATATAATAAATTGTAGTTGACGTCCAACGTGATAACCGGATAAATATGTTTTCAATGCATTCTGCAGCTGATACTTTAGTAGCAATATGAAAGGCTCGGGTGCATGGTATCAATAAATGTTGATGGAATAATTGTCTCGAGTAGTGATAAACAAGCTGTGTAAGGCTGGATTCCCATCACAAACATATATGCTGCTTCCTCGTTTTCATTTATGATTATATCTATCTCTCCAACATTTGTCATTACAATATAATTTAATTCTCAAGTCCGTCGTTCTTTCCCACTTTGTGAATTTGCTGATATTTCTGAATCGTTTCATCCCAACTATTCATTATATAATGTCATTTTCTTGGTGTCTTTCATGTGAAAGCTCTTTCGTGAGTATTAATCATTGAAATGTGTGACCAGCGAACCCAAAACGATTGTGGCATTATCACGGCAATTAAATTATATTTTCAGCAAAACAATACAAATGAGGCTAAATGTGCTCCTCCCATCAATTTTGCTTCTTTTTTCATTTTACGAATAATTACAGACTGATGCAAACTCTTTTATTCCAAAAGTCCTTCAAGATGAATATAACACATTTCATAGTTTATCTGCAGTCCGACACCGTGGCTTTTTTATTCTCATCACAGTCTCAGCGTTTCTCTTCATGTTTATCACATAGCGAGTAATGAGTGCTGTTGTATTTTATTGCCTGGACACTCATAATTTAATAAACGTGTGCCATATTTTGAAAATCAAACACCATGTGAACAAGTATGCCAGTGGAGAATGATTGTTTAAAAATCAGTTAATAATTTCACACATTTATGCATGAAAAATAAAAAATAACCACAGAAGTCGGAAGTAATGAGCAAAAATAATCTCAGATGGAATAATCCTTGGATGAGCATAAATTCATGAATGAATGAAGAATGAATGAAATAATACAAAAATAAATAATTAAGTAAGTAAGTAAAACAAATGTTCAACTTTATGTAACCAATGGGGCTGACAAGATGGCCTAGAGATACACACACTCAGCTCTGAGCTGTCTGACCTGGGTTTCAATCCTGACCCCACAATGTCATCTGTCATCCCGGTGCTTCACAGGTAGTGCAAGGCACCAATGAGTGTGCCATCCCTCAGATGGACACTAAACTTGGTGTACTGTCTTCTCGCATTAATTTGTGGATGTTAAAGATCCCACGGTGTGCTTCGCAAAGTCGGCAAGCTATCGCCGGCACCCTGGCCAAATTACAAATTCCTGCCCGAACCAACAGAGAGCATTGCATCAGCGGCACAGCTGCACTCTCAGCCAATGATGTTACCCCACAGCCTTGTGCTCCTTATACAAGAAGATGTAACCAATCTTGAGGAAAATAAAAAGAGGACATCTTCCAAATTCTTTGTGTCAGTAAGTCCAAAAAGCTTTGTGTCGGTAAGTCTGAAGCAAGAGCAAGAAAAAAAAAAAACCTTTTGACAAAACCCAAATGAATCAATGAGCCTCCGAGAACCAGGCCAATATGTATACATTCATATCCTTGTGATACTCCCCTCTTCCAACCAAATTTCCAGTTTTCCTTCTTGAGAGTTTCCTTCTCTATCCATCTTGTCCAACCTATACATCCTCTTACGCGCCCCCCCCCCCATAATTCTTCCAAATCCATTGTTTGTTCAAATCTGCCTTTATCTCGGCTTTCAACTCTGCTGGTGTTTTCCCCCTCTCTTTATTGTTCCTTAATGCACTGATACATTAATTGTACTAGTACTAGCTCTTCCACGAGCCTCAACTGTGTATTGCACACAAAAGAAAAATAATAACACAGAAAATAGAATCCTAAGCACAAAAGCAGAATTTGGCCCAAATTAACCAACTGCCTTCACATTGCAGTGATGCGTATGCTGGAGTTTTGCCTTCCAAAGCAAGTCATTGGATATGAAAGGTTTAACATCCCAGAAATATTTTATCATGGAAGGGTCTCATGGAAATACCCCACCAACCACCTTTTTGCAAACCAGGTTTCAAAGTTGACGAGCACCATCATGGGGGTGTGTATCAATGGCTCTGGACACAGCATCTAAAATTTATGTGCAAAGAAACAACCTGGTGCTGATGAAACATCGGGAAGCGATCGAAGTCCATTTTCTGGTCATCTAAAATATTGCGACATAATATACATTCTATCTCCCAAATAAAATTACGGTCTACACCTGCTGAAAGTAGGAAAATCCCAGCCAATAGTAAAGTTATGCATTCAAAGGGGATGATTTAGCTATTCTAATAAGAGTGAGAAAAGAAATAGCTTGCATCCAACGAACACCATTAAATGGAGAACATTGCAGGCATTTCAGAGAAATCTGAACCACCTTGAAGAGTATTGAAGTATTAAAATGGTTGGTTGAAGAAAAATGCAGTGAAATTTCTCCTCTTGGTATCATATATGCATGACACATTACATAACGTATATTGATTGTGATGTACCACACTATGCTACAGAAACAATGCTACCAAAACAGTTTCTTTGCAAGGGCTATACTGGGTGGTTTGCAATTGCCTTCACACTAGTAGTTAGGGCAGGAATTTTGAACTTGGATATGGTGCTGGCGATAGATCGCCTGCTCTTCGCGAGGGACACTGTGGAGTCTAACATTCATCGACGAATGCCAGCAGATGGGACGCCCTGTTTAACATCCTTCCACAGGATGACAAACACAATGATGAATCACACTGCCTGTGAAATCCAAAGATGACAGTTTATAGCTGGGTCAGGATTCAAACCCAGGCTAAAATAGTTTGGAGTTCAGTGTCAATTCCTCTTGGCCACCCTGTGAGCTACATCATTATATATATATATATATATATATATATATATATATATATATATATATATATATATATATATATATATATATATATATATATATATATATATATATATATATATATATATATATATATATATGTATATATGGCTGCAAAAGTAGGTATACAGTAAGGATTATACCGGTATTACCAGTATTATAATAATGTTGCAAGGATTCATTTAATACTAGAATTCATTAAAATCATCATGTTTATTTATTGGTATGTTATAATTGATATGCTTGAATAATTAATCAATAAAATACGATTTGTGCGCACGTTTTGTTTTTCATTACTGTATACCTACTTTTGCAGCCCCCTGTGTGTGTGCGTGTGTGTGTACATATATATATATATATATATATATATATATATATATATATATATATATATATATATATATATATATATATATATATATATATATATATATATATATATATATATATATATATATATATTGTTGTGGTTGACGAAATTCGCAAACCACCATTCAGGTCCCGTAGGTGAGATATCTCTGTAAGTATATGTGTAGTTAGGCCCAAACCCGTTGTTTAGAGGGAATAAATGTCATTCATTCGGGCTGCGACCCTTTTAGATAGCCGTTTTTCTTTTACTATCTTTATTTTGGACCAGCCGCCATTACTACCACCACAACCACCACCAACCACGTCTCAACAGCCATCACACAACAACCACCAACCGCAACGCCACTTCACAACAGCCACGACCCTTGCCGTCACATCTCGCTCTCGCAACCATCGCATCACCGCCATTCCCGCGCTGCTTGTGGGCACCGATCCTGGACTCGTACAGGGCGCGCACCGAGCAGCGGGTGCAAAAACACCAGCCTTTCCGAGAAATCGGATCAAGAACGATTCACGCCCACTTCTGTTCCGTCCTATCAGCGAGCGTGGGGCGATTTGGCCCCGCCTCCAGGTGCGTCGGAGTATAATCGCTATATGCAGATTCGCGGATCAAGAATCATTCACGCCCACTTTTCCTCTGTCCAATGGGGAGCGTGGCTCCGCCCCCGAGCGATTCCTGATCCAAAAATCTGCATATGATTTCTCCTGTCGGACTATAAAGCACCGAGCGCGGAGCGAATCGGGGCAGTTGAGTGTTTCGGAAGAGTTGAAGAGTTGGGCAGTTGGGGGGAGTTGGAGAGGTGTGGCAGCGGCAGTTGGAAGGCAGTTGAGTCGAGTTGAGAGTTGAGCAGAAGCAGTTGGACGGAGTTGGAGGCAGTTGAGTCAAGAGTGAGAGAGTTGAGCAGTTGGACGGAGTTGAGAAGATGGAGAGTGGGAGAGTTGGAGAGTTGTGGCGGCGGCGAAAGCAGTCGAGAGAGTGTCTGTCGGGGTCCGGAGAGGCTGGAGAAGCGAAGAAGCTTCGTGGAGGTCGGCGCTCGTGTCAGAGTCGGGGAGCTGCGGAGAGGGGAGGCCGGTAACGCGATCGAGGTCGCAGTGGAGTCGCTCGTCGCGGGACCCAAGCCATCCAGATATCCTCTTTCCCCCGAGCATCAACAACCCCCCCTGTTTCCCCCCGCACTGAGATAGTGTGAGAAGGGGGCCCCGTTCCCACCCCATTCCAGGCAGTGCCAGCGAGGCCCGCGGAGTCGGGGCCCCGCCGCCATTTTGCGGCTCATCACCAGAC
>NC_140972.1:78871962-78911962 GCF_056783735.1 Eptatretus burgeri | reverse complement strand
CTGCTAATGTAGGATAGATTCACTGAATGCCATCTGGACACCTTAATTGACAAGACCTCATGCTATCACATGGCCATTTCGTCCAACTAGGGTAAGCTGTACCACCAAAGGGCAACGACCTTTAATATCCCTTTCTGATAATTGAGCTGAAAATATAATGTGCGAGACTGTTAAAGCCATTTATTGACATTCCCCATCCAATTATGGGAAGTAGAGCTGTATTTTTTCAAGGTGGTCATGTGAAAAACAACGGGCGATAAAAAACAAACAAAAAAACTACAGCATTGTTTCATGTTGCCGATTTCCAAAACGTTTGGTTTCGAAACAGCTTAGATTAGATTGTAAAATGGTCAAATAAATGGGAACAATAACAACAATGGGGCTGATAAAACACAATGCCATTAGTTCCTGTTCAGACGTCGGTTGCCCAATGTTACGCTCGGTCATGTACTATTGATTTTTTTTTTTTTAACCAACATTTTTTTTCCATAAGGCTCGTCATGGTAAACTGCACAACTTCTACTGGTAAATCTTTAAAGCACCATTGCTCCTTTACAATATAACTTAAGCATTGTAGGCTGTAATAAATCACTGAAAGGAATTTTTGTGTATAAACTCAAAGCCCGTGGAAGAACTAGAACACAGAGCGGATCAGGACGCAACAGGACAAAAGGAACAGCACAAAGTGAGGGGAAAACACCAACAGCAGGGCCAAGAGGAAAATAAATGGAGATGGACAAACAAGGGAATGAGGGTTGGGGGAGGATGCAGGAGATGGACAAGATGGGTACAGAAGCAAACACGAGGAAAGGAAAAACTAAATTGTTGGGGGATCATTTAACAGGTGTATAAAAGATCATGGTTTAGGTGGGGAATGATCTGAGATAGTGGTGAACAGCTGTCTTGCAGACCTGGAGGGAAGAACGAGATTTAGGAGACTGTGGAAGTTGGTTCCACAAGTAGAAAAAAAAGAGGAACAAATAAGTGGAGGTGAGCATTGATCCTACATTTTGGGATTTTCACCAGAAGGGGGTTTAATGATGAACCACTTGCTCCCTTCCATATTTTCTCCCTGCATCAGAAAAGACGAGTGTGATTTGTCTGTCAAATCCATGTCATCATGCATACAGTGTTTATAGAAAGTCTATCCCCCTTTCAAAATTTTCACCTTTTGTTACCTTATAGCCTGGAATTAAATTGCATTAAATCAGACTTTTCCCATCATTATTTACACATCATAATCCACAACTTCCAAGTGAAAAACAAATTCTACAAATTTCAGAAAATTAATGGAAAATACAAAACTAGAATATCTTGTTTGGATAAATATGTACCCCACCCCACCCCCCACCCCACCCAAGTTAATACCTAGTGGAAGCACCTTTGACAGCAATGACAGCAGAGAGTCTGTTGGGATAGGTTTCTCCCAACTTTGCACACCTTGATTAGGCAATATTTGCCCATTCTTCTGTGCAAAACTGTTCAAGCTCGGTGAAGTTGCGTGGGGAACTTTGATGGACATCAATCTTCAAGTCATGCCATGGATTTTTGATTGGATTCAGTTCAGGGCTCTGATTGGGCTATTCAAGGACATTTATCTTTTTGTTCCTTAGTTACTGCAGTGTAGTTCTGTCTGTCTGTGTGTAGTTTGGGTCGTTGTCATGCTGAAAGGTGAACTTCCGTTCAAAATTACAGCTTTCATGCATATGGCAGCGGGTTTTCCTTGAGGATTTTTCTGTATTTTGCTCCATTCATTTACCCTTCTATCCAGCCAAGTTCCCTAATCCTTGATGAGGAAAAACATCCCCATCACATGTTGCTGCCACCACCATGCTTCACAGTCGGGATGGTGTTCTTTGGGTGATGTGCCGTCTTTTATTTGTGCCAAATGTAACATTTTGAATTTAGGCCAAAAAGTTCCATCTTGGTTTTGTCAGACCACAAAACGTTTTGCCACATGGCTTCAGAATCTCCGGAGTGGTTTATGCATACCTCAAACACGATTCAAGGTGGGCTTTTAAGAGCAGTAGCTTCCTTTTTGCCAACCAAATGTACAGGCCAGACTTGTGGAGTGCTTGGGATATTGCTATCACATGCACACAATGACCAGTCTTTGCCATAAAGGCATGTAGCTCTTTCAAAGTTGCCATTAGCCTCTTGGTGGCCTATCTGGCCAGTCTCCTCCTTGCTTGGTCATCCAGTTTGGAGGGACGGCATAATTTAGGTAGGGTCTTGGTGGTACCATATGCTTTCCACTTCTTAATGATTGTCTTGACTGTGCTCCAAGGGATATTCAGGGCCTTTGAAGTATTTTTTATCCCCATTCCCTGATCTGTGTCTTTCCACAACTTTATCGTGGAGGTCTTTTGAAGGCTCCTTGGTGCTCATGGTTGTCTTTGCTGTGAAATGCAATGCCATCCATCCATCCATCCATCAAGACCATACTCTGGACGGAGTATTGGTGCTGCCGAAGCAGTTTCCTGGGCTATTGGGCACAATCATGGATGGGTTGCCACTCCGACGCAGGTTACTCAAATGGCTCAATCATCCCAGCAAGCTGGTACTGATTTTGCCGACCTCAGAAAGATGACAGGCTGAGTCAAGCCCACCTGGTATTAATTCAGTGGCCAAGTGGGATTTGAACTCAGGATCCAAGGAACCCAAGCTTACCACACGAACCATTAAGCCAACATCAGGCATAAATGCACTACCCAGCAGAAGAAACCGACAGGAACAGTTGATTTTATTCTGAAATAATCAGAATCCAATGTCAAATTGATTCTGAAATCAATTTGACACAGGTGAAAGGCCAATTAACTTGGTGTGTGATTTTGAATGTGATTGGTTATACCTGAGCTCATTTACAATCGCTATTATAAGGAGGGTGGACAGCTATCCAACCAAGATATTCTAGTTTTGTATTTTTCACTAAATTTCTGAAATTTGGAGAATTAGTTTTTCACTTGGAAGTTGTGGGTTTCGATGTGTAAGTAAAGATGGAAAAAGTCTGATTTAATGTAATTTAATTCCAGCTATAAGGCAACAAAATGTGAAAATTTTGAAAGGGGGTTATCGACTTTCTCTAGGCACTGTATGTAGATGGTCTTGTAGATGGTTGGCTTACTATTATGGATCTAGTTTATGGAAATCTCACTTCCTGGATGTCTAAGTATGACCACGGAATGGGGTGATTCATCCTCATGAATCCTTAGTGAATATTTAACAATAATTCGCACATTTGGGTGAGGGTTGCCAGCAGTATAAGAACATACCTATTAGTACACCCTTCTCCCCCAAGTATATTTCAGAAGAATTTGAAAAGTATCGACATAATTTCTTATATTTAATTTGAAATTTTAAAATAGAAAGAATCAAGTTTTCAATGAATGGAGAACTCTATGAAGCAGTCCAATTCACTCTGACTCAAGGGGATGTATAAATATGGAAAAATTGTGAGACAAACATGTGGCATCACTTCTTTATTAAATGGTCACAATTATTCCCACATTATTGTGGGGATGGCCGGGCAAAGTTTTTGGCCTTTCTCTTTCATGGACCAACTGGCCAGAACTGACATCAACCAAATACTATGTAAAACAGAAATTTAGAATTTGGCCAATTTTGGAACTTGGTCATTCATATATATATATATATATATATACATATATATATATACATATATATATATATACATATATATATACATATATATATATATACATATATATATATAGATATATATATATATATATATATATATATATATATATATACATATATATATATGTATATATATATATATATATATATATATATATATATACATATACATATATATGGCCCCACGAGGAAGAGTGATGTAAGCAACATTTTTTAATGATATGATGATGATAGGCTCAAATGATAGGGTAAGGGTTAAAATAGTGCTATATGGCATTAACTCCAAAATGGCCGATGTGTCCCTTACATCACTCCTCTCGGCGCCATATATGTGTGTATATGTATATATATATATATATATATATATATATATATATATATATATATATATATATATATATATATATATATATATATATATATACATACATATATACAGTAGACTAGGTGTAAGTCGGCAGCGTGTAACTCGTCACTTCGCCTAAGTTGGCAGCGTCAAAAAGTCCCGAATTTATCTCATGTTAAATCCCTTTGAATAAAGGGTCATCCCTCTGTAAGTCGTCATCTCTAAGTCGTCACTTCGTCTAAGTCGTCAGATGTTGTCCATTCCCACGTAATGGAAACTCAAGTAAATTACCACTCCTAACTCGTCACACGGAACTGCTGCCTCGTGAGAAGCCCGATTTCATGGAATCGTGATGCTCGCTCATTGGTTTACACCGCCAGTGATAGGCTATTTATAACTGCGTACACACGTTGATCGCACTGCAGGCAGGACAATGGCGACTAAGTAAGCTTACAACTAAAACCTACCAAGAAAAATACGACATTATCCAGTTTTGTGAGGCAAATCCACTGATGAAGATAACAGACATAGCTGAGAAGTTGGACATCAAATGGCAGACATTGAACGATAACTTGAAGAATAAGGGCAAGATATTTGGACAAGTGGAGAAGATCGTGAAGCCGGTGGGAAGTGTGAAATGCGTGAAATGTGTGTCCTTTGAAGATGTCGATGACGTGCTCATCATCTGGTTTCGGCAAATGTCGGCTCAGCCAAATATTCGGTTTCGGCCGATTCGGTCAATTCGGCCAAATATTCGGCCGATACTGTCTTTTGGTGGAGGATTGCCCAGCCAACATCATGGAATACAATGACCGGTTTGAATCCTTTCTCATGCACCAGATGCCCAAGAGTTTGAGGCATTCAAACATAACGGATTACTTCGCGAAGAAGTAAAGGATCGATCGAGCTTAGTGTTGAAGTCCGATCATGGTTTTGAATTGGCTTGTTTTGTACATTACCGCACTCACTTACACATAGGCATTGAGTGGTAATCATCACCACGATGACTGTGTGTCATGTAATTTGTCACCATACCATCACCGATGGTATACGAGTTGTCTTACAGAGTTGTTCATTATCTTTACTTTTGAGAAACTGATTCATGAATTCCATCTTTGCTTGATCACTTTCCAACTCATCAACTCACCCCCACCTATGCCCCGAGGATTGTGTTTTCCTTTTGGTACAATAGCCGGCTCTCACACATACGTGTCCAGGCCACGCGCGACTTCATCCTTCACCCCACAGTCATCATGAATGTTCGCATACGCGTAAGTCGTCACATTTCTAAGTCGTCACTTTTTTCTCGGTCCCGATGGTGACGACTTACGCCTAGTCTACTGTATATATAAATATATATATATATATATATATATATATATATATATACATATATATATATATATATATATACTGTATACTGAAATTTTATATGCTGATGGACATCGAAGCCGATACACCAGGAAAAAAATATATACCATCAGAGATGGGGAATCCCCACCATTGAAAATTAATTGAAATCAGATAAGTGGTTTTCCATTTATTACAAAAAACATTTTTTTTCGGGTCGGCCATCTAGGATCTGGCCACGCCCAAAATCAACAGGGTTCTTCCTTTTCAGGTGTTATATGTATGACCCAAATTTCAAATCGATATGGCAAACAGTTTATGAGTTATCGCACTCACAGCTATAAATGTTGACGCCCAGCCAGCCGGACGGACGGACGGACGACCCGGGTGACAACAATATCCCCCTTCCGCCACGCGGCGGGGAATAAAAACACAGAACCACCGGACAACATCTATAAATGAAAATATAAATAAATGAAAAAAAAAAATCAAATGCAAGTGAGCGACCCAAGAATGAGGAAGCATGGTTTGTATGCTTACACAATGTGTAAACACACCCCACTCATATATATATATATATATATATATATATATATATATATATATATATATATATATATATATATATATATATATATATATATACACACATAATAAAAAACAACAACAAAACCAAAGCAAATTATGTTCCATAAACTTCAGTCATTTTTTTTTTTGTTATTGTATACATTGATGAGGCTTGTGTGAGAGCTATCACACAACGCACAGCAAGGGGGGCATGAGACAAGAGGGGTGGGAGTGGGAAGGACAAAACAGTGGGGAACAGAAACACTAGGAGATCTGTGGAAAGGAGAGGGATGGGGCGGGGAACATGGGGTATACAAGATGGACATTACAGGGACTTTCAGGAAGGAAAGCAGGGAATTTGAAGGAGGTGGGTTTGGGGTGGATTAACGGGGATAGAAAAGATTAACGGGGCTACCTTGACACTGACAACCAGCAATTCCTTATCAAAAGTCTCCAACGACCATCAAGGAATACTTAAAACCACGACGTCATATGATACAAAGGGTCTTAGGTGCTGCTCTGATGATATGCACAATTCAGACTCTGTGAATAAAGATAAAAAATGCAGAGGGCATGGAATCCATTAGTGGGAGCTGCAGCATTGCTATTCTCTACTTATAAGTATCGCTTGAGGATTTTGAAGTGGATTGTATTGTTTAGCAGAGAAGTGAAGTGGGGTAAAGTGGAGCCTACAATGCCAATTCAGACAAAAATGCTGTTCACATGCAGCTTGAAACGGCCATACCATTTGGGGATCCCTTCCTCGGGTGATTAACACAATCGTCTTATGTTCGCAGTAAAATCAAAGTACAATTGCATGAGTCCTCGGTTGATTCCAGGAAAATTTGAAATGCAGTGACATCACTTCCTGCATTGTAATTGTTTGAGTTTGGAATAAGATTACTGAATGAGCTTCTTTTTTGGTGGTTTATAAGCGATTAAACTCTATAAAACCATCTGACTTGCATTCATTGATTGTGTCTTCATGCATACAGAGAGGACATCTGTTATGCATATTAGATACATCTATAGGAAACATAGATACAGCTTCTGGTAAATCATTGGGTTCAGACCTTCTCTCTCCTTTGACACCCATATGTTTTATTATGCCCTTTGCCTTCTCCCTCAATCTCCACCACCATAATTGTCAATTTGGGAGCATTTGAGGATGAAACTTTTGGCGAGTGACAATATTTTGCGATACATCTATACTATTAACAACATACACTTCAGCAAGAGTAGAACATTCACATATATAAGAATGGCAGGCCAGGGAATAACAAGAGTAGAAAGATTAATCAATGTGATGGGAGAAGATATTATGTGGGGATTGGCTGCCATCTTGAAAGACTGAAAGGAAGAAGATGAGATGACAGACTAAGGAGCTGATCCCAAAGATGAAAGAACTAGAGATGGTTGAGGGAGTGAAGGCTAGACAAAACCCTTCAACCTGCCATATTGTATGTGTAATAGTATTTGTAGCATCTATTCCATATTGGGCAATTTCATTTGGAAACCCTTCAAAAATAATACAATTTAGTAACTTTCAATTTCTGCCAATTAAAATTCTGTCATCATGTAACTGAATTAACTTTTTGTACAAAATTTGTTTCGAATCAAAAGATGTGCCTTCCAACTTATCAAATCGCGATCAGAAATCATTAATGCTCAAAATTCCAGCTGCTGTTTTCATAATCCAACATTTAAACTCAAAGACTATTTTGCGCACAGAGATTATAAAATATCCTCTGAAAATGTGAAACTCAAGGAAGAACTAATCAGTTACTCGAGGGATGTGCTGAAACCAGAACCCATTATACTCTGTAACCCACATTATTGATCTGTACCTAATGTACGGGAGCATCAGTATAATTGCTGACGACACAAAACTATTAGCTGAGCGAATACAATAGATAAAGGTGAGGTCGTACCACAAAGACTTAGCAATTGGACGACGAACATGAAGTTTACCGGTAAATAAATGTTTATGGATATCACCTCCCCAAGATTACAAAAAAATTAAATAGGTTTTGAATAGTGATATTGTGGAAACGATCATGGGGGAGATACATCAAATAATAAGTGAAGATAAACTTGGAGTGCTTGAAGTAAGATTGATGGAGAAAAATGGAAAGGAATTAAACAATTCTACACCTTTGGTCACGATCTTTCGATTTCCTTCTATTTTTCTTTTCTTTGTTTCTCTTTTATAACATATCATCTAACTTCTTGATAACTCTCATTGCCGCATGGTTCTTCAAACTGATCACTGAGACCAACAATAAATGACAGCTTCACAACTGTGACTCAGTTAAATGACAGCATATTTGGCCTATTTAGTGCAGAGAATAAAACAGAAATATGCTGAAAAGATTGATTTATTCATATGTAGCCTGTGGCTGCTTGGCTGCATCATTTTCTGGGGGTGCAACTGTGCTGCAAATGCACTTCCCCTGTTACCAGAAAGCTGGTACTCATTTTGCTGACTTCAGAAGGAGAACAGGCTGAGTCAACCCTCCCCTGGTGTGAATCCAAGAGCCCAACTGGAGCTTGAACTCATGACCTGAGGATTTTAAGCCAAGCACCTTCACCGTTAAGCCAACACCAGGCTTGCTGAAAAGGTGATGGAATAAGAATAACCTTAATCACTCACATCCGATTCGAACTTTCATATCCGGCATTTTCATTCATTCCCTCCTTCGCTCCAAGGCAGTGCAGTGAAAGAAGTTCATGGAATGATATAAACTATTTACAAGCACTATCAGTTTTTGTACAAGGTAGACGGGGGAACCAATTTTTTTTAGTATTCTTATTCATTCATTTCAGTACACTGGTGTTGGCTTCGTGGTTCGGGTGGCGGCTTGGGATCCTAGGGTCCTGAGTTCAAGCCCCGTTGGCCGCTGAATTAAAATACACCTGGAGGTTGACTCAGCCTGTCATCCTTCCGAGGTCGGCAAAATGAGCACCAGTGTACTGGTAAGGGGGACACTGCATCAGCGGCATAGCCGTGTCCCAACCAATGATGCAACCAGCAGCCACAGGCTGCACTCGATAGAGAGAGTACACAGGTGCACAACACGACCCCAGTGTACCACACAATGTATCAATTCACATAATGTTATTGTTGCATGTAATAATAGGCAACAACAAGAGTAGCTGTAGAGACATGATAAAAGTTTTAAAATTTTAAAACAGAGAAGATAAATATTATTCAAAGGTTAAAGGAAGACAAGAAGGTGAAGATTCGTTTGTGAAAGATGTAAATGAAATGTGGTTGTGCATTCCTGGCATGCTCATCCACTTTGATGCTCTTGTATTTTCCTTTTTGTAATCGTGAACCATGGCACCCATTGTGTGCCTAGATGCTGGCCTGGTGTTTTACTTCAAAATATGGTAAAGCAATGCCTTTTTCCTGTCTGTTCTACCACTAAAAAAAAAACTCGCAACATAGGAAATGGCACGAAATTCAAACTTAGCCTGGTTCCGAAGCTTTGATATTTCGCTTGATGCTGTATGGTTATCGTCCCTCCATTTCAGAAAGAAATATTAAACAGTTACTCCTGCTTGCTTTCAGCAAGGCATGATTTAATGCCGAATCGCAAAATCAATATAATGACCTTGGAAAAAAGTTTGTTTCAATTTAAAGAAAATTACATTTTAAAAGGCATCTCCAAGTGCCGTCATCTTCTGAGCTCTGCCGCTATCTTTCAGGACAGATATGAGTCGCAGCAACGTACAAATATGACAATATGTTATAAGTCAACTGTGTTAGAAAGTTAGCTGTGCGATAAATCATCAATGGACAACACTTCAGACAAACTGGAGTCTTCTCAGTCCGTTTAGAATTATACGATTGTGTGTGAGTGGAGCTAGACGTTATAATTGGGCATCATTTTTGCATGGTTCTTACAAATGTGCTGCATTATATATTTCCCTCATGTCCTCCTTTGGCAATTTGTGAATTTATGAATAACTGAAAACTTGTAAAGGACTTTATTGGGTGGCAGCATAGCTTAGTGGGTAGTGTGTTGGCCATTGAGTTGTCTAGTCTGCATGTGATCTGGAGTTCATATACAGTACCAAGGTAATTGGGGGTGTGGGGGGGGTTTAGAAGGAGTGTGCGACATCTAAGACTAGTCCTTTGGATGGGGACTTAAAGTCTGTTGTCTCCTCTGGATTGAGGAGGAAAATAAAGATCAATGGGCACCTTGTAAAAGTGTAGACCAAAATTGTTTGGTGGTACCCGATCCAATTTCCCTGTATTAGCTTAGCGTACACTTATAGTTGTCTCAAAGTGTAAGTTGCTGTTGTTGGCTTCTATCTGCACACGTGGTTGGGTTTCAAGAGGTGGAACAGAAAACCTACCAGGTCTCAAAATATCCGTGTGTGTGTGTGTGTGTGTGTGTGTGTGTGTGTGTGTGTGTGTGTGTGTGTGTGTGTGTGTGTGTGTGTGTGTGTGTGTATGATGTATTGCACTGAAGATTTGCTATAGCATCAGGCAAGGGTTCACAGCTGTGGAACTCCACATTGTTGCTCAGAACCAAAGTCAACACATTGGAGTAATTGTGGAACCAAGATGGAGGTTTCAAAAAACAAACCAAAATTTATTTTTTCCAAGAAGGCAACCTAACCTCGAGTTAAACGCAATTAGCAAACTGACAATTTTTAATGGGTTGCCTCTTTGTTGTTGCCATCTGAGCACTTATCCATATTATTTTGCTATTTGTCAAATAATTGTCCTTGTAGTTCATGGAAAAGTACAATTTTGTTTTGAAATGTCTTTGCCTGCAAAACTGCATGTTATGTACAGGCTCCTCCATCAGAATGACAATTGAAATTAGAAAATACAATTACAAAATAAAGAGGAACCTTCAGCCCAACAATCATTGAAGTTATAATAAGAAATTGCTGCTTTCAGCTGACAGTCATTTGTGGATAAATATTGCAGACTTATACCACAAGGTAAGCCTGGTGTTGTCTTAGTAGTTAGGGTGGCTGGCTTGGGATCTTAGGGTCCTGAGTTTGAGCCCCGTTGACTGCTGAATTAACACCAGGTGGGGTTGACTCAGCCTGTTATCATTCCGAGGTCAATAAAATGAGAACCAGTGCACTGGTAGAAGGGCACAGATGGCTCGTGGACTTCCTCTCCTGTCACAGTCAATGCATGGCTCTTGATGGAATTCTCTCATCTCCTCTTCCTGTCCAGGCTGGAGTTCAAGGCATTGTTCTTGGCCCTGTACTTTTTCTGATTTTCATCAATGATCTCTCAGATTTTCTGGAAAATCCTCTTTATCTCTTTGCTGATGACTCCGCCCTCTGTCGTACCATCTCTTATCCCTCTGATCAGCAGGCAGCAGCCTCTTCACTCTCTGCAGACCTGGATAAAATCAGAAGCTGGTCAAACACTTGGAATATTTCTTTTAATCCTGACAAATCTCACACCCTCACCATGACTTTCCAAAAGGACTGTCTGGAAAATGCCCCCATCCACTTTCTCAACAATCCCCTTGAAGAAGTCCTTTCATTCAAGCTTTTGGATCTCACTATCTGCCACGATCTTTTCTGGGAATACCAGATCTCCAAGCTGGCCTCCCAAGCCAGTCACTGACAGGGCATCCTCCATCATGCAAAGTCCTTCCTTGGCATACCTGAGCTTCAAACCATTTGCAAAGCTTTCATCTGCAGTCTGATGGAGTACTACTTCCCCCTTTGGGGTGGTGCTCCTGCCTCACACCAAGCTCGAATTCACACTGTGGAAGTCAAGATTTTTATGATCATTGGTATCTCCTGCAATGAAGCTGAGTCTTTGGGTGTCTCTGTCTCTCTGTCTCTCTCTGGAGGCAGGTCAGTGGTCTTTCTGTCTTCTACCGTCTTCTCTCCGGCCTTGCCCCCCCCCTCTCCCAGGCCATCTTGGATATGATGTCTTAAAAAAAAGACGTGCATATGTACACCATCATGTGTTGTCTTTTTTCCAAGTATGAATAAAATTGGTCTATACATGTCCAAGATATGGTTGCGGGCACACGCATGCACGGACACAAAAATTGAGACCAAGTCCATAATCCCCCATTTCGGACGGTCCAATGGTGGATAATAAAGTTGACCGCCTCCCTATCCCCCTCAAATAATTTTCCCAAAAAAGGTAGCACAAGCAGCCATAGAGTGTTCAAAATCCTAAATTTATTGGCTTCGCTCGTCTACTCTTCACGAAGGACAACATGGAAATTTTAACATCCACCAACTAATGCAGGCAGATCTTAAATGGCAGAGACATATCGTAAAAAAACAGACAAGAAAGTACAGTTCAGTGCCAGGAGAGATAAGCAATGATGGAAGAATAAGCTGAAGTAGTGGAAACTGCTGCAACGAAGGGTGATAGAAAAACTGTTTACACAAGAGAGTTTCAAAAACACGATACCCCGTGCAGTGTTCAGGTGTAATACTTAAATTTTTGATAAAATAATAGTTTTAAAGGTTCTTTAAAAAAAATCCAGAAGTTTAGCGCTATTGAAGCAGTTTTATATGCGTCACTCGTAAACACTCTAATAAGACGATGTTGAGTCAGTTTAGAAGATGGAGGCTTGATTGATCACCATCGAATGCAGTGCCAATCTGGATCTTCTTCACCCTGGCACTCACATGCCTTCCCCTCTCATGCTATATATATATTGATATACAGTATATCATGATTCTTGGAAGTATTTGTGAAGGCGATTTGTGTTCTACAGTGTTCAAGTGTATAATTCAATATAAATAAAGATTTACAGTGGTTTAAAGGTGAATAAATTAATTAATTCCAGGTTTTACCGCAGTTTTACACGCTATCCCTATCGTGAACCCCTATCCAACACGCTACATTAGTTCTTCATAGCTGGTGTTTGTGTCCTTTATGATGTCCTTAAAAACAGTAAGCTTCCTGTTTGGAATGATTTTCAATTTTGTGTGATTGCCAGGCAGACAAAGTAAAAATTATTTTTGTTTCACTCCTCTCTGCAGATGTGCAATCAGAACGAATTCAAAGCCAACGTATGGTTAAATGGCAAGCTTGTCTTATTCATGTTCAGATTCATGTTTAAATATATAACATTAGATTTAAATAGGTTGTTGCTCGATCATAAACTGACAATCATAAACTAATGACAGACAGACGGACAGACACAAACCAATGACTTAAACCCGCTTTTCTCTTCAAGTGTAGGGTAAAAATTTGTAAGCAATTGACAAAGGTGTAATATTAGCCCACCATCTCGATTTAAGCTCACGATGAAACCATATTGGTCACGTAAAAGGAGGAGCAACGTAAAAGATGGAAGGAACATCCGGCTTTGGGTGCCTTCACATGTGATGCTGGTTCGAGCAGTTCCTCCCTCCAACTCATCAAAGCTAGGTTTCCAGACCAGACCCATTGTGTTTTACCGTTTTATTCTCATTCCTATGTTGCTGGTCATGTTTTCATCCAATTTTCCCTGTCAACCATAACTTCTTGTGTTGTATTATCGGATTTGTGTCCCTGTAAAAGTCCGGCCTACTGCTTTGACCCTATGCGCTTCGTTTTTTGTTGTTTCTTTTTTGCCAAGGTATTGTCATTTGTCGTTCATATATATATATATATATATATATATATATATATATATATATATATATATATATATATATATATATATATATATATATATATATATATATATATATATATATATATATATATATATATATATATATATATATATATATATATATATATATATATATATATATATATATAACAAAAAACATTCTTCACTCACTCCCCTTTACTCAAATCTTTTTTTTTTAAAACACAAACTCAAATGTGCCGTAATCTTTCTGCTCAGTTCTTCCTTGATTATGTATACCTTTTCTCTTTCAATGTCCCCAAAATGAATCTTCATTGAATTTTTTTTTTCCATTAAAACCTCTTAATCTCTGTCTTCTACAATCTCCTTTTTAGTCTTGCACCCTCTGCTCTTTTTGTCCTTTGTTGCCAACTCTCCCACCCCTCATGGCCACCGGTCTGTGTATGGCACATTCAGTCCACCATCAACTCATTTCTGGTGAAACTACCTAAATCCATAATCACTGCTCACCTCCACTCATCCGTTCCTGTGTTTTCCCACCTGTGGAATCAATTTCCACATTCTCTTCAATCTTAATCTTCCCTCTCGGTCTTCAATACAGGTGTTCACCACCACCTCAGATCATCCCCCATCAAAAACAATGATCTTTTTACCCCCGTTATCTCTTCCTAAACCCACTTCTTTCCAACTTTCGTGTTTTCCCTTCCTGAGAGTTTTCTTCTACATCCATCTTGTCCACCCCATGTGTTCTCCCGAGTCGTCATTCTTCCTTACATCCCTTATCTATAAAGTCTTTCTCTATTTTGTCCCTGAACCCCACTGTTGTGTTTCCCCCTCTCCTATTGTTCATTTTGTTCTGCTGTGCCCTGATCCGTTACATGTTTTAGCTCCTCCACGAGCCTCGACTCCTATTAAAATAAATACTTTTGAAGATATGTTGAATAAACCACTCTTGCAACAAATACTGGATATTGATAGAGACCCAGTTTTATTGCTTGATATAAATGTTGAGACGAACTGTTTCAGAGAAATGGAGCAAGCAATCAAAAAAACCGAAGGCTGGGAAATCACCAGGAATTGACAAGATCACGACAGATATGCTGAAAGCTAATGGTAGAAGAGTTGCTTGCGAACTGCTGAAGATATGCAACAATGCAAGGACAGAACATTGTCCACAGGAATGGAAACAAGGCATAATTGTACCTCTCAAAGAAGGAAATCTCACAGATATTTCGCATGGCATCACATTGCTTTAAATTCCATGCAAAGTATTCTGTATTGTCATCCTAACTCATATTTGCTATGGTGTGGACAATAAGTTAAGGGAGGAAAAAGTAGATTTTCAACCTGGCAGATCCTGCTCAGAGGAAATATCCAATCTGAGATGCATCATGGAATGATGCTTTGCTTTCAGAAAACCCTGAATGATTAACTTCATCGACTCTAATAGCATTCACAGACCATCACTCTGGAAGATTTTAGAAGTCTTATTGCATTCTATAAAAGTTGTGTAACATCAAAGATTTGTATGATGGCTACATATGTAGCATGAGGTTGCAAGTCATGAAGACACTGAGTGGTTCAAGGTCATCACAGGCACGTGACATGGTCGCCTCCCATCGCCACTGCTTTTTGGATTAGTCATAGACTGGACAATGCAATGAGAGAATGACACAATTGATGTCAGACTTATTTGAAGAGAAAATAAACTTCTTGGCGATCTTGACTTTATGGATGACATCGCTCTGTTAGCCGAATATGAGGATAAGCTGTAGATGTCAACAGACACAGTTGCACACTACACAAGCTCAATTAGTCTGAAGAACAATTGAGCAAAAACAGAAGTGATGAATACCTCATTGTGAAGTGATAAGGGAAGCAAACCAACAATGGCGATGATAATATATATCTGAATGTCTCAAAGTTGGGGAACACCATCAACAAAGACTTCCAAAGAACCATATATCTTGGTAGATACATTGATTCAACTGATGAAATGGACGTTGAAATCAATCGTCATATTGGGAAAGCTAGTGGTGTACTTCCTCATGCAAGTCAACAAAATTTGGAAAAGGAAGATCAGCTTTAGTACCAAAATCAAGCTTTAGAACAGAAGCATTGCTTCAACACTACTGTATGTTGCAGAGACCTGGCAAGTGAAAAGGTCCCAAGAGCACAAGATCGATGACTTTGACAGCAGATGCCTTCATCGCATTCTCAGAATTAAATGGATCAACATTGTAACCAATGTGGAAGTAAGAAAGAGGACAATAAAGCAACCCTACACCTCATATTTTGAGAGAAAAAAAGGCTTTCAAGGCTTGTACATCAAATACACCTACCAAGCAAACAAATATCCTTCCAGGATGTGACATGGAAACTGCATGGAAGGAGACCGAGAAGAGGACATAAAACATCATGGGAAAACACCATCAACAGAGACCTCCAGTGAACCAGAATCTCCTTATCAAGAGTTGAATGGTTCAGCAGAAGCAGAGTATGATGGAGGTCCTATGTCGCCTCATGTGTCAGAAAGTACAGGAGAAACAAAATAACTAATTTAGATATTTTCCCTTTCAAGTAAAAAGTGTACTTTCAGTTTGGTTACTCACTAATCTGGCTTGCCTGTTTTTATAAAATGCAAGCTTGGCAAAGTGTGGGCTGAAGATGAACGTGTCAAAAACCAAAGTAGTAGTAATGAACACCCTTGTACCCCCGCGGAAATAAAATGCTTTTTAGTAAATTTGGAATTTTCTCGGCAACAATGGAGCGTGCATTATATTGTGACAACAATTTGAAATTAGTTATACAGTAGAGTACATTTAATTGAATACAGATTACGTTTAATTGGATTAGGATTATTTTTGCGGAATTTTGTGGGGTTCAACCAGTTTGCATAAATCCGCTCAATTCTTGCCATTGACACAATTCCAATCATGGCATGTGCACCATGTATATAGGAGGGCCTTGCCATTCGTGGGTTTCCCCCTTTGTGGAATCGCTCTATCACGATGAATTTATTGAGTCAATGTTTGCAGATTGTGGTCAATGCTCTCGAAAATCAGGGGTTGGCAAATTATTTTCCACATTTATTCACCTAATTAACATGGGCATTCACAATAAACCCCTTAAAACCTCCAACATCATCACCATCATCTCCATCAACTCATCTTTATCATCACCATCATCAACATCACCATCACATTATTGATCAAATTTATCATCAATATTATTAAAGGTAAGTTTCATGATCTTAATAACTCAAGAAAATAAACTTTATATGATGTTCTTCATCCAGGAAAATAATACTTTCATTTATGTTCTTAATAACCCTTTTTGAAAATAAATAGCACGAGAACAATGCAAAAACATGTTAAGTAAGGGTACAGTTTGGCAAAAACGGTTGACACATTTTAAAGTCGAAGTCCCATAACCCTATTTCCCCCCCCCCCCATTACTCCTCGAGTTTGTACATCACGAATTTGCTATTCACGGGAATTTTCAACGTAACCCCCGTGAAGAGCGAGGCTCTCCTGTATTGCCATAAATACAGATGTCGTAACCTCCATGTGTCCACCAAACAATAATTCTAATCACATTCACTTGTATTTTTACAAAAGAGGAATAAGGGCTGCATACTATTTCTGTCAACTAAGGGATGAATTATACAATTGAAATAACCAGCCATAAAACAAATGCAATCAAATGAAACCTTTTACAAAATCACATAACGTGGAGAAAACCCCACTTCTTTCCACAGAATCACTTGTTCCATACACATTCAAAATAATAAACTTTTGTGTGTTACAAAAGAAAACTCAACAGAAATCAGATATCCTTTGTAGATTTATCGAAAAGCAATTATCTGAGCATGAAATGTATGACTGAACGCAACGACAACACCTGCTCAACAACCACTGACCACTGAAAGTTTTATTTTTCCATTGAATGAGAGAGTAAGCAGAGCATGGGTCTCTTGTAAAATAATGCTGCAGTCTGAATTATTCAAAATCTCTGTAAAAGGGCTTTGGCCCACATTTATATTTAATGAGGCAAAACCGAATTCCATTGTTTATGATGTTTTATTAACCGGTATTAACCTTTTGCTTGCAATTCCTTATTCACTTTCTTAACGGCTTTCCAAAGACGCTGAAACTGAGGTTCTGAAACATCTGTGGATTTTTTTTGTTTTAATTCTCTTTTGTAAGAGAAGCTTTGCAGCGAAATTGAAGGCTATAATGTGGATGAAGGCCTCTGAAGGTGGATGGATGTTATGTTTTCACCCCTGTCTGTTTGTGTCTGTCTGTCTGTCTGTGAGCAGGATACAGTGGCCTGCAAAAGTATTCAACCATACCAATAATGCCACATTTAGATTAATTACAAATTATGAAGAAACAATTTTTCCAAATTGACTTTTTTTTATTAATAATAATTGAAGAGATCAAACTAAACACTGTTGCAGTTGAAGGAGGTTACGTGTCAAAAATACCTGCAAAAAACAGGTACAAATCAAAATTCACTGGTTTTTCAAGTACATATTTTGCCCCTGAAGTCAGTACTTGGTGGTTTACATACATGTTTGATTACATCAAGGTGAAACATATGATACTTATTTTGTAACCTTTCAAACAAATAATTTGCCCCTGAAGTGATTTAGGGTTAATTAGGCAATGGGTTTGAACACTTATGCAACTGACACTCATCTGATTTTCTCTGTTAATCTAACTTATTCACATTTTATCAGCACTTTTTTACTTTATCACTTTGGAGTTTATCACTTTTCATGAACTTTATCACTTTGGAGTCGTTTGTGAAAACTCTGCATATTAAGTTTGATTTGAAAGCATCATTAAATAAGCTCAGGTGGCATCAAAATATGAAAACTTTGGAGGGGGTGAATACTTTTGCAGGCCACTGTATTGAAAAAAAGTTATGGATGATTCGGATGAAATTTGGTGAACATGTTGGGTGGGTGACAAGGACAAATTCATTCAATTTTAGTGAAGATCCTAGTCCAGATACAAGAAAATTTTAATTTTTTAAAAAGAGATCCTTCAACGAAAGATGTGGCCAAACTCGATAAACAGCATTATATTTCAATAGTGGACGAATTATGACAAAACTTAGTGGATGAGTTGGGTCGGTGACAAGAACAAACTGATTAGACTTTGGTTCAGATCCAGATCCAGATCCAGCCCATCAGTGGGATACAAAACGTAAACTGTTCAGCCTGGTGGAGGAATGCGCTCCACTGAATGCCTTTCTAGATTCCACATGCCTTTGCCAAAAGGTATTGTTTAAAAATGAACAACAATTTACTTAGATATAATTAATTGATTGCCTTTCTTCCACCTGGGATGTACCTGCCAACTTACCTCAAGAAGAAAGGCTGTGGTCATTCTTATAAAATCCTGCTTCTACCTCATTACAATCATTTAGGTGTATCCCAACCAATGACACCCCTTCTACATAGTTTTTCAATGAGCTAATAGCCCATGATCACGAAGCGAATAGGTTAAGCGATCGGTCATGCACATGCATACGTATGTGCCTCCGTGTGTGTCTACATTTTGTTCTTCCCTTTTCTCTGGAACCGCTTGTCAGAATTGACACAAATTTTTCACCAAAGGTGCAACTACTCACGTATAATGTTTTAATGATAATTATGATGTCATAGGTCACGTGGTGTTTGCAGCCATGTTGGAAAAAGGATAAACATTGGACCTCTATCTCCGAAACTGCTCCATGGAAAAATTGAAACTTGGCAAATGTTAAGTACTCCACACCATGAGGAATAAGTGTGATTTTTTTGTTGATGTCTTCGGTGGCTTTGTTATGATGTCATAATTGCATACATAGAATCCTAAATCCAATCAGTACAACAAGTTTTGAGGGTCATCGAGGGATAAATTGTTCAACAGAAAAAAAAAAATATATATATATATATATATATATATATATATATATATATATATATATATATATATATATATATATGACGTCATCAGTTACGTGGTTCTGCAGCCATTTTTATTTTTTTTTGAATAACCTGCAACAATCTTCTTCTCCGAAATGGCTGAACAAATTGAGGAGAAACTTTACAGGTATGACCGCTTATCCATGAGGAACAAAGAGTTCACACCCAAGACATCATAGGTCACATGGTTTGGCAGCCATATTGGATTTACCTTAAAACCTATTTTTTTTTTCTTTTAAATCTTCTCCGGAACGGCTGTACAGATCAAGGGGAACTTCACACACGTTCTCCAAGCCTTGGGGATACCAGGGTGTTCATGGATAATTGATGTCACATAGTTTGGCAGCCATATTGGATTGAAGGAAAAAATATATTTTTAATTATGCTTTGAACCACTGCAGCAATCCATGGAAAATTTCATGTGGAAAAAAAGATTTGGCTCGGTAATATAGAAAACACGTTAATATGGCAAACGGCTCGGAAATCGGGTTTTATTCCACAACAACTCACTCACGGCGCCGGAGCACGAACCACTCACTCTGAATGACATGGCGGGCAAAAACGGCCACAGTGAGTGAATGATTCGCTCAGAAGGACATAGCACGGTACCGCTATCAAATGTAAGGCGTTTGGAAAGTGTCTTAAGCACTCATGCAAGCACTCCAATTAAATGGTTGATAAGGAACGGTTACCCAGGCTGTCGGTATATGTCATACAAGATCCCTTTAAATTTAGAGCCGGTCTTCACCGCAAATGTTGCTGGATGGAACCCCTTTGGAATCCAGCCAGTCCCAAGAGAGGACCTGCAGTCCCATGGTCCTAAAAATGTCAGAAGAGGAGAGACCCAGACGTTGTGTATGTGAGTGGCACCGTATCCTCCAGTACCAAACTCAAGATCAGGGATCCGAACTGGAGGAGCCACAGCAAGAGTTCGAGCAAGCACAGCATGCAATGCAGCCTGCTCCCAGTAGGCCACAATACAGGTCTCACAGTCGGCCCCAATGCAAGCCGCAACAGTAGGTCCCCCCAGGCAGGCCCCAACAGTGAGCTCCCCAGACAGGCCCCCATCAGTAGGCCCCCCAGGCAGGCCTTAACATTAGGCCCCCCAAGCAGATTAAACATTGCAGATAATCCGCCATCTTGCCTGCTCATCTGTGCATTCCTCACGTGGTACATCGGTTTGAGGTCCGTGCAAACGTTATCACGTGTTATTTTTTAAAACATCCCTTTTTCACCAGATTTGCTTTGATTCCCTGTAGAGCACCTCGCAAAACCTCCAAAAATATAGACACAGATCTGTCAGATACTATGGATAGGCAGTTCCTCTGGGGGATGGGGCACAAGGTCAAATAGTGAATGCATTAAATCATACAGCTCATTGAAGATAGTTAATTTTGGCCCGTTCTGAAATGTTTTGTTCACTCAATATAATTCTCCAAACAGTAGAAAAAGGCAAGTTTAACGCTTTGGAAATTTCACATTTTCTTGTGCATCTATGGAGGAGGGAGCATAGCCTTGCTTGCTTTAAGGAAATAGGAATATTGGCTTAGTTATGACTCATTATTTCTTTAATTTATCACATTTCACAACAGATATCAACACTTATTTCGTCCGGACAATATCCGATCGTCAAAACCGAAATAATATTTTGATGATATACTTTAATTAGTCTGTGCGAGTAGATAGTGAAAAATCGTATCATATCATGCACGAAATCGCAACAAGCTCCTTATTCGAAAACTACTTACAAAAGCGATGTGCACAACGATCCATAGCTATGATGAACGGGCATTTGATAATATGCATGAGGAAAGTGAAAAAAAAAAACTTCATTGTTACGAAATCGTTGCGGCCTGTTGCAAGTCAAAGCATGGTTGAGTAAGCTAAAAGACATGGCAGCTTCAGACCCCAGTGAAGTTACTCAGGAAATGCCTTCAGACCCAGAGAGCGAGGTGGCCGAGGATTTCCTGATGAAGGATATAATTGAATAAGGCCATTAATTATCTTCAACAAGATATTTTAATTAACTCAAACACCCAATTTTCACTCTCACACTTACTTGGACTTTTCTTAGTCTGTATGCAAAGTTTCACGCTGCTCGGTTTTATGGTTTTGGAGTTATGGATGAGACACACTCACGCACGCACGCACGCACGCACACACGCACGCACGCACGCACACACACACACACATCGACATTTATTGGTGTGGATGAGCAATGTATCCAGAGTACAATTCGCAGCATTGCCATTTTCTTCAACATGAGCAATTGGTGGTCTAGTTTTCAACGAATACATCATCTCTTTTCTCACCTTGAAAAAGGCATCCATATGATTTGAAGTACTATCTGTCTGCACTACTAACACCTTCTTACCCTTATCATTCTCTTTGGCATTTTCAAGAGTGTTTCAGATTATTTTTGGAGACTGCACACAAAACCTGTTCTTCATTACAAACCATTCGTTTTGGAGATTTCAGCTTGTCATTTGGTTCACTAATTACACGTTCGAAGACTACACTAACATCACCAACACCCTTATGAACCACACTGTGGTGTTCTGATCTCAACCTCTGCGTGGGAGGAGACCCATGCATGTCATCTTCCGGGGCAGACACGGGGAGAGCCGATTCAACTGGTGCAGCATAAGTCTTCTTAGCATTAGAACAAAACCGCCTAGTTTGTCCGTTAAGCTCCAAACAATAGCAAATCAATCTGTCAGTGGCAGCAAAGATATTTTCCTCATGATCGGCTTAATTAAAATAAAGGAAAACATCAAGCTAGGTAATGACAGACTTTAGCAACACATAACACAAATGCCGAAATGCGTCTGTATGTTTAAGCGTATCATTTGTGGTATGTAGAGGAACTGTAATTAATGATCCGAGATATGACACTACCCTACTGGGACAATTTCGAAAGAATTTCTTCATTGGAAAGAACAGGGGTGACATTGCATAACACAGTATAGATACTCCTCTATTTGCACTCATTCTCTTTACACTTTTTCAACTTAACGCCTTTGAAAAAGTTCTGAACACTATTATATTTATGCTTTGCTATTTTCGTGTGTACGTTTTGTGATGGGGTGTAATTTTCCCAGGCTGCACCACAACATATCCATGTACCCAGGGCAGCATCATGTCCATCCATCCATTGGGACCATACTCTGTGCAGAGCATTGGTGCTGCCTAAGCAATCTCCTTGGCTATTGGGCACAATCCTGGATGGGTCGCCACTCCGAAGCAGGATTGCAGCAAGCTGGCACTCATTTTGCCTCGGACCTGTCAACCTTGGAAGGATGACAGGTAGTCAACCCCACCTTGAACTAATTAAACAGCCAAGGAGGATTTGAACTCAGGATCCTCGGATCCCAAGCCCATCACCAAAACCATTAAGCCAACACCAGCCATAATCCGACAAGATGTTGTGGAGAAAAACAATAAAGTTCTGTACGGACATACAAACAAGAAGATGTCATGCAGAGCACGACACTTGCAAAATCCATAAAACAAATTTGACCTCAAAAATAATTGTTGGTTGAATTCAGTGAACTGATATGCAAATCCTCTTCAAATTTCAAGTCAATCGGATGAAAATTGAGGTTTTTAGAAACACCATCTTAGTTGTTGACCTTTGGCCTGTGTTGACCTTTTGGTCCATGTTGAACTCAAAAATAATTGGCTGGTTAAATTCAGTCACGTGTGAAATATAAATCCTCTTCAAATTTCAAGTCAATCAGATGAAAATTGAGGATTTCAAAAACACCACCTTCGATGCTGACCTTGGGTCTATGTTGACCTTTTGGTCGATATTGACCTCCCTCAAAAATCGATATTTATTTATTTGTTGACATTGTCGAGACTCGTATGAGAGCTAACACACCACACACAACAAGGGGGCAGGAGACAGGAGGGGTGGGAGATGGAAGGACAAAACAGAGGGGAACAGAGACATTAGGAGATCTGTGGAAGGGAGAGGGATGTGGCAGGGAACACGGGGTAAACAAGATGGACACCACAGGGACTTTCAGGACCTAACACGACAGGGAACTTTTGGGAAAGAAGGAAGGGAATTTGAAGGAGGTGGGTTTGGGGTGGATTAACAGGGGTAGAAACGATTGTGGTTTTGGATGGGAGAAGATAAGAGATGGTGGTGAACGGCTGTTTTGAAGACCTGGAGGGAAGAGTGGGATTGAAGAAGTGTGACAGTTTATTCCAAATGCGGGAAAAAGAGGAATGAAAGAGTGAAGGTGAGCAGTGATTCGTGATTTTGGTAGTTTTACCAGAAGGGAGTTGCTGAAGGACCTTGAGTGCCCTGCAGATATATGGGAGGGACATATCGCAGACAGAGCGGGGGTGGGGGAAGGGGTGAGATCGGAAAGGAGATGGTGGAAGACAAAAAGACCACCGACCTGCCTGTGATGAGAGAGTGAGAGGCCCAAAGACTCAGCCTCACCGCAGGAGATACCAATGATCCTAAATGCCTCGGTTTCCACAGCGTGAAGCCGAGAAAGGTGAGAGGCAGGAGCACCAGCCCAGAGGGGAGAGCAGTACTCCATCAGGCTGCAGACAAAAGCTTTGTACGTGGAAAATATTGACTTCAAATTGGCAGCAGCAGTCTCTTCATTCTGCTGATCTGGATAAAATCACAAGCTGCTCCAGCATGTGGAACATGTCTTTCAACCCTGACAAATCTCTCACTCTCACGATGACAAATCTCGCACTCTCACACGATGTCCCTCTCTGAAGGGACCATCTGGAACCCCCCACCCCCAAACCAACCCTCATCTATTTTGTCAACAATCCTCTTGAAGAAGTTCTTTCATTCAAGCTTCTGGTTATCAATATCTGCCATGATCTTTCCTGGGAAAGCCACATTTCCAAGCTGGCCTCCAAAGCCAGTCACTGGGAACCAAAGCCACTGGGAATCCTCCGTCACACAAAGTCCTTCCTTGGCAAACCTGAGCTTCTGACCACATACAAAGATTTCATCCACAGCCTGATGGAGTACTGCTCTTCCCACTGGGCTTGTGCTCCCGCCTCTCACCTTTTTCGGCTTGAAGTGGTAACCAAGGAATTTAGGATCATTGGTATCTCCCACGATGAGACTGAGTCTTTGGGTCTCTCACTCTCTCACCTCAGGCAGGTTGGTGGTCGTTCTGTCTTCTGCTGTCTCCTCTTCGGCTTCGCCCCCCCCCCTGCTCTGTCGGAGATATGTCCCCCCCCCCAATATGTCCGAAGGGCGCTCAAGGTCCGCCAGCAACCCCCTTCTGGTAAAACTACCAAAATCAAGAATCACTGCTCACCTTCACTCTTTCATTCCTCTTTTTTCCTGCCTCTGCAACAAACTCCCACACTCTCTTCAATCCCACTCTTCCCTCCAGGTCTTCAAAACAGCCATGCACCACCATCTCTTATCTTCCCCCATCCAAAACCATGATCTTCTCGACCCCCACCGATTCTCCTCAAACCCAACTCCCTAAAATTCCCTGCTTTCCTTCCTGAATGTCCCTGTCGAGTAAGGATCTGAAAGTCCCTGTAGTGTCCATCTTGTTTACCCTGTGTACTCCGCCCCATCCCTCTCCCTTCCACAGATCTCCTAATGTCTCTGTTCCCCACTGTGTTTTCCTTCCCTCTCCCACCCCTCTTGTCCCCTGCTCCCCTTGTTGTACATTCTGTGTTAGCTCTCATACGAACCTCGACAGTGAATACAAAAAGTAATAATATAATAATAATACTAACAACAATAATAACAAAAGAATAATAATTGGCTGGTTGAATTCAGTGACCTGAAATATAAATCCTCTTCAAATTTCAAGTCAATTGGATGAAAATTGAGGATATTTAGAAATCTCACCAAGGTTGTTGACCTTTGGCCTATGTTGACCTTTTGACCTCAAAAACAATAGGCTTCTTCCTTATGACAAACTGTACCATTTAGTGAAACTTCGTGAGGATCGGTAAAAATTTGTGACCTGTCGGCGATAAAGACAAACAAACAGACAGACAGAGAAAGAGACAGACAGAATAACAAAATTGATTGACCAATATACTTGAAAAATCCTCCATTTTGGAAGTAACAAACCAAAAGACTCAAATGCAATACCCTCTCTTCTAGTGAGGGTAACAAGGACAAATTTACATAAACATAGCAATGACGATAATCAAACAAATTAGGCAAATGCTACTCTGCTGTCTCTCGGCCCTCTCTCACTCATTAGATAAGAGAAGCGAAAAAGTAGCACACCAAAGTCTAAAAGAGAAAAGTGAAGAAGCGAAAGACAGAAAAAGAGGAGTAAAGCTACATAGATATGATACACAGCACCAGAGATGCTGAGCAACAGTGCTGCGCAATTCCACGTGAATGACAACTGTGAGTTACAGCAGTGAAAAGTGGAGAGGAGAAGAGAGAGGAAAGAAACTTTTGCAAACCTTTAGTAAATACGTTTAAATCACCAAATAAATCTTGAAAATGATCTAAAAAGACAAAGCATAAAATTGAAAATGGTGTACAGCACATCCAAAAAAAAATAACCGACTCAAATTAAAAAAAAGTTAATATCACCATTAAACAGATCATACTCATGTCAGTCATGACATTTGTAGACTACTTTATAGCTATCTCTCTTGAGCTCCTTGCTCTTTAGTTTAGACTGTCGGACCAGATGTTCTGGGTGGACCGGACATTCTGGCAGACCGGACATTTTGGGTGGACTGTGTGATACGTTCTGAGCGGAGACGGCATTACGAGGCCTGGTTTTGTTCTTATCAGCGTACATGTGCTTCCTATTCAAACAAGTGCACTAGAAGTGGACAGTACTTCTCTTTTATGTGGCTAATTGTAAGATTTTATGTTGTTGGAAATGTTGTAATGCGGAATTGTTTGTCATATTTTTTCAGATAACCATAATTCCGGACACCTGTATATCGACATCATTGAATGACCAGTTTTTGTTTTCTTTGATTCATAGTGAAACTATAATGCGCTCCTGAAATATTGTCATTACAAAGCAATATAATTCTGTCACAGTTTCAGAGCTTTTTACGGACTTTAATCTCAATCGATGGGATTTGGTCACCGAACTTACCAATAAACAGCCGAAGGCGTCTGTATAAACACAACTCCTTGTTTGTTTCTGCGTCTGACATCCTGCAACTCTGCGCTACTACGACTACAACGATGACAATCGTATTGACAGATAAGCGCTTGCTGTCCTTATACACACACTATGTCCATTCTTTGTGCACCATCTTTATCTAAAGGTTTGCCAGTCACATTTAGTTTGACAATAAGAAAATTATATGCATACCCTTACCATAATAAGAGCTTAATTTTTTGTGCTGCATTGCAAGCAATGTCATTATCTGCAAGAAGCTTGGCTTTACTCATCTTACAAATAGCAAGTTTCCCTTCAGCAATCCGAAAGTTCAGTGGAGGACAGTCTCTGAACTCTTTTTACAGCCTAGTGGTGATCCAAAAACAAAAATTTGCAAGGAAAAGGAGATATTCAAACTTAAAAGTCTCCAAACAATGTCACCAGTTCTTTCACAATTGGTAAAATGTAAATAGCAGACTGTTGGGAGCAAGGTCTCTCTCCATCAAGACCCAAATTAAGCCAGATGCAAGGAAGAATAATGAATTGCAACACAAAGATGATACAATTTGTTCTTGCAACAACCAGGAAATGGAGAGGAAGATATAGGTCGACAACTATTGTGGAGCCATTGACAGTTGAGTTGGAGCTGATAAAAAGCTGTGGACGTTTCGGAGGCATGAGGTGCACAGAAGAGCCATTGGTGCTGGAAATGAAGCACAGGCCTGAGTGTCTAAAAGCACAGAAGATTTATTAGAGAACCTGGACTACAGTTCCCCCTACCACTTCTTTTTCTGCAGCACATGGCAGCAGGTAGCATCATTGGCTGAGAGTGTGGCTCTGCTGCTGATGAAAGCTGATGAAATACAGGTACCTCTATTACCAGTACACTGGTGCTCATTTTGCTGACCTCAGAAGGATGACAGGCTGAGTCAACCCCACCTGGTGTTAATTCAACAGCTGACAGGGGCTCAAACTCAGGACTCTAAGATCCCAAGCCAGCCACCCGAACCGCTAAGCTAACACCAGGCTTCGACTGCAGTTCTAAAACATCTAATGCCAGTCTTTACTCTAATATACTTTGCTTAGTACAATCTGTTCATATTGTTGACCAAGGATTCTGAGAAATGCTCACACCAGCACTCAAAAAACAATGCACAAAGGAGCATGAGCAGAGTATCCCAGGAAAGAGAGCATTACAAAATATTGGTTCACGGAAAAAAACGTTCATTGTCGTAGTTCTCCATTTTACGGATTATCAGTGCAAAAAAACATCCTGTTAAAACTCTGAGAATAAAGACATATCCATGTGTTGCAGCTCCATGAAAAAAGCAGCTCTCTGCTGTAGCCAAGCATGCTCGCTTGCTTCAATAAATAGCCTGCTGAAGATCTCCAGGGCAAGGATTCATGGAATAAGAAACGATGAGTGGCAGAGATGCAGAAAAGCAATCATTCAACATATCGAGAAGTCTATGGCCACCTTCTACCAGTGTGAGGTAAACAACCTCAGTCTAAGCTGCTGTTTACGACCCCAATATATAGCAAGTCGGCATTTTTAAATTGTAGATAGTGATATTGCAGGGGGGTGCAAGGCAATCATCTTGTGCCACAGAAGAGAGGCTACCAAGTTTCAATTACCAAAGTATGGCCTCTAAAAGACAGGGTAGACTAAATTCCTTTGTTATTTACCTAGTTTTGTCATCACTTTTGTGAAATGAACCATCCTAACAAAACTGGCTCAAGCCGAGGTACTTCACACCTTCATTGTTCCAGCTAAAGTTCATGGGGAGACCTGGTACACCAGTGGATGACATATTGCCCACCCAAGTTGTTTTACATTTAACCCTATTCATTTGTGTGGTGCATGCGTGGAGGAAGATGTGCAACTGGTGCAAGCCCTCAAAAACAGTTGGAGGTAAAAAATAAACAGTTGGAGGTGTTACGAACGACGACACACATGTTAGCGGCATTAGCAGAAGCAAAAGGTTTTCCAAAGGTGTAACAGAAAAGCCTAACAACGTGAAATGCAATCAAATCAAAAGGGGTGTGATGCAGAAAGAACTAGCATCCGTTGAAGACAAAGTCTTCGATATCCTCCGCCATAGTAAATGAGGATTAACAAACTTATATTCCCTAAGCGTGTGCAATATGTATGTGAAGCTTCCCCTTGATCTGACCAGCCATTCTGGAGAAGAAGATTTTTTGTAGGTTTTAGGGTAAATTCAATATGGCTGCCAAACCATGTGACCTATCAATTAGAAATTAACAAACTTCTGAAAGGATGTCTTGGGGAAAGTGTATGTGAAATTTGGCCTCAATCTGTTCAGCCGTTCTGGAGAAGGAGATTTTTTAAAAATTATTAATTTTCAATCCAAGATGGCTGACGAACCATGTGACCTATGACATCATAAATTTACATTCTGCCTCCAATCCTCCAGTGGAATGCGTTTGTGAAGTTTCGTGTGAATCAGATGAGGTGTGTTTTTCTATCCAAGATGGCCGCCAAACCATGTGACTTGTGACGTCATAATTTTTACTATGTATGCAGACATGATGGAAGAAGATAGTTGCAAATTTTTGCTTCGTTAGATTATGTGATTCCAGAGAAAACATTATTTAATCTTTTTCTTGAATCCAACATGGCTGCCAAACCATGTGACCGATCAATTAGAAAATATCAAAAGGCACCAGTTCACCACTTGCTTGATAAGTGTCCCAAATTTCGTAAATATATATTGAGGGGATTTGTAGTTAAGCTCCGGAAACGAAATGTGACAGACAGACGGACGGACGGACGGAAGGAACCCATTTCTATATCCCCCGCCAACTTCGTCGGTTGGCGGGGGATAATAAACAATTTTGAACAAAGAGCAGTCCTGGAAAACTTCTCTCTACGTGGGCAAGGATTAACAATCGACCATCATCGACTTTAATTACACTATAAATATGATATAATAAAGCCATTTAAGAAATAAAAGGTGCTCCAAAAACAAATTGCTTTTAAAAAAAAATGAAACGTGTTCTTAGCTAACAGTCAAAGGTTTATTCTTGACCAAAAAAATTAAAAGAAGCTTTTGCTTCAAGCATGTAACCCGGTTTATTTGTTTTATTTTCAGGAGCAATCGAGGTAGCGGTCTGTTGCCTATACACTGCCTAAATAAAGTGATGCATCATTATAACGTGATACAAGCTTGGAAGAAGATACTCTGCTAGTACAGGGTGGGGCATTTATATATCTGATACATTTGCAATCTTTCTAGCCGGAAGAAGTCTTTGCATAACTAATTATTGTTTTCTGTGTTTTACAGATAATACTTTAACGTTTTTAATGATGGAGCACTTTAAATGCAATGAACATTTTTATTTTTTTATTTTTTATTTTTTTTAAAATGCAATGAGCATGCCAATTTCATAAACAAGGTCGTCACGACAGATGAGGCACACTTTGATTTGGCAGATTTAACTCCACCAGATTTCTTCCTGTGGGGAATTCTGAAGGGCGAAGTTTATAAGGAACATCCAACATCGATCGATGAATTGAAGGCAAACATCACTGTAACCATCCACTCCATTGATCAAGAGACATTGCTTGCGGTCATGAACAATATGATGATCCGCCGTCGTGAATGCACGAATTTGAAAGGGGCCCATTTGTCTGATGTAATTTTAAAGAAATAAAGAATCAAAAATTGATTTTAAAAAGTTAAAGTATGTTTAAGTATGTTATACTTAAAGTGCCTATGTTATAGAGAAATTTTATTTTATTTGGTTTAGAAACAAAAAAGTTATAAGGATAATAAAACCGTCAGATATAAATGCCCCTCCCTGTACAAACAAGTGGACAACAACAGCTAAGAGGAAGTGATCCATCACGAAGACTGTGTTACCCAGAATAGCCTTGACAAATTCAGCTGGTAACCCATTTAAATGAGAGGCTTGGTGATCAGCAAAGTCGTCAAGCACGGTTTTAAATGGTACAAGCATGACAGACGAAATAGCCTTTATATGCCACTTATTACCTCACCTCTCACCATTCCTTGAAATATTTATGAGATTATTAGCTCTGGTCTAGCAAAGTAGGGTATACTCAGAAGAGATCAACTCTTTCATCATATCCTTCAACCACCTGTCAGTAACCCTCTTGTGAAACTTCCAAAATCCAGGCTCACTGATCACCTCCACTTCTCTTTTCACTCAATTATGAAACCAACTTCCTCAGTCCGGTCAGTCCCATTCTTCCCTCCAGGGCTTCAAGACACCTGTTCACCACAACATCAGGTCATTCCTCCATCCATACTCATGATCTCTTCAACCCCAAATTACCCCAATTCTCAAGCAATCCTTTCTTCCAAGTTGTTGTGATTTTTCCCTCCTTCTTCATCACCTCTTTTCGTTTGTTAGTTGTTGGTTGGCTTGCACTTTTTCTGTTTCATCACCACTTTCCCCTTCTTCTTCTTGCTGTGCTTAATTCACAGCTTGTACGCAGCTTGTTCACAACATCACTCCCCGTCCCCCTACCCAGACGTGTCCTTCTCCCTCTCCCCTTGATTTCACTCTCACTTCTTCTCTGCTGTTGGCGTTTCCTCCGTTCCATTATGCTCCCTCCATTCATTCTTCTCAAGCTCTTCCATGAGCCTCAAATATGTTTACAAACACACAATCCTTAACCACTAACCTTGAAGAAATCCAATGGCATTGTTAATTGTTTTTTACCAACTTAAATTTGTTTACTTTTTTTAATGGCGACAATTATTCCTTCTCGTGGGGTCAGCTGGAGAGGTTTTTGGTTCACGTCTTTCATGAACCGACTCGCCTGGCCTGATGTTTGAGAAAGTATGTTAGAGCGACAATTTGGAATTTGTCAGGGTGCCGGTGATGGCTCACCTACTCTTTGCGAAGGACACCATGGGATGGGATCTGTAATGCCCACCATCTACTGTGAGCAGACCTGACACCCAGTTCAATATCTTTCCTCTGGATCGCCCACACATTGATGCCTTGCCCTGCCTGCAAAACACTAGGATGACATTTTATAACTTGGTTGAGATTCAAATCCAGCCTAAACAGCTCAGAGTTGACTATGCGTACCACTAGGCTATCCTGCTAGCTATAAATAAAAATTAAAAAACTAAACAAGGACAGGAGTGAGTTAAGCAAAGAAATGTACTGAGTTAGAGACTGTACCCTCACCTATCATCTGAGAGCTCTGCATCTTCACTCTGAGTCGGTCCATGCTCAGGACTGGCAGGTGCCAGGTCAAGCAGGGGCACATCAGCTGGTAGAGTAGGTGGCCTCGCATCATTTCCTTTGCGTTCACCACCATCATCATCCACCATTCGTGAGATTGTCTCCAACTCCACCACAGCATTGGGTAGGCCCCCATGCAGTCTAAATAAAAACAAATGACACCTCTCAATAAAACTCAATGCTGAATTATCAGTGCAGAGTATACATATCTTAACAATAGGTTTTATCAACGAAACGTTGACCAAGGTATGCTAACCACAGTGGGAAGAAAAGTGAAGCTGACTTTTTGGGAGTTAGTTGACAAAGGTATGCTAACCACAATGGGAATACAAGTAAAACTGACGTTTTGTGACAATAAATGATGAAATCACTCACCCTTCAATGATGCAAAAGAGCAATAATCTCAAAAGAGCTAACACCCAAAATTTCAGCTTCACTTTTCTTCGCAGTGTGATTAGCATGTCTTCGTCAACCCTCAGTTGATAAAATCCATCATTCAAATTTGTCTGCCGATACAAACCGACATGAGCCTTGACGATGAGGAGTATTATAGTCTTTATCTTCGACTTTACATAATCTTAAACTTTGTGTAATCTAACCACAGATGGAAATGGAATCATATCCACAAATACTTTGTCCAAGAAATGCTGTTCTCCATCTTTGGTGTTGTGTGATGCACTTCCAGGAGGTTTGTTCGGGAGAGCAGCATTATAATTTTCAGATTAAGGAGTATATTCCTTCATTGAGAAGAGGAAGTATGTTGTTTTGTTTGCAAGACAATAGACTGCCTCTTCTTATTTGTAAGACAATTATTTGCTCAAGTGTAAGCTTGAGAACATATCATCTGCATGTCATAACGCCATCAGCACCGCAGCTCATATAATTGAGGAATCATCATCCTGTGACACAATGGTACCATGGGCATTCGACATTAAGTTAAGGTGGCATCCTTACTCTTCCATTCTCGGGTTCATACCTTCACGATCATGTGAGATGTTAAAACGAAACAGGGACAGTGAAACATTAAAAAATAAGAAGGTTGAAAGTACATAAAAAATAAAAATGGACGAACCTTCTGCTAACTCCAGCAATCATTTACAAAGTTAACCTGACAGCACAAAAGGAGTTTCATATTGGCACTAAATATTTGATTTGAGTGCACTTAATAAACACGTTATGATATATTAATGATGTGAATAAGAAATTAGATTACAATATGGTAGATGTAGTGTGGTACAGCACATTGCTGTGTACAGGGTACGAAAATGCTCTTTTCATCCTTTGGATGACACATTGTGTTCAGTAGGAAAAGCATTTGCATTTGAATCGTTATGGAATTGGTAGAACAGCAAGACATCGCTAAGTTGAATGAAGCAGATGAAAGACTTTAGTTGTGGAAGGATAGAAATAAATTTTGTGTGTGAGTACTGCATTATTTATCGTTATCCAGTGGTATTGGCCTCGTGTGCCTCCTCTTTTTTTTAAAAAGAAACATGATAGGATCTGTATAATCAACACAAAATTATGGTGAAGTAGAAACAAAGATGAGCACAATGGTGGAGGTGGTTCTTTGCCATTTTGCTAAAAGCACAAGGATTTTGGTGGAGCTACAACACAACCATGCACACATCTGCAGACAAAAACTCAAGACAACACTTGACTTCAGAGGAGCGCAGCCGCTGAGCTTGGGGGAACGGATGTAACTTCCCAGGGCACTCTGGGTACCAACGATACCATATTGATGGCATTGCTTTTCTTTCCACACTTAGCAGGGCAATTAAGTACAAATTTCCTCCTCCTCCCCATGAATAACATCCCATTGAGTTTGTCCATGTCCTATCCTTTAAATACTGAGTGTCAAGTCAGAAATCACCTTTTAAAAAGTCTTTGGTATGACTCAGCCAGGGTAGGAATCGAATCACTGACTTCCCGGACTTAAGGCCCTGTCACACATTGACGATTTAGCCAGCATATGCCTGACGTATGAAAAATTTGGCTAAAATGCTGGCACACGTCGAATACGTTATGGGTAAGTTTGTATACGTTAAGAGCACGCTGGCATATGTCGTAGTATGCTGGCATACGTCGAAGTACGCTGGCATACGTCATAGTACGCTGAGCTGTTAGACAAATTTTCGATGCTTGAAATTTTTCGACGTATGCCAGCGTATGACTCACACGTTCCGCATAACGCTGGCCATAAGTTGTAGGCACGTTACACAATCCTTGACACACGTCGACACACGTTACTTGTAAGTTACGCATAAGTCGAAACACGTCAAGGTAATGTTTAGCGGACCCGAAACTTATTTCTAACCTATGAGTAACGTGTTGTAGGCACGTTACGCGATCGTTAACACACGTCGACACACGTTACTTGTAAGTTACTCATAAGTCGAAACACGTCAAGGTAATGGTGAGCGTCAGTGTTCCAGACTCCCTGTTTTTTTTTTTTTTTACTCGGTATGACGGTGATGTTGACACTTAGATTTCTAGTGCGGTTATAATATAATATAATTAATAGGCTGCCACTCAACGATTTAAATCATATGGCTAAAACGTCAAGGAGTGACAGCCCATTTAGAATGGACACTCTAACCATTATGTCACAGAGTCCAGTTGAAGTATAACTGAAGAGGAAACTTAAAAGAATCCACTTCATGTCTATGTTTTGCCATTATCGTTATAAAGAAAGAAACGCGTTGGAGTGGAATGTTGTTCCTGCCAATGTCTAGTGCATCAAGTGAAACTTATGCAGATAATAAAGTGACTGCTTTTAATGTTATTAGATGTTTCCTCCTCACAATAAAAATAGTTGGCTTATAAAAACCATCAAGATGTTTCAGGAGAGGAGTGGGGGGGGAGGGGTGGTGATGAAACATTACTTCATAGTGCAATGTTCATCGCACATAGTGCAATGTTCATCGCAATGCCATTTCAAGAGTGCTGACAAAGTACCACCAGACAGGACATTTCACAGAGAAATGTCATTCAGATCACCCAAGATTTACAACCCCTTTTGAGGATCGATTTTCTTGTCTTCCTTTCCAGAAGGTATCACTTTTCGACAGCATGATCACTACAGAATGGCCTGAAAACAGCAATCAACCATTGAATTTTGCCATAGACAATTTGGAACAGGCTTTGCGACAGAGGTATGAAGTCCAGGGGACCACCGTTACACATTCCTCAAACTGTTACAAATAAATGTTACAAACTGCATTTAATGGGAAATACAACATCACAACTGGAGGGTAAAATAATTGCACCATGCCATTTCACTGACAAGTCTAGCTTCAATGACAGATGATGTGCTTGTGTTGAGAGACAATATGGAAATCGATTTGCGAATTTAATTTCTATAGGAGCAGCCTCAGAGTGCACACTGGCATTGAAGTTGGAATAACTGACCTTGTCATCATTCAAAAGAGTACTGGCTTCAGATACAAGGATGAGATCATGATGCCTGTAGTCATCGCTCTTGAGTTGTGGTCACGCATGTAATTATTTCCAATTTTTGATTGTGCAAGCGAGTCTATGAGCATTTGTAGACTGGCGTTGTTGCCAATTTGCACAGTCGTTTTAGACACACTTGTTGTTTTCACAGAACAATTTCACTTTCACTTCCAGTGGCATCACTTGTTGATGGAGCGTACAGATCAATGTACTCGTCCTCTTCAAACAAAATCTGAAGTCATTCAAATGTGCTAAAAAAAAATTGAATGAAAAACACAATAAAAGTCCTTGAAAAACAAGAGAATCGCTTCATTTTTTTGTAAGGAGTTTACAACCATATTGTAAGTTTGCCGGATAGTTCCATGAAGTGGAAAGGTGAAAGCAAACGAAGAGCACATGACCCCCCTCCCTGTGTACCACGATCTTCTGAACAACTCACATCTTTCTTCACGACGATACAATGTCTGATACAAACACCAACAGATGTAATCTATTGCAGCTCTTCGAGTGAAAGGTTTTGCCTCACTTACATTTTTGACTGGATACGAATTCACATCAGCTTCATCTTTCCGACTATTAATAACATAAACCACATAAAGTCATTTGGTTTCACCTGGAAGTCCTTTTGATGATATAGGGATGACATAGGAGGTGACCGCATGGATTGTTTCAACGAACTGTCAAACCTTCTGCAATTCATTCAATTGTGGTGAAATGGTTGTTTTTTATAACAGTGCAAGGTCGTCATACAGGAGCTTGTGCTTGAATTGCATACATGATGAGGACATAAACAGACATCAGTGGATGTTTACATTAATCACAAGGAGATGAGTAGGAGGAGGAGGAGGACATTGGGACCATACTCTGCGCAGAGCGTTGGTGCTGCCTAAGCAGTCTCCTTGGCTATTGTGCACAATCATGGACGGGTCGCCACTCCGACACAGAGATGAGTAGACAATGGGCAAATACATAAAAGATTTGGGAGTTGAACTTCATAGGTTCCCAGCATCATGAATCATGACTTTGGAAGGCCTCATGACACTGGCCAACCCTACAAAAGATATCAAGATGAGTGAGGTGAGGAGAAAAATGCAGTCGGAAAACAGGAAAAGGGACAGGATGGTGAAGATCATTGTTTTGCTTAATGTGGTGGCACGTCAAATGAACTGGTCTTTTTCCTGACTAGTATTTTGAAAGGTTGCTCAGCTGAGAGTTTTGCTGAAGAGCATTTTCATATTCATTGCTTAATTTAATGGGAAACTTTATTTTTCTTCTCATTCATCTTTTTTACTCTCTATTCCTTTCATTCTTTATCTGTCTCTCTAAGGAGAAGTGAATTCTTGCAGGAATTTTTCTGTAATGCTCACTTGGCTGCGCTTGGATGGGTTTGAGGGTTGTGGAGGAGCCGCTGAAACCCAAATCCTATCCAGGTTCCTCCTGATGACTCCATCTTTGCTCTTTACTTCTTCGGGTTCCTTCTTAGTTTTCCATTTCATTATGTTTGTACTATATCCCCATGTTGTATGGTCTGTGCTTCCCCACTGACAGACCGCTGGTGGCTTGTACATGTTGCTGCGTTTGAGCCTGGGGAGTAACTGCTGAACCCTATCTGTTCAGGTTCTTCCTGACATCTTTATTCTTTGTTCCTTTCATATGTCTTTCTAATTTTTTTCACAATTCTCTTCATTCATTATATTTCTTGCTTTTTGTTCTCTTTTGTCTCTTCAACTCGCTTTCTCTCTTTCATTATCTATCTCTCTAAGGAGAAGTGAATTCTTGCAGAAATTTTTCTGCAATGCTCACTTGGCTGTGCCTGGATGTGTTTGAGGGTAGTGAAGCTGCAGCTGAAACCCGAATCCTATCCAGGTCCCTCCTGATGACTCCATCTTTACTCTTTATCTCTTCGGGTTTCTTCTTGGTCTTCCGTTTGATTCAGCAAACTATTCAAACGAACTCAGTGGGACACACCAGCCTCGGTGGTGTAATGGTTAGAGTGTCCGCTTTAGGTCTGGGAAATGGGTGGTTCGAACCGTGGCTGAGTGATACCAAAGATTTAAAAAATGGTACGTGCTCCTCCCTTGCCTGACGCTCAACAAAAGGATAGAGCATGGACAAACAACCATAGGTTGGTAATAATAATAATGCAGGTTTTGATGAGCCTCTTGGCCTCCTTCTGCATCGAAAGTTCCTTGTAAGGGAACTCATATCAGTATGATAATTAATAATGAAATTGACTCATAATTATCGTAATTCTGGCAAGGCACAAAGCTGTACCAAAGGCTAGGTTTTAAAGTGATGAAGAATGGGTGTGCTAGTTTAATATAGTGAAACCGATTTTGCAAATGAACCACACAATGGGCTAGAAATTTAATATATGTATCCGTCATGTCGATCTCATCCTATGCCATCCCTATATAACTCCTCTTCCGTGCACAGATACATTTTATGAGGAATTAAAAACGCAAAGAGAACGAGAGATTGCAAGGAGTAAGTGAGCTATATATTTTTAGGTTTTTGCGTTTCATTGTCTTGGCTATGGAGCTTACTGTGTGCATTAACTAATTTGTTAATTTTGACTTTGACTTGCTCAGTTATTGCCTAAGACTCACCGATGGATACATCCCTACATCAGAAAAACCGTATGGAAAACGTCGAACAAGCAAAATTGCTCATGGACGATTGCATCGAAATACAAGCGTGCGTATCTTGCCGTCAATCAGTACACGTCAACGTTCTATGATTAAGAGACGTGCCAGGAAATTTGGTCAAACGAAGCAGTTTGCAAACCAGAAAAGGTGAAATATTTTTCACGGTTTATTTGTTTCTCTGTCTGAGCATGTTAATTATTTCTGCAAGATTTGAACAAAACCTTCGTCATCAAGAGTGCAGTTGCATCCGAGATGAAAATTACACATCAGAGGTGTGGAATCCCCTGAAGCAACTGTAAATTTACATGCCACATTATCAATGTTGTGGATCATGTATCCACCATGCCCTCAAAATGCACCATGTTTCAAAGATGGTGCATAATGGGAATACTCGTCCTGAAAATTGGATTCATTAAAATCTCATTTACACAACATGTTGTACCTTTCCAAGTGGTGTTACTGATCTGAAAGTGAGATGAGCAGCGAACCACAAGAAGTGTTTTCCTCTAAAAGGTGTCTTGAAACTACTGTAAGAAAAATGACTTGAAGATGGTTATGTCGTCCAGTTCTTCTCAATACACAAGATCGAGTTTCATGGGGAAGCAAGGTGACAGATGGGGGAAAGGACAACGCACTGACAGTGGATAACCAGTTGAACACAAGCAATTGTTCTCCTTGGAAAGAGGAGAGAAAGGAGGAAAGGAAACGCAGAAATACACAAGTGAAAAGTTATGGGGATTACATGACAAGAGTAAAAAGCGGGCGTAACCCCTCAGCCCATGCATTGTAAAAGGAAGCAGTGATATCACGATGAAGCAGTCAGCTAGAGCACGTTGGACGTCATATCGAAAATCAATCAGACTTCAAGATGGCTACCGTGGCGGCTAGTGAAAATCGCAGCGTGCCCATTTTCGAAAGGAACCTTCCTCTACTCAACCCCAACATACCCTGCAAAAATGGATTTACCGGACAAGGCGTTCTCGAAATTGACGGAAACCAAAAGTTGACGGACGCCCGAACACCGAAGTATGAACTTTGACCTCTGTGACCTGGAAAAGTAGGTCAAATCAAAAACCCCGGTTATATATAATGTATCCTCATCAGATATACCTGTGATAAAAATTTGGCGATGATCCAGCCATTCGTCCAGGAGAAATAGCCATTTCTAGGTTTTCAGTTTTGGCCCCCTGGTGGCCCAGCCGAGATTCAAATTGCGCTCATTATCGAAAGGAACCTTCCTCTACCCAGCCCCAACACACACTGAAAAAATGGATTTAATCGGACAAGGCATTCTCCTCGAAATCGACGGAAACCAATTTCAAGATGGCTGCCATGGAGGCCACATTGAAAATCGCAGCGCGCCCATTTTCGAAAAGAACCTTCCTCTACTCAACCCCAACATACCCTGCAAAATCAATCAACCCTGCATACCCAACATACCACCACCTCTTATCTTCCCCCATCCAAATCCTCGATCTTTTCTACCCCCGATAATCCACCAAAGCCCACTTCCTTCATTTCTCCTGCTTTCCTTCCTGAAAGTCCCTGAAATGTCCATCTTCTCTTCGCCATGTTCCCCGTCCCATCCCCATCCCTCTCCCTTCCACAGTTCACCTAATGTGTCTGTTCCCCACTGTTTTGTCCCTTCCACTCCCGCCCCTCTTGTCTCATGCCTCCTTGCTGTGAGTTGTGTGTTTGCTCTCATACGAGCCTCGACCAAGGTATACAAAAAAAAAAAAATGGATTTAATCGGACAAGGCGTTCTCCTCGAAATTGACAGAAACCAAAAGTTGACAGACACCCGGACGGACGCCCGGACGCCCGCCGGACAACGCTTGTGACGACAATACCCCTTTTTCAGCCCAATTTGCGCTGAGGGTTAAAAAGGATTGTTGGGGGGGGGGGACAAGAAAATACATGAGATTGCTGTGCACTGCTTTCTTTAAGCAATGGAGTGAGTCAAAAAGGCAGTTCCACAAATTGGGGACAAGGCTCAAAAAAACAGAGAATACTTGGGCAGAAAAGCCTGCATTTTGGGAGTTCAACCAGGAGGGGGTTAC
>NC_140972.1:78794462-78866962 GCF_056783735.1 Eptatretus burgeri | reverse complement strand
TTCATTAAACCAATAGCGAAACCCGTCATAATGTATTTACGTATTTACGATATATCGTGTATTTACGAAATTACAATACGATAAATGGAATAATCTTTAAATAGTAACATCAACATTTCGAAACTTTAAAGCAAATGTCGGAATATATTTAAAAGTTCATGATAGACGCTCTCAAAAGGCACCGTCTATGTGAGGATGTGTACATGTGCTCAGTATTTAAGGCGATCCGGATCTTGTATATACAAGAGCCGAGTCCGAGAGATTAAGGTTTTGTCTTCACAAGAAGAAGAAGAAGAAGAAGAAGAACAACAACAACAACAACAACAACGCCGAGCTCTCTATGAGCAGCGTTCGCTACGTGAGACGCTGCTAAAAACATATGTGACTGATACATTGTGTGACCGTGGAAATACTGCGGCCGCTTTATAATTGCTAGTGCCCGTACATTTTGTAGACCCTCCGGCCGCCGAGCCAAATGTAACTTAGGCCTTACCTCGTGTTTTCACCTTCATTTTTTTTTTAATCATCTTGTGTTTTTAATTAATAACAAAAAAGCAGTCTGATCACGTGGTGTGACGGACTGTCGGGCAAGGATTGAATTTCACAGCTAAACTGGTTGTAAATTGGAATATCCATGATTACGTCAGCCCGATGCGTTTGATGAAAGTGATTGTGGTTCTGCAGGCATCATGTTTGATGAGCTGCCCTGGGGGCAGCGCTCTCGCAGAGTGCGCGAGCAATCGGAACCCAGGACAGAGCACGAGCCTGTGTGGACCTTTGGATGTGGTGATTGTACCAGTTTACATGCAATACACCGCCACCGAAGGTCATTTACTCATCTTATTTTATCTTAAACATGGGGAATTTCAGTCTAAAGTGTCTTGAAAGTGGGTTTTCTTTGGGTCCACGAACGGATTAATTCACTCCATTATTTCTTATTGGGAAAATATTTTTGGAATCCGAATAGCCTCCTGGAACGAAATAAATTGGGATTCTGGGGGCACCACGGTATCGGCAAACACCTATACTCCGATCTCTAGCGGTAGCGCACGGTGAACGCACAGTCGACGCAGACTGCCACGGAGGCCGTACGTAGGTGCACGGCGGGCGTAGGGGAACCGTGCGTCAACCCTGCATTGCCCGCAGGTAGTCACACAGACTGCAAGGCCACCGTACGGCGACCGTGGAAATAGTGTGGCCGCCGTAATTTTTTGGGAGTTGGGAAAATTCATTTTTCATTGAGAAGAGCTTACGGCAGCCATACGAATAACGCAAGCCAACCGTACGCCCTACGTACGGTCGACGTGGAACACATCTACGTCATAGCTTGGCTTGTCGAATTGCTACGGCGAACGTAGAAATGAAAAAAAGTTATAACTCCGCGCTATAATTCCACGGCGACCCTACGGCCTGTAAACTATAGTCAAACGGCGTAGGGCCTCCCTGAGGCCACCTCAGTTTCTCTGCGGCCGCCGCATGTTTCTGTCATTTCAGAGGGCGTACGGCCGCCGTATCCTCGCCGTAGAGCAAAGGTTACCTCGGCCTAACTGTTCCAGGAGGGAGGACTTACCAGTTGCAAAAATCTGGGTTGGGAAGTTTACAGATCTGTTTGTTGCAGAGATAACACCGAGCCAACTAACATGGTGGCAGTTGAAGTGATCACGTATGGGGAACAGAGAGTTGGGATGAACTACACAGCAACAGAAGTATCGTTCATTGTGACACAAACATTGTGAATTAATATTCTTGCAGCATGAAAGCTAAAATACTCTTTCATTTCCAGGTATGGCGTTTGGAGAGATTTAAATCCTGGCCGTCTGACAAGATTATTTGAAGCGTCTGCCACATTGGTTAGGGCAGCTAGAAAACTGATTACATATCACTGAAAGCACATCCATCACTCAAAGCTAAGTGATAAAAGAGTAAGACATTATGCTAGAGCTCAGTACCAAGCCAAGCTCAGGTGATGCTTACTCTTGAGAAGGAATTTCATGTGCATGAAGATGGTGCCAGCATGATAGTTGGAATTCAATGTTACGCAATCTCTTTGGGCGAATTGTTTGTAAAGGCAACGCATTAGTTGCTTATAGTTGGACTAGATGTGGCCTGCAGAGATGGATCACATTTATTAAGAAGCTGGTTATCATAGCATGAAGGGCAGTCGTGGTCATGTGGCGGGTTTTTTTATCTCAGTGAGATGAACAGCATGCACTTGTGCAGGAATTTATAGCAACATAAGGACACATTCGGTGGAGGAGGATAAAATGTTTTCCTATTTCAAAAAGACCACATGTAGTTGAACACAGAACCAAATGACGTTGTAATGTAGGCTTAAGTTGGTCATATTTATTACACACTAGCGTGGATCAGGTTGCTACGCTTGCCTCTCTACATGTCGCTGCAGAGATCGATGTCACAGATTTGCTGTGTTGTCATGATTTACAACAATCATAATACAAACATTTATTTTGTGTAAATTTATTTGTAATATTGGTGATATACATATATGAAATTTATCTGTAAAAAGGTTCAAGTGGTCTAAATGGTCAAGGGTCTAAGCTGTCTAATCTGTCTGAAGGGTGTAAGGGGTCTAAATAGTGTTAAGGTCAGAGGGATCTAAAGGGTCCCAGGGGTCTTTTGGACCCCTCTCACATGCCACACCCTCTCACGATATATATTGATATATGTTATGGTTCTTGGAAGTATTATAAAGGCGATTTGTGTTCTACAGTGTTCAAGTATAGAAGTCAATTTTAATAATCGTTTAAAGAGGTTTCAATGCGTACAAGTAAATTAATTCCAGGTTTTACCACCGTTTTACCGAATGTATATATTACATCATTACATGAGTTCTTCATGGCTGTTGTTTGTGTCCTTTATGACATCCTTAAAAACAGTGAGTTTCTTGTTTGAAATGATTTCCAATTTTGTTTGACTGCCAGACAGGCTGATAGAGCAAAAAAATCTCACTTCTCTCTAGGTATGTGCGATCAGGACGAATTCAGAGTCAAAATATATGGTAAAACGGCAGGCTTGTCTTCCTATTCATGTTTCGAATCATGTTCAAAATATAGCATTCAATTTAAATAAATTGCTCCTCGATCATAAACTGATGATCATAAACTGATCAGACAGACAGACAGATGGACAGACACAAACCAATTGCTTAACTCTGCTTTTTAGATTCACTCATAAATGTCTCAAAGTGAATCCGATGGGAATTTAGTTGTTTTTTTCAAAGGGCAGGCAAAAGTACTGGCTTCAAAGCAGGCAAAACCAACTTTAATTATCACAAACTAAACTTCATATTCATTGTGAGAGTATATGGAATAGCCTTCACAAGAAGCTGCAGAGAATAACTCGACAGCAACAGGCTCGATGTGTAGCATCATTGATGCTGCGAAGACACGACTTATTGATAGAAGTTGAAATGATCAACCTGGAGATACTGAGAAAAGTATTTGCACTTTTAGCTGGATTAACAAAATATGTTAGCAATCAATTTAATAGAACCATTGCAGATATTCTCCCACTTATCGACCATTTTCATCCTCATCTTCAACATTGTGAAGCTTGTTATTCACCTGTTACTTGCAAGACAAGGCAATGCCAGCAATTGTGCAAGATGTAAAAACAATGTCGAGTTGTCGCACTTCTGAAATAAGCCTGCTTTATTGATGCTGTGCTGAAGCAACTCACATTCTTATCGGATGAAGATCATGGTGGCATTTATCACTTAGTCAAGCAAAAACTAAAGGAAATGCTGACACAATTGGACAGTTTGAGTGACAGCCCTGTAAATACGCTTCCTAATGACGAGAACTCGAGTTCAACCATGTCTGAATATCCACGATGCAAGAAAAGGAAAATTAGCTTTCAGCTCCTGAAGGATATGTACAACAACAGACAAAGCACATCAGAAATAAAGACTCCGGAATAACTGGCAGAAGAGGAAGTAGCATGTTACACATCGAGTCTATCAAAGGCTCTCGATGGTAATGCACTGGAGCAATGGGATGTGAATTGCTTCTTGTCGGCTGGTCTGAGCAAACTTCCCAAAAAGTATCTGGATATACCAGTGACCAGCACAACCACCAGCAGAATAAAATCAGCCGTTCCTGTCGGTTTCCTCTGTTGGGTAGTGCATTTCACAGCAAAGACTCAACCATGAGCATCAATGAGCTTTCAAAAGGGATAAAGATGTGGAAAGACACAGATCAGGGAATGGGGATAAAAAATACTTCAAAGGCCCTGAATATCCCTTGGAGCACAGTCAAGACAATCATTAAGAAGTGGAAGGCGAATAGTACCAACAAAACCCTGCCAAGATCAGACCGTCCCTCCAAACTGGATGACCAAGCGAGGAGGAGTCTGATCAGAGAGGCCACCAATAGTCCAATGGCAACTTTGAAAGAGCTACATGCCTTTCTGGAAAAGACTGGTCACTGTGTGCAGGTGACAACAATATCCCAAGCACTGCACACGTTTAGCCTGTACGGGACAATGGCAAGAAGGAAGCTATTACTCAAAAGAGCCCACCTTGAGTCCTGTTTGAGGTATGTAAAAAAAAACACTGGAGATTCTGAAGCCATGTGGCAAAAAGTTTTATCATTTGACGAAACCAAGATGGAACTTTTTGCCGAAATGCAAAACATTACATTTGGCGCAAACCCAACACAGCACATAAAACAAATAACACCATCCCTACTGCGAAGCATGGCAGTGGCATCATCATGTTATGAGGATGTTTCTCATCAGCAGGGACTGGGGCACTTGTCAGGATAGAAGGAAATGGATGGAGCAAAACACAGAAAAATCCATGATGAAAACTTCCTGCCCACTGCAAGAAAGCTGAAATTGGGATGGAAGTTCACCTTTCAGCATGATAACAACCCAAAGCACACAGCCAAAGCTACACTGGAGTGGTTAAGGAGCAAGAAGATAAATGCCCTTGAGAGGCTTAGTCAGAGCCCCGACCTAAAATCCAATTGAAAATCTGTGGCTTGACTTGCTGTCCATCAACACTCCCCATGCAACTTGACTGAGCTTGAAAAGTTTTGTCCAGAAGAATGGGAAAATATTGCCTAATCAAGGTGTGCAAAGTTGGTAGAAACCTATCCCAACGGACTCACAGCTGTAATTGCTGTCAAAGGTGCTTCTACCAACTATTAACTCAGTGGGGTGGACACTTATCCAACCAAGATATTCTAGTTTTGTATTTTTAATAAATTCTCTGATATTTGTGGAATTTGTTTTTCACTTGGAAGTTGTGGATTACGATGTGTAAATAAAGGTGGTCAAAGTCTGATTTAATGCAATATTATTCCAGGCTATAAGGCAACAAAGGGGAAAAAATTTGAAAGGGGGTGTGGACTTTCTATAGGCACTGTATGTCGTTGATACGAACGAATGGATGATATAATCAGTTCATAAAATTGTCTCACCCTCCGATTAAAAAAGGTTTTGACCTACAGCAATGAAATACAATGACCATACATCACTTCATCATATAGATTTTACTTACAAGTTGTTTTACAACAGTCTATATATATATATATATATATATATATATATATATATATATATATAATACATCATTGATGAATATAAATATTGATTGGTCTCTCAAGGTAACTTTTGCAGCCTGCAAGATTTGACTGAACAGGCTGTTACTGGAGAGCAAATGACATATTCGTAGCATTAGTTATCAGTTTGTAACCATATCAGACACTGGAGACCAGTGTGTATTACATTTCAATTCCCATGCATGCTTAGGCCATTGTCACCTTTTTGATATTCATACCAGGTCAGGTCAGGTATGGGAGCATGCGCCAGAGCAGCGCATCGCTGCGTCCACTTTCCGACGGTACTCCAGGGGCCTCCGTCTGGCCTTCCCCCAGGCAGATGCCTGGCCCATCCCCATCTCCTTGAGATGCTGATCAACCTGCTGCAACAATGAGACACGTGGTCAGCCCATTGGCCTCCTCCACTCACGAGGCTCCCTCGCTGAGAGAATCTGGTGAGCAGGATCAGCGTCAGGAAAATAAGCCACATGTCCATACAGCCGCAGCTGATGCTCACGGACTGTGCAGGTAACAAATATCATTTGAGTCTCTCTCAACAACCGCTCGTTGGACACAAAGTCCGACCAGCGATAGACAAGGATAATCTGAAGAGACCAGGTAGCAAAGGAATTTAATCTCCATCTCAGATCCCTGATCAGAGACGTCTCACGTAGAGCAAGAGCAAGACTGAAAGTAGAGCTCTCAACGTAGAGCAAGACTGGAAGCACCAAGGATCTGAAGACTCGGACTTTCGTCCTCCCACACAGGTACCGGCAGCGCCACACCCCATGATCCAGTGAATCCATGACTCCCCAGGCCTGACCCAGAAGTCTGTTGACCTCTGGTTCACAGCCAGCAGAGGCATGAATATCACTGCCAAGGTAAGTGAATCTCTCCATGACCACAACATCCTCACCACAAACAGGTACAGACAAGATAGCAGCATCCAAGATATCACTGAAAGCCTGGATCTTAGTTTTGACCCAGGAAATCCATAATTCTAGCAGCTCTCACTCCTAAATCAGCACCTCGAGGGCCCACAAAAATGATATCCAGAGTCTCCACAAAGATGAATGCATCATCAGCGAAATCAAGATAAGATATCTTGACATTCCCAAACGACACACCACAGCTTGATGTCTTCAACATCCTCCCCAGAACCCAGTCCATACAAGTGCTCAAAAGTGTGGGGGCCAGCACACACCCCTGATTAACTCCAGTAACAACAGAAAATAAGTCAGAGATGGTACCATCACATCTCACAGCACTCTCAGTACTAGAGTATAGTTCAGACATCAGATTGATCAGTTTTGTTGGTTCCCCACGAAGACCAAGAATCCTCCAGAGGGCATCCCGATTCACTGCATCAAATGCTTTACAGAGAACAACATAGGCTGCAAGCAGCCCCTACCGAAACTCTCATCTGTGTTCAGTAAGGACCCGAAGGGCAAGAGTACGGTCAATCGTTGACCTCTTTGGTGTAAAGCCTGACTGCTCTGGACGCTGGTGCTCAAGCAGATGGTGGCGAACCCTAACAAGAATTATCCGAGCAAAAACCTTGCTCAGCACTGAGAGCAGCGGCACCCCTCGAGAGTTGTTGTAGTCCTGGCGATCACCATTCCCTTTCCAGAGAGGGACAACAAGGCCCCTCTTCCAGTCAGTTGGGATGATGCCTGTGTTCCAGGCAGAGCACAGACCTGCATGCAATGACATGAGTACAGCATTTCCACCAGCCTTGAGAAGTTCAGCATGGATGCCACAAATCCGAGTAGCTTTACCTCATTTCACCAGTTCACTGCAGCCTGTGATTCCACAAATGAAGGGGGACCACAGTTGATTGGAGGATCAGCAATAGGGATAGTAACATCCCTGAACAACCAAATCAACAGCTGATAGATCAACCTGATACAGCCGCTCAAAGTAACTGGCCCAGCGGCCCTTCACTTCAGACTCCTCTATTAAGAGCCCACTACCCTCCACTCTAACTACAGTACATTGAGGGACAGGCTTGGGGGATGAGATTGCTTGGATGGGCAATGCGCGAATTCCCCTGGAAGCAGGACAAGAATCACTTGAGCACAGGTGATGCTCACAGATTCCTCGCACATTGGCCTCCTTGTCCACCCTCAGCGCACGCCCAGTTTTATGCCTCAACTCCCTGAACAGCTCAGCTCTGCCATTAAGCCTGGCCTTGTGAGTCTGGTCAATGGTATCCAGTGTCCCTTGAGAGATAAAATTCATCTTCACCCTGAGGTGAGTTCCAAGACATCGACCGGCAACATCAAGGATGGTGGTTTTAAAGGCACTTCACAACTCTTCAGGAGTCCCCAAAGCACCTAGACCTCCCAAATCCCACTCAGCCTGTTCGCAAACTCCTCAGCTACCCCCTTATCCTTGACCTTGCCAACGTCCAGCCTCGACTGGGTTGGTACCATTCTCCCAGATTTAAGCTGAAACTTCAGAGTTGCTCCCACAAGTCTGTGGTCGGTATTGAGGAACTGATCACCCCAGTAGACCCTGCTGGATCATCCTCCAGTGACCATCAACGAGCACATGGTCAATCTCCTTTCCCACACCTCCAGCACTAGAATGCCAAGTCCAGCGATGAGCTTGTGGGCATTGAAACCATGAACTAAGTCCACAACCCCTTGCAAAGTCAAGGAACTTAGTGCTTTTCTGGTTCACAGTTCCAGACCCATGGGGACAAACACGTCTCATAACCATCCCTATCTGTTCCAGTTGATGCAATGAAATCCCTGAAGATGAGAAGAGTATCTCACCTCGGGCACTGATCAACCACAAACGCGAGCGTGGCATAGAATGCGTCCTTCATGGTGAGATCACTCGCCTCAGTCGGGGCATATACAGAGACCAGGGAAATGACACCCAAGGATTGAAAAATTCTTAGTCTCATTATGCACTCGTTGACCGGTGTTACCTCAATTACCAATGGAATCAACTTATTGCGCACAGCTACAGCAACTCCTTGGGCATGGAAACCATCAAAGTGAAATGACAAATAGTAGGTGTAACCACCCACCATAATCTCGTCACTTTGTGGTCTCCGAACCTCAGAGAGTGCTGCAATACCGATGTTCAAACGCTTGAGCTCAGATGGTAACAGAGACAGGTGATCATCCTCTCTTCGGGATAGGACATTCCAGGCAACCACCCGAAGGGACCGCCTCAGGTTAACCCAAGGATACGCCGTCTGGTGGACGACACCTCATCACCACCCGACACACACTACCGCAATCTGGCCCGGGAAGATTAGCACATGCTTTTCCTCTAATCATCAGAGTGGTGGTCCTGAAGGCTTTGCCCCAATCCTGTCATCCGGTGAGTTGCCCTGCGAAGAGCAGATGCACACAAAGTACTCCCGTGGAGTGGGTTTTCAATTTTCTTTGCGTTTTTCTTCAGTTTTGCAGAGTAAATGGATTTTACGGTGGCTGGAGTGCAAATCCTGCCTCCAACCTCCTAAAAAAAAAGAGAAACCAAACTGCAGAAGGACATCCACAGACAGTTTGGCGCTAGATTATGGATGACCATTGGCTCACAAGGAGCTCCTTTCAGTCTTAGGTCATATTCTCCAGAGTTTAGCAGGTTCATACGACATGTGCTCATTTTTGATCGAAGCTTTTTGTAGCAGGATTCTGGGAAAGAAGACGATGCCCAAAGTTGATAGGATTCATGACTTCTTCGTTCGTGATTTTTTTTTCCCCAGCAAGCAGGTAGATCGGCATTGGCTTCATTCTATTTTTAGGGATACTAGTGCAGAGAGTTTATTAGCAGATAAAGTTTGGCAGCAAACCCCACTGAAGGTTTATTTCACTTTCACTAAGATCATAGGACAATCCTCATTCAATTATGGTAAATTTCTTAAAACTCTTAGAATAGATATAGTGACGGACATTTTGGAAACTGGCTGTGCATGTCCGTCCATAGCTTGATGGAGTACTGCTCTCCCCTCTGGGCTGGGGCTCCTGCCTCTCACCTTTCTCAGCTTCACGCTGTGGAAACCAAGACATTTCGGATCATTGGTATCTCCTGCAATGAGGTTGAGTCTTTGGGTCTCTCACTTTCTCACCGCAGGCAGGTCAGTGGTCTTTCTGTCTTCCACTGTCTCCTCTCTGGCATCGCCACCCCCCACCGCTCTGTCTGCTATTTGTCCTACCCATATTTCCGCAGGGCGCTCAAGGTTTGCCAACAACCCCCTTCTGTTAAAACTACCAAACGAGAATCACTGCTCACCTTCATTCTTTCATTCGTCTTTTTCCCGGCCTCTGGAACAAACTTCCACACACTCTTCGATTCCACTCTTCCATACCCCGCCCCATCTCTTCACCTTCCACAGATCTCATGTGTCTATTCCCCACTGTTTTGTGCTTCCCTCTCCCGTCTCTCTTGCCTCCTGGTCCCTCTTGCTATACATTGTGTGTTGGCTCTTGTATGACCCTGGACATTGTATATTAAATAAATAAATAATTCAGATTGTGTCGTGGAGATGGTAAAGTGTATATAAATAAATATATAATTCAAGATGGTGTGTTGGTAGTGCAGACGGTAATGAGTACATCAATAAATAATTCAGGGTGGCATGCTCTTAAGTGGAGAGGGAAATTCTAACCAACTTTTCCACCAAGTGATTTTTTTTCCTTGTCACCTAACCAACTTGTCCATCACGTTTAGTCACTTGTTCACAACTTTTTGAAATATGCTATGTGCAGGGTGTTCCAAAATGACCTACACTTTGGTTCTTAATATATTTGGTACCACAAATGAAACAATGATACCCTTTGTTTTTTGTGATACAAATACTCATAAAGATTTCTTTATTTTCAGGTCTGGTCATTTAATATAAAAGAAAATGGCTACTCCACAGAAGAGAGCTCAGTGCGTCAAATGGTTTATCGAGAAGAAATCCAACACGCAAGTTCAGCGTAATTTCCGAACAAGGTGTGGAAGGAATCCACCATCGTGGACTGGTATCAGAGAGTGGTACAAGAGATTTAAGGAGACTATAAGTTGTCAGAAACACAAAAGTACCGATCGACCAAGCACAAGTGTAGCAGACATTGAACAGTGCGTGAATCATTTCAAAAAAATCCCAGAAAATCAATTTGGCATGCATGCAGAGAACTGTGACTACCAATCACCACTGAACACAGGACTTTGCAAAAAAAAAAAAACACTGAAGCTTTATGCCTTTAAGGTGCAGATTCTGGAGGAACTCAAACCAAAGGACGGGCACAAGTATTTGCCTTGGAACTGCTCAGTTACATAGAGGATGATGAAGATTACTTGAAAAACATCATGGTCACAGACAAAGCTTGCTTTCATGTTTCAAGGAAGGTCAACCGGCACAATGTGAGAATCTGGAGCTCTGAAAGCCCCCACATGGTCATTGAACACATATGCGATAGTCCAAAGGTGAATGTGTGGTGTGGCCTTCTCCATGACCTCTTGGTAACAATGCATCAATAATCAGCTTTTGAACCCCCCCCTCGCCTTCCTCCCTCCCACCCTTCCCCAGACCCAGTCTAGTTCTCTGGCAACCCCCGGGAAGAGTGCAGTTCCTAGAGCACATAATTGCCTCACAATCTGTCTTGCGTGGGCTAGATCACCCAACTGTTCGATATCGCAGGCTTTCACCCCAGTATTCTCCACAGAGCTAATGGGCTGCTATGTCTCTAAAGTTATGTCTCTCAGAGCTCATTACTCTGTCTAAGGGCTGATAGAATGGACGAGAGGTATACACACACATACACATACACATACACACACATACACACACACACACACACACACACACACACACACACACACACACACACACACACACACACACACTCACCTCTAAGCTGTCTAGCCTGGGTTTGAATCGTGACCCAGCTATGAACTGTCATCCCAGTGTTTCACAGGCAGGGTGATTCATCAAAATGTGTGCCATCCCTCGGATGGACGTTAAACAGCTGTCCCGTCTGGCAGCATTCATTGGTGGATGTTAAAGATTCCATGATATCCTTCGCAAAGAGTATGTGAGCTATCGCCGGCACCCTGGCCAAATTCAAAATTCCTGCCGTAACCAGCAGAGGGCATTGCATCAGTGGCTCAGCCGTACCCTCAGCCAATGATGCTATCCCGCAGCCTTGTGCTGCCTACGAATGAATGAACTGTCTGAAGCCTTCATCTAAAGTATCATAGAGTATGTGTCTGCAATCTCGAATAGTGGATCTGCTTTCCATCTTGTTTCCCTTGTGGTGATCAAGTCAAAAGCTCTTTGTGTTATTGGTATATATCGGCATGAGTCAAAGTTCCAAGGTCTATTTCTTTCCCTCTGCAGGAAGGTTGGTGGACTCTCAATTTTCTATCACCTTGCTTTTGGTCTCATTCCTGCCGTCCTTTCAAACCTGCACCCCTATGAGCCTGAACAGGTCATGTGTATTCTTCGTGAATCCAAACACCTGGTACACCTCCGCAATTTCAAGATGAATTGATCACCTCCCCTCGTTCATCCCTCAATGATGTTATCTGTGGAACAGACACCCTGTACGGCTTGTCTCATGCTTCTCACTCCAGTCCTTCAGAAATGCTGCTATTCATCACGTCATGGCTTCTCACATTTTCAGCCCTGCTGTCTTCTACCCTTGCTGACCCTCTTTTCTCCCCCAAATGTCTTTCCTTTCTGCAACTCATCCATGCAAAAATATAGATGTCTTTGTCTCCCTATTCCCCTCGAATCCTCTGTCAGGTAATAAACCTGCTGCCCTTTATCGTTTACCTCGTCATACTCATGTACAAGGAGCTAAACGATAGCTTGGATATACAAAAGATTTCAGTTTTCCATTAGCTTAGACATATAAAAAAATATATAAAATATCAAACTTAAGTGAACCTGTAACCTTAATTTGACAACTACTTCACCTTCAACAAATATAGGTAGGCCTACTCTTCACACTTGTTCAATCACTGTTGAATTCTGCACCAAAACACTTCTGTCGCAAAATGGCTACCTCCAACAATTCTGCAGTGGATCATCAATAATATAGCATTCAGAAGATATGTCCTGCCCACAAATATAGAATGTTGGAATTTTTGCAAGAAACTGAAACTTTTTGCTCATTCCTATAACTTTGAATTCCTCAATACCTAAGCATTAGACATACTTCCACCAAAGCTTACAAAAAAGCTCCCAAAATAAGACATTCCCATCTACCATGACTCATAACACAACAGAATTAATTAGTTTCTTTGTGATACTGTCTTGGAAAAATGTAGGTACCGTAATTGGGAAAAGAGAACCAACTATAGTACCAACACAATGAGGGTACCCCCCCAACCGGGCGTAGTGGTGTGTGCCTGTAATCCGGCTACTCGGAGGCTTGGGTTGGAGGATCGCTTGAGGACGGGAGCTCTGCATTGGGCCACGCTATGAGAGGGTGTAGGGCAGCCCAGAATCAAGGCAAAACCCAATCCTTATCCCTGTGTCATAAGAGGCGACCAGGGTTGCGTCAGGAAGGGCATCCGGCATAAAACCTATGCCAAATCGGTATGCTTATGGTATACCAAATCGGTATGCTGTGGCGACCCCTAACGGGAGCAGCCGAAAGACGAACAACAACAATGAGGGTACCCCGATACCCCCCCCCCCTCTTGTTACTCAAAATAATCTGGGCATTTCATCAAAGTGAAAGTCAGATGGAAAGAGAGTGTACTTTGGCTTGAGTATTCTGCAAATGGCATTGCACAGGTGTTAAACATATTGGTACATGTGTGGGGTCCAGGGTAATTGGTAGAGTTCTGCCAGGTCTTCAAGATAGCTGTTCACCACCATCTCAGATTGTCCCCAATGCAAAACCATGATATTTTTATACCCACGTTAACCCCCCTCCCCCCCCCCCAATCCCAATTCCTCCTCCTTCCAAATTTCCAGTTTTTCCTCCTGAGAGTTTTCTTCTGTATCCATCGTGCACACTCCATGCATACTCTCCTGCCCCCATTCCTCCCCACGCCCATTGCTTGTCCACCTCCCTTTGCTTTGGCCTTTGGCTATGCTGTTGGTGTCCCCCCACACCCACTCTCTCTCTCTGCTGTTCCTTTTGTCTTGTTGCATCCTGATCCATTCAGTGTATTGGTACACGCTCTTCCATGAGCCTTGACTATGTAGACAAAAGAAAAAAGATTAAGACATTTGCATGGATAGCGTGTTTACATAGGATAGTTCATCTTTACCTGAAATAAAAACTTTGTGTTGAACTGACATTATATGCGATAGGATGGTGGTGTAATATACTCGGTAAATAAATTTGGTAAACGGGTTAACAGTTCAGTAAATAAGTTAGCCCGGATAAGAATGTTGCGTGATCTGACCTTCCTGTCTGAACTGGCAAGAGCCAGGCAAGGAAAGGTGAAGGGACCCTTAAGAGTGTAAATAAAACGAGGTTGCCCAGTACACTGTAAAAAGGTTGCTCTTTTCTCTCCCCTCCCTCCAGCGTTAGTGTTATGTGGGCCCGAGGACATGACGTTACCGTTGGGACTGTCAATGTCGTCACCTGGGCCGGAGCACATGGGAGGACTCCCTATTGCTTTAACAATGTGACATGCTATTGACCACCATCCCTCTGATTAATTATTAATTCCTGCCCACTGGCTAGAAGGCTGGTTAATATGTCACCGAGTCTGGTTAATTCCTGTCATTGGTTCGGAGAAGCGCCGCAATTGGCAAGAGCTACCGTCTGTGTCCTGATTAGTCCGGCAGTGTTGAAGGTGCCATCTAAAAGGCCATGCCGCGCCACATGAGGGACAAAAAAGTTGGGGGTGGTGATGGGGGGACTATTTAAGAACCTGAGAAGCAAGCAAGCATATATATATTGTTGCGGCTGTGGAAATTCGCAGAGCACCATATAGGTCCTTAGATCAGTTATGTCGATAAGTCTGTGTTCAGATGGATTTCCCCACCGATGTTTAACAGGCAATTATTCGTGTGCAGGGCTGTGATCTTTGAGGTAGCCGTTTTTCTTTTGCTCTCGTTATTTTGGACCAACTGCATTTCAACCACCACAACCACCTTCTCCACAACGCCGACCACAACCACCTTCTCCACAATCGCCAACATCCCCACAGACAACGAACAACCACCTTCTCCACAGCCGCCTTCACAACAACCACCCTCTCCACAACCGCCTTCACACAACCACCTTCTCCACAATGCCAACCACAACCACCTTCTCCACAACGCCAACCACAGCCACCATCTCCTAAACCACACCTCCCCCGATAACCAACAACGAACACAATGCCTCATCTTCAACTCCGCAAACGCTGCCATCTTTTCGCCGGCCACGGCGAGATCGCTGCAAACAGACGCGGGGGTTTCCTCGTTGTGCAGGGACGGTGATTTCACCCACGTCCGCTCTCCCTTGTTGGCGCCAGCGTCGATGATCTCAACCACGTCTGCTCGCTTCGAGCTTCGCCTCAAATTCAGATCAGGAGATCGAGGGGGGCACAGCCAGCGGGGGATCAGACGTGAGGGATCAGAGATCAAACCTCGCCTCACGGATCCCATATAACAGCGGGCAGAGCGCCAAGTCAGTCAGTCGGTCTGGGTTTGGAGTGATGTGAAGAGCAAGGTTCGAGTCCAGTGGAGGGCAGTGGAGGTCCGGGTTCGCCGAGGAGACGGAGCTGGGAGCGCAGCCAAGCCTGCCGTGCCACGCAGAACTGTGCGTTCGTGTGCGGGATGTGGGGAGAGCTGGAGAGAGGTCGCCAGCCACCACCGAATGGTCCGAGGTGATCAGGCTTCAGGAAAGTCCGAGCGGCGCTGAGGGACGGATGGGCTCTTAAAGAGAGCATCAACTCTAAGAGAGCAAAAGACCTGTTCGTTCCTCTGAAGCATTGCCGGCTAGACCCGAATCACCAGGCTGCCCGACAAGGCCTGGGCCGAACCACGGTCATGCCAGCTGCCGTGAGGACGGGACGTCGCGGGTCGCCCCAGTGAGGCACCACGAAGGTGAAGGTAACCAGCCTGGCCTCTCGGAGCTTCTGCGGTCATCACAGCTCCGTGCTCATAAAGACCCAAGAGGTCCAGTCTACCCCTCGTCTTTCCTGGGGTTTTTCCTTGTTTCTTTGCATGAATGTTGTGGCACCATGTCCTTAGGTAGAACTGTATAAGTGTACGTAATTAATAGAACGGAAGTAGTTCTTGCTCGCGTCTTGTCCCTACCCCCATTCATTGCATGCCTGCATTGCTGCTTTGACCGTATATGTGTGCAAATAAATGTGCTTGTGTGAATGTTAACCCATTCGTCGCTTCCTTTTCCTTCAAAATGAACTGCCGTATAAAGTTTGGGATAATAGCTGGCTTCTTAATAGCTGATAATAGGATCGGGTCCAACGGGGCTGCGCAATAATACCCTGCTCGGTTATCCCAAAACGAAGCGAGCTGCTTAAGCGGCTCGTTTCCAAGCGGCCCCATCGAGGTACAGTTTCTCGGTAGTCTGCCCACGCGATTAAATAGGTATATTGACAATTCGGCGATTCACCCTCTAGTAGAGTGTTGACTAGGCTGTGGTGTGCTTAAAACACACCCGTAGTGGGATTTCGGCATTTGATCCGGAAAGCTACGACTAGAATGTCCGTTCGGTGGGCGAGAGCAGCCGCCAATGGCTATAAGCGGTCGTCCGCACGCCGGCGGGCGGAAATCTACAAATATATATATATATATATGTATATACATCTATCTATCTCTCTCTCTCTCTCTCTCTCTCTCTCTCTCTCTCTCTCTCTCTCTCTCTCTCTCTCTCTCTCTCTCTCTCTCTCTCTCTCTCTCTCTCTCTCTCTCTCTCTCTCTCTCTCTCTCTCTCTCTCTCTCTCTCTCTCTCTCTCTCTCTCTCAGACCATGGACTATTGGGGGAGCAAGGCACTCGTGTCTCTTTCGCCTGGAACCTCTGGTGGTGCTAGAGCAGAAAGCTCTGCTCTTATCAGGGACACTTTGCTGAGCCACGATCTCTGCCCAGCACTGGTCTGCCTGGTACAACCCTGCCCAATACTGATTTGCCTGATAACGGTCTACCCTACCCTGTTCTGCTCTGCTCTCCGTATAATTTGTGGGCCTACCCCAACCCCCCCCCTCCCCAATGGGAATTTTCTGAGGTGGTAATTTTTACATACTTTGGACCTTGTTTTACCAAAATAGGACTGTTTGATAGTTTTCCTGTGGTGATTGTGACTACCAGACACATTGGAACAACTAGGCTACCCACGTACTTCCATTTCACCATACCAAAGGGGCAACTCTGCAACTCTTTCATATAACAACATCGCTGCCCATTGTGGCTTGAGAAATTGTAACCAACATGTACTTCTATGCCAAACTCGAGTATTCGGATACATTTTAATGCAGGAATATGCGCGGGCTCAAATAATTAACCCCACCCTGCGATAGCGGGCAGGGTTATTGTGATTGCCTTGATGTGTGTGTGTGTTCCTGTATTTGTGCCAGTGGTTCCATCGACAAAGGCATGCCAGGAAAGCATTACAACAGAACTCTTCGTGTTCACAAGATGACACTTTAAGTCCTCAAACGTTTGTTACTGGAAGCTTTTGACGTATAAGAAGGTGACATGTTAAATGAGGTGAAAGACATATTGGGTTATCTGGCAGCAGCCCCAACTCAGGAATTGCTCTCTGATGTGAGTTCTCATGATGACCGAATGAGGGGCTTCACACAGCACAGTGAGTTCAAGGAACAGGTTTGCATGGGAGGGGGGGGGGGGATTTGTCAAAACTATAAAATTTGGGCTTGACCACGCGGACAAAATCTGGATGATCGTGAAGTTTATTAAAGTTACAAAGGAAAACAATCTTGATCTGCATTTCACCTGTCTGTAAAAACTCTGCCCCTTGTTCTTCAGCTATGATCACCCAAACTATGCTAGGTGCAGTATGACCTCCCTTCTGACGCTGTTAAATATTCCCAATGCTCATTCTGAAGCTGAAGAGCTTCTCAGGAAAAATTGATTCAGCATAAACTGGTCAGATGTTTTGTCCTCAATAATAAATGTAGTGGACAAACTATGAACCATCATGCAAAGTCACATGGAGGCATCTTTGGCTACAGCAGGAACTACTCAACTTACAACAGATGGTGCATGATGAGACATGCTAGAGCAAGCTACCTCCAAGCTTCTTCACCTCCAAGGTACATCAAAGACCTTGACTGATGTTGTGACTGATACGTACGTGCCATTCTCAATTAAGAAAGCTGAGGAATCATGCCGAGGTACATCAAAGACCTTCTTCATCAAAGGACCATTGGCAAAGATCCCACGGGATTGGAAGACATTCATATCAAATGGGAGCAACATGCAGCAGCTGATAAAACTACTGCTTGAAGAATGGCAGAAGGACAAATATGCTCAGAAGCTTTTCAACAGAAGGTTTCAGTTTGTTTGCGAGAAAGTGTGCACCTGTCTAACAAGCTCAGATGGCAATGTCACTCAGGCAGCCGAAGTAGAGGAACGACATTCCACACAAGAGGAAGCAGACACACGAATGATCATGCACTGTCTTCATATTTCCTCACATTCACCACATAAGCCTACTATCATCATCAGATCACCAGATACTGATATGTTTGTCCTGCTGATCTGATTTGCATAGAAAGTAAAACAACGTGTGCTAGTTGACACGTTGGGAACAAGAAAGTTGGGAACAAGAGACGTCTTTTGGATGCCCAGCATGTTATTGCTGATCTTGGAGAGGAGATGTGTTCAACACTGCCAGCATGCATTTTTTCCAGGTGCGACACAAGTGCATTTCTTCGTAAAGGACAGCTTCGATCCTTGAAGATTCTACATAAGCATCTATAATATGTTGATGCCTTCCTTGAACTGGGAGTATGACCTGATGTTGAAGATAATGTATTCAATAAGCTCGAGAGCATCACTTGCATCCTGCGCAACAGTTCTTCAGCCTTCGACATCAATCAAAGCAGGCTTGAGCAGTTTCTGCAGAAATTCACTCCTAATTAGGAAAGATATTGTCAACCTCTCATGTAGTTGATGTGAACATTCTCCCGTCATGCAGAACATCATGAAGAAGGCATATTACGAGAGCAAACTACCAAAGCTTGATCTGGTGCAACGCAGATCAAGCAAGTCAAAATATACCAGTGCCAAATGGACATGGGAGACACATCGATGGTGGGACACTTGAATCACAAGTGGACAGAGGATGATTTGTTGCCAAAGTAGTTGGTGGATTTGCTTGCAGATGATCCATCAACAGAGGAGAGGAAGCAACAAACCACAAGAAAGTCGAGACTCGTGAATTTGTGAACACGGCTGAAATCATCCTGTTCAATCGATTGTGGTGTAGGTTGAGACCTTGAATATTGAAGTTTTGAAAGCTGGCTCTTCTGCATCTGAACAATGAAAAAATGGCACGACCAATGTTGAAAATACCTGAATTATTATTCTCTGCCGCATACATTTTACATTGTTGTTTGTATTTAAATGGCTGCAAAAACAGTCTCAATGCATAATTTGCTCCACAAAGGCAATTGTTTGGATGATTACATGACTATCCTTTGATGGTACAAATAAAGTCCACCCAGGAGGATATCCAACAGGGAATATGGCCTCAGAAGACCCAGCTTGATTTAACATACATGGCTCTTGTTGTGCGTGTCTGAATTTCCCCGAATCACGGTACCATACACATTAAAAGGTGAATGCTGCAGTATTCCACCAAAATAACTTTACCAAACAAACAAATTTGGGAAGAGTATGATTTAGGCTTCCAAAGAACAACAGTCTGAAAAAAAAATCCTCCTTTGGGGGGAGGGGGTTTCAACCCTCTGCCCGTGGCCAATTAACCGCTCCATCGAGGACATATAAGGTTAAAACAATCCTTGCTTGGTGGGTGTGTGTGTGTGTGTGTGTGTGTGTGTGTGTGTGTGTGTGTGTGTGAGAGAGAGAGAGAGAGAGAGAGAGAGAGAGAGAGAGAGAGAGAGAGAGAGAGAGAGAGAGAGAGAGAGAGAGAGAGAGAGAGAGAGAGAGAGAGAGAGAGAGAGAGAGACACACAGAAAGAGACACAGAGAGAGACAGAGACAGAGAGAGAGATAAAGAGAGAGAGACACACAGAGAGAGACAGAGACAGAGACAGAGAGAGACACAGAGAGAGAGACACAGAGAGAGAGAGAGAGAGAGAGAGAGAGAGAGAGAGAGAGAGAGAGAGAGAGAGAGAGAGAGAGAGCAGAGAGAGAGAGAGAGCAGAGAGAGAGAGCAGAGACAGAGACAGAGACAGAGAGATAAAGAGAGAGAGACACACAGAGAGAGACAGAGACAGAGACAGAGACAGAGACAGAGACAGAGAGATAAAGAGAGAGAGAGACACACAGAGAGAGACAGAGACAGAGACAGAGACAGAGAGATAAAGAGAGAGAGACACACAGAGAGAGACAGAGAGAGATAAAGAGAGAGACACACAGAGAGAGACAGAGAGAGAGAGAGAGAGAGAGAGAGAGACACACAGAGAGACAGAGACAGAGAGAGAGAGAGAGAGAGAGAGAGAGAGAGAGAGAGAGAGAGAGAGAGAGAGAGACAGAGAGAGAGAGACAGAGAGACAGAGAGACAGAGACAGAGAGAGAGAGAGAGAGACACACAGAGAGACAGAGACAGAGACAGAGACACAGAGAGAGAGACACAGAGAGAGAGAGAGAGAGAGAGAGAGAGAGAGAGAGAGAGAGAGAGAGAGAGAGAGAGAGACACACAGAGAGAGAGAGAGAGAGAGAGAGAGAGAGAGAGAGAGAGAGAGAGAGAGAGAGAGAGACAGAGAGACAGAGAGACAGAGAGACAGAGAGACAGAGAGACAGAGAGACAGAGAGAGAGAGAGAGAGAGAGAGAGAGAGAGAGAGAGAGAGAGAGAGAGAGAGAGAGAGAGAGAGAGAGAGAGAGAGAGAGAGAGTTTCTATCTTGCTCCTAGATTTTCTGTTAAAATACAAGGACTTATTTATTAGTTATCATCCTTGATTGTCTGAGTCCACTGAATCTGTCCATAAATGCACTCGTGTCTGAATCTTGTATGTAATACATCCCTATTTCCCAAGTTGTGTGTTTCAGATCTGCTCCGTCCATCTCACATGCGTCGCTCATTTCGGAATAATTGGCTTCTCCCTGGGGAATCTAAATGAGGTTAAAATCCTGATAACCAGCGTGGGGTTAGCTCATCCTCGGAATAAGATCGCTCTCCTCTGTTCAGGTGAGAGATTGCTTCCACAATGGCATTAAGCCGGCCATCTGTGAAGTGACTGCTTCAGCGTTTTACAGTTCCTCACCCGACTTGTTATTAACATTCATGGCAGGGACACTTAACATGACAATATCTATAAACACTTAAGTGGCTGACACAAGATAAGTGTCCTTCACTTTTGTACTCTGCTTTGGTTGCCAGCTCCAAAGAGCCATATAAACTCTTTTGTCCACAGGTATACACAAGTGGAATCAGATATCTTGTCTTACCAGTAATGGTGTCAATTTATAACTTTTATTTATTTTAAAATGTAGAACTTTAAGTCACTGTTCATCATTATATGTGCTGATTACTTTATCTCACCAGTCAGAGGATAATATGTAACTGCACAATGATCTTCCAGTTTGGAACAGACGTAACTCCTGCCCCTGCAAGAAGAGTTTCAAAAACCTCACACTTCAATTGAAATCATAGTCCCGCAGTGAGGAACTGACTCGCTGGCTCGTCTTGTGAAGCTTTGAACAGGAAAATGGACATTGGAGGCTGGGAGGTGAGCATTTCAAGAACTCGGTGATAGAGAAGGGAGATGTATGAACAAAAAGGGAAAGAGAAATGAGAAGGATGTGAAGTGAGCTCAAGGCATAAATAAATGCAAGAAAGGGGTTACAAGTGTGCTTTATCCCACCAACCCCCTCCCCAGGTTTCTGCAAGGCGCACACGGTCCACCATCAATCCCCTTCTGGTGAAACTACCTTCATCGAGGATCATGCTCACCTACACTCTTTTGTTCCTCTTTTTTTTCCCCAACTGTCAAACCAACTTTCACATCCTCTTCAATCTCATTCTTCCATCCAAGTCTTCAAGACAGCTGTTTACTTCCATCTCCGACTGACCCCAATCCAAAACCATGATCTCTTATTACCCTTGCTAACCCCCACCCCCACCCCACCACAAGCTCCTCTCCTTCCAAACTTCCAGTTTTTCCCTCCTGTGAGTTTCCTTCTGTATCCATCTTCTCCTTTCCTGCCACCCATTCCCCCCCAACCCCCCAGCACACCCATTGTTTGTCCAAGTCTCCCTCTACATTGGCCTTCAACTCTGCTGTTGGTGTTTCCCACCTCTCTCCCCAGTTCATTTTGTCCGGCTACGTCCTGATATATTTAGTATACCAGCTCTTCCACGAGCCTTGACTATGTATACAAAACAAAAGTGCTAGTGAAAGGAAGGCCGACCCTTTTCATCACATATTGTCAAATAGTCTGATGAAATGCTACCTTTTAGCATTGAGGTCCATTCCCTTTGCCTTCTATTGTGTGTTGATCAGGGCAGGTCAGGTATGGGACCATGCGTCGGAGCAACGCGTTCATCGGGTCAGGTCAGGTATGGGAACATGCGCCGGAGCAACGCGTTCATCGGGTCAGGTCAGGTATGGGAGCATGCGCCGGAGCAACGCGTTCATCGGGTCAGGTCAGGTATGGGAACATGCGCCGGAGCAACGCGTTCATCGGGTCAGGTCAGGTATGGGAACATGCGCCGGAGATACACCTCAAACTGTGATCTCCTTTTGTTTCACCATTTTCTTCCTAAAAAAAAAAAACTATCCACAAAATTGAAAGTGATTTCTCCTCAACTCTCTCAAACCTCATAAGAGCACTACAATCTAGCGAGATTACAGCAATAGTAGCAGCATTAAGAAGAGTGAGTAATTACAGGATGTATTTCCAAGAAACGAGCTCGTTTGGAACATCTCATGAATAAATGCTCGGCTGGTATCTCGGACGCCCTTGCCAGCCATTCTGACTTGAGCTTTGTTGCAAAGCTGATAAGCAAACACAGCTTCTCTTATTCAGCGTCTGTCTGGTTGCTTGCGCAGCCGTCGATAACTCGATAAAAAAAATGCTGAGCCATGTAGAGCCGAAATCTTGCACAGCTCTTCAATGTGAGCCTTGGGAGAAGTGGTAAAATTTTTAGAGCAATTCAACAATTGAATCATGAAGGTTTTGGGTTCGACCACACAGTTTATAGCAACAATAACTCAAGAACAAGACGAAGAAGGTGAAAGTTTTCATCGCCCTTCATCAGAAAGATTCTTTTGGAACAACTTTGTGACTTGGTTATTCCTAAAAGAAAGCTACTGCTTCCTAAAAGCAGTAGGTATGTTTTTGCTTCATGCACATAATCCAGGTTATATATTTTTCCTACAAAGAGCTGTCACTTGCCTATACACCGCCCAAATAAAGGTATGCGTCAGAAGAACCTGTTGAATGCTTGGAACAAGATCGCACATAAGAAGGAGCGGGGGCGGGGGGGGTACTCTGGTAGTCTCAGTCATGCAAATATGTAGTGAGATGAAATTTTCTTAACACCCTCACAAGTACATTTGACATGAGGTTTTGGAATACCATTGTCATTGATCAATTTTACAATTAATTACAGAAGCTTGAGCAAACAATCTCCCTTGCATTTCAACTTTATGCAGTATTTGAAACCACCCCCTTCCATTTCCCACGACACCAAATCCAATGACGACTAGATCTGATTAAGTTTATTACATCTGAATAAATTAAAATTTGGTATCGTTCAACTACGTATCAACTACGCAGGAGAGGTTTCACCAGTCAGTCATTGACTTGGCTTTTGTTCTCACTCTGAAAACCGTCCCCTCCATCCTACCCCCCCCCCACTACCCCCAGTGCTATCCTAAACACCACATCAAAAAATGTAGTTCCATCTCGCTTGTATATCTCCTTTAATATATTCAAAACCCATTTCAAACTCACTCATAATCTTGCGCTGTTATTTCTCATGTAAATGGTCCTATCTTTCTAATCTTTCATCATTAATAATATCTGACAGTATGGAACCATTTTGTAATTGCTTTCGGAGAACAATGTTGCTTCCTCACAGTTGCCAAAAAGACTTCTATACAACAGCAACATTGCTATGGCGGACCTGAACACAATAGCCCGCTTGATGCGCCCAAAGGTCCCATTTGCGTTATTTATTTATTTTCTCTGTGACACCTGATTTGACAGTATTTTGTCTCGGATTGTCTTTTCTTTCTGAGCTAAGTGCTGCAGAATTCCCCCATGAAGAAATAATCTCCATTGCTGTGGTCTCTCCCTAATCCCCCATTACCTAACACTTACCTTCGTCAAAATTTCATCAACCATTTACTAACTGATTCCCCCAAGAACTTTCAAACTATTCTGCATTGGTTCTCTTTACCCCTGAAAGTTATCTTACCTGTTGGTTTTCTAACATATGGAAATTTAGATGAACGAATGCTAATTCCTGCGTTGTGGTTCCATCTGATGAACCATACTCTTTTACAGAGATCGGTGTGCAGATGAGTTTGACAGGGAGAGTGGTAAAAATCCGACTGAAGTGGACTGGACACTTGGTGCGGATGAAGGAAGAGAGGATGACAAAGAGAGCAGATAAGTTGAGGGAGCGATGTTGGAGGGAAATATCGTCTCCTTCGGGGCTCCCTGCTGACATTCTCAAAGTTAAGTTCCGGTTGTTATTTGTCCCGTTTTAACTGTTTAATTTTCTCACCTACATGTTAATGTGTGTTCCTAGTTCGGTTTTGTTTCAAAAATCGTGCTATTTTGTGAGTATTTATGTCGACGTTCTTACTTGGTGTTTGAGGCCTAGTCCTAGGTTTGAGGCCTACCGGTTCCACTCGGTGTTCGATGGTTTTTTTTTTTTTGTTTGTTTTTTCTCCCCATTACCTACAATTTCTATCCTCCCCATTACCTTCAATTTTCATCCTTCCCACTTTCCAAACATCCCCCATTCTCCCAACTAATCTCTTTCTTATCTCAAAAAAAAAAAAAAAAAAAAAAAAATATACCCAACAACAACAACAACAACACGTTCACCTTCTCCCGATTCTGCTACTTCTTCTTCCTCTTAACTTCCTCCTCGTCTTCCTCGATTTCTTTTTTTTTACACTTCCATGACCTAATCTGTTGAACTCTCTCATACATTAATATTAACAACAAAAACGATCTTATAATGCTTCATCTTCCTCTCTCACACATGTGGTACTCTTTACTGTTTCACAATGCACTTCTCTTCTGCTATTTTAACAGACTGCTCTCATTTCGACCTCTCCTTCATTCCTTGCCTAAAAAATCCAACTATTACAGCGCTTCTTCTCTCCATGCTCTGAATTCGCCTTCATTGCATCCATCAAGAATTGTGTTAAATCGCATCTCCGACCTAAAACTTTTAAAAACCACAGTTTGCCATGGATGCTCGCTTTCCATCAACCATTCTTTTTTCCAACTTCAGTGCCAACTCACCCCCTCACCCCTCACTCTCACTCTCAAAGCAACCATCCCACTCTTCTCCCTCCAAGCCTCCCTCTCACCTCTTTCAAAAATTCCCCCTCACCTTTCTCCCACCTTTCATCCCCCTCACTCTTCCTTCTCTAAGTTGCCCCCCCTCTCATCCACCAACCTGCCTCCCTCCACTGCCCTCTCACCTCCATCTCTTCACTCCACCTCCTCAAATCCTCAACTGCCATCTTCCTTGTCTCTTGTCCCCCCTCTCTCCCCCCACCACACAGCCCTTTCTCCCCCTCACTCGGCCCCCTCCCCTCGCTATTCTGCAATACCCCACACTCCTTCAGCCACCCTCCTTACCTCCCCCCTCGTCCCTCGTCCTACCCTCCCCGCCCCCTCCACCTCCTGCACCCAAAGCCTCCTCCCCTACCTCTTCATTAAAAGTGTGGACCTCAAATATCCGGGGCCTTCGCTCAAACCTTTCAGATCTTTCCATACAGGTTGCCACTGACAAACCAGACATTATCTGCCTAACAGAAACTTTCCTCTCCCAAGACGTGTCTGACTCCCAAGTATCTCTCCCTGGTTACTCCCTCTTACGGTATGACAGACCTGAGCCTCGTCCTGGTGGAGGTGTTGCTCTCTTCATCAAAGACTCTATTCCTCACTCTCCCTGCACTGCTCTCACTCCCCCACACCCCCAGGAATACCTCTGGCTTCGGCTTCCCCTCCACTCCCACCTCATGTTTATATGTGTACTGTACCGTCCACCGAACAGTGATGACTCCATCTACACCTCACTCTCCGAAAACATGGACCATCTTCTATCTTCTCATCCAAACTCTCTCTTCCTCTTATGTGGCGACTTCAATTGTCATCACGCCAGTTGGCTAGGTGTGGGTACCTCTCTCACCTGCCATGGGACATCAGCAAAAGCTTTCTGTGACTCATTGGGACTGACTCAATCGGTCAACTTCCCGACCCGGATCTCAACCAATGGTACTCCATCTCTTCTGGATCTGATTTTGACAAATTTCCCTGACAATATCTGCTGCTCTTCCTTCGCTCCAATTGGTTCTTCTGACCACGTCCTTGTTAAAGTGGACATCTCTCTGGCTGTCATCAGAGAACCACCTCACCGCCGTCGAGTCTGGCATTTCACTCAAGCCGACTGGCAGGGTCTCCGAGCAGCCATCAAACTTACAGACTGGTCTCCTATCACTACTTTCTCAAACATCAACTCATCCTGGGAATTCTTTCAAAGAAACTTGCTCTCCCTCATGCACAGATTTATCCCCTCTCGTGTTCAGTTGTCTTACCCTTCCTCCCGCCCTTGGTTTACTGAAGCTTGTGGTGAGGCAGTTGTCCTGAAACAACTTGCCTTTGCCTCATGGAAAGCAAACCCAACTGAGGGCAATCTCAGTTCTTTCCACAAAGCTCGGAACAAGTGTGTATCTACCCTCAGGAGAGCCAGAAAACAACATCTTTCTCATCTCAAGTCTGAACTCTCAAACCTCTCTCCCTCCTCAAAATCCTGGTGGCGTTTAATCAAATCTGTTTCTGGTGTATGTTCCCCCTCCATCCCCTCCCTTACCTCAAATGGCCGCACTGCTGATTCCACACGTGATAAAGCTGAATGTCTAAACTCGGTGTTTGCAGCTAAATCTTGTGTCCTAAACCCATCACTATCTCTACCCACTTTACCCAGTCGCACCCAACTGTCCCTGGACTCTGTATCCTTTTCTCCTGATAAGGTGGAGAGCTTGCTTTCAAACCTCGAGTCAGATTCTGCAACCGGTCCAGACGGCATCAGCCCACGTGTCCTCAAAGCCTGCTCTTCTGCTCTTCTGCTCTTGCTCACCCTCTCTCTGTTCTATTCACCCTCTCATTTTCCCAAGGTCATCTGCCATCTGCTTGGAAATCTGCTAACATCACTGCCCTGCATAAAAAGGTGCAAAAACAGATCCCTGTAACTACAGACCAATCAGCCTTCTCCCAATCATCAGCAAGGTTATGGAATCCATCATTGCTTCAGACATGAAATCCTTCCTCTTCTCCAATGGCTTGATTTCCAATCATCAATTTGGTTTCAGACCAGGTCACTCTACCCTGGATATGCTGCTACTGCTCTCCCATCAATGGATGGAGGTCCTCAATGCCAGACAGGAAATCCGAGCCGTATCCCTGGACATATCACGTGCTTTTGACACAGTCTGGCACCCTGCCCTACTCACCAAACTCTCTTCCCATGGTATTCAAGGCCATCTCCACTCATGGCTCGCAGACTTCCTCTCCTGTCGCAGTCAACGTGTGGCCCTAAATGGAGTTCTTTCATCCCCTCTTCCTGTGCAGGCTGGAGTTCCTCAAGGTAGCGTTCTGGGCCCTGTTCTTTTTCTGGTTTTCATCAATGATCTCTCGGACTCTCTGGAAAATCCTCTATTTCTCTTTGCCGACGACTCCACCCTCTGCCGTACCATCTGTCATCCCTCAGACCGGCAAGCAGCAGCTTCTTCGCTCACTGCAGATCTGGATAAAATCACAAACTGGTCCAACACGTGGAACATGTCTTTCAATCCACACAAATCTCACACTCTCACTATGTCTCTTCGAAAGGACCGTTTACAAAACCCCCCATCCACTTTCTCAACAATCCTCTGGAAGAAGTCTTTTCTTTCAAGCTTCTGGGTCTCACTATCTGCCATGACCTTTCCTGGGAAAGTCACATTTCCAACCTTGCCTCAAAAGCCAGTCGCCGACTGGGAATCCTCCGTCGTGCAAAGTCCTTCCTCGGCCCTCTTGAGCTCCTGACTACTTACAAAGCTTTTGTCCGTAGCCTGATGGAGTACTGCTCTCCCCTCTGGGCTGGTGCTCCTGCCTCCCACCTTTCTCGACTTCACGCTGTCGAAACCAGGGCTTTTAAGATCATTGGCATCTCCCGCAATGAAGCTGAGTCTTTGGGCCTCTCACTCAATCACCGCAGGTTGGTCGGTGGTCTTTCTGTCTTCTACCGACTCCTCTCCAGCCTTGCTCCCCCTGCTCTCTCTGCGATTTGTCCCAACCACATTTCCACAGGGCGCTCAAGGTCCGCCAACAACCCCCTTCTGGTAAAACTACCAAAATCACGAATCACTGCTCATCTTCACTCTTTCATTCCTCTTTTTCCCGCCTTTGGAATAAACTTCCTCACTCTATTCTTTCCCATTCTTCCCTCCAGGCTTTCAAAACAGCTGTTCACCACCACCTCTTATCTTCCCCCATCCAAATCCTCGATCTTTTCTACCCCCGATAATCCACCCAAGCCCACTTCCTTCAATTCTCCTGCTTTCCTTCCTGAAAGTCCCTGTAATGTCCATCTTCTCCTCGCCATATTCCCCGTCCCATCGCCATCCCTCTCCCTTCCACAGTTCACCTGTCTGTTCCCCAATGTTTTGTCCCTTCCACTCCCACCCCTCTTGTCTCATGCCTCCTTGCTGTGAGTTGTGTGTTAGCTCTCATACGAGCCTCGACCAAGGTATACAAAAAAAAAAAAAAAAAAAAAAATAGGTTGACCATGGTTGAGATGGGAAGATTGTGTGAGGAGTGATATCAATAAGGTGTTGTGGTTGGAGAGTGGATAGAGTTGGCTGAGGACAGAGGGAAGTGGATGAGTCTCATGTTCAAGGCAGGGCAGAAGCATGGTACTAGTGGACCTCATCCCTTAATTATAAAGATTCGAGAAGGAGAAGAAGAAGACCGTTTTCAGAGTGTTGGGGCTGCCAAAGCAGTTTCTTGGCAAGGGTTATACTGGGTGGTTTGTCATTGCCCTCCCAGCATTGTTTATCTGTGCTCTATCCATTAAATGCTGAGCGTCAAGCAAGGAAGCAACACGTACCGGTTTGAACCACCAACTTCCCAGAATCAGAGCGGACACTCTAACCATAACTCCACTGTGTAGCCAGAACTATCCCTTGCAGTTCTCCACTAGTTACTACTACTTTCCATTCCAACAGATCTATCGCTTACTACTCGTCACTGGTTCCTGTTCTTGAGCCACTTTTCTATCAATAAGTGGAGTCAACATCTAAGTTAATATGACTCATGATCCTCAATTGATGCATTGGGTTTTAAGTTGTCCTTTCATCAAAGCATTATAATGTAAATCATTTATGTGCTGAAAAAGAAGATCAAGAACTTAAGTACAACTAAAACAAGAAAAAAAGAACAATCTTTACCAGGACTTCTTTTGAGCGATGTATTTTTATAGGTTTTTCTGATAAATCCAATATGGCTGCCAAACTATGTGGCCTATGACATCATATGTGTAAACCTTTTGTTCCTCATGGACAGGCGGACATACGTGTAAAGTTTCAGATCAATTTGTTCAGCCACTTCAGAGAAGATTTTTGAAGGTTTGTTTCTTAATATGGCTGCCGAATCACGTGACTGATGACGTGATGAATTTTTTTTTTCTTTTTCTGTGGAACATTTTATCCCTACATGACCCTCAAAATTTTTCAAACTGATCGCATGTGGCATTCTACATATGCAATTATGACGTCATAACGAGGGCACCTATGATGTAATTAAAGAAATCACACTCATTCCCCACGAGGAGTACTTGCTATGAACCAAGTTTCAATTTTTAGATCACCTGTTCGAAGAACAGAGAGCTATAGCGATACACCCGGCATGAGCGTGAGTGTAACCGTGAGCGTCAGCGTGAGCGTGAGCGTGAGCGTGAGCGTCAGTTAAAGTTTTTGGTGCAAGTTATTTCCTTTCTAATGTTTTTATCTACCACACTATTTTTTACTGATTACAATATACAAATACATATATTGCTTTAAAATTATTTGGATCAGACTTCACTGCAATGCTTTAATAAAAATATTAATTATTAGACTCGTCTTTTAAAAAACTATAAATGTATAAACAGGCGAGCATTGGGTGGCTTTGACACCAACTCTCTGGTTTTCCTTGATGTGGTTTCAGAGATACAAAGCTCCAAAGGTATTTTTCCATTTTCCCAATGTGGCTGCCACACCACGTGAACTATGACGTCATAATTATCATTAAAACATTATACATGAGTAGTTGCACCCATGGTGAAAATTTCATCTCAATCCGTGGTTGACGGATTGAGAAGATTTTGACGAGTAGTTGCAGAGAAAAACAGGAACGTTCTGTGGGGACAAACAAACAGACAAAGAAACAGACAAACAAACAAACAAACAAACAAACAGACAGACAAACAAATAAACAAACGGGCCCTAATGCACAATACCCTCTCCTCTGGCAAGGGTAAAAATAAAGAGGCGAGGTGGAAGGCATTTCAAAAACACCTCAAAAGTGGTGATGTTTTGGCTCGAGCGTAATGACATGGTTTGTATGTACGTAGGCCGGCCCGCTTTTGCATGAGTGGACATTATTTGGTTTGCATCCTTCAGCTATTTTCTCGCACAAAAATGTGTTGCTTTGCAAATCGAAACACCAGGGGAAAAAATCTCCAGCAATGGAGAGCAGAATGCCCAGTGAGAATGAGTAAAAATGCTTCAAAAGGTGTTGTTGTTTGCTCCCTGAGGTTGAACCAGGTGCGAATAGGTATACTAGGTGCCCACAATAGCGTATTGGTGGATTCATAGTGGCTCACCTCAATTAGAATGGGCTTTGTGTGGTTAGGCAGAACACACTACTTCCTGAGTAGGGCAATTACGCACATTCACTAATGTCGGATACTTGCAACACGTCGAGATTAGCAAAGCACATTTGGTTTGTGCGCTGCTCCATGGGAAAAGAATGATCCACCTTTCCAAAAGGAGTTGGCCATGATGTACCGGTACCCTGGACAAATTGCAATTTCCTGCCCTGCTCTACGTCGCAATGCAAGACAAATCTTCTGAGTCAATGAGTCTGCAGAACAGCAAAGTTTAAAACAAAAGCTTTGCTCTCAGGCCAATCCATGAAAGCCAGCAGACATTGCTTCTCTATTTTACTCTGACTTTCTTACTTTCATTGTTGCTTAAACATGTATATTAATTATGTATTCGCCAACTAGTTGTGCAAGGTGTTCAAGAAAAATTTTCAACGGATAAAATGTTGGTGATTGGTTGTGGACATTGCTTCGGTTGTCCAAAACGACAATGACAGGATTCCATTTCCCATCATGCTCGATTTTAGGTCAAGGATTCTGATGGACAATTACCTTCTTCTTCTTTCATGGCCACCATTGTCCCACCTTCCTTGTGGTGTCAGCCAAGGGAAGCTTGGCCCGAGTTATCACAAACCAGCTGGCCAGGCCTCTGACGTTTGATCTGTTTGGGCAGGAATTGGGAGTTTTGCCATGGAACCAGTAAAGGCTCATCTACTCTTCACGAAGGACAGCATGGGATCTTTGACGTCCACCAGCAAATGCTGGCAGATGGGACACCAATTTAACGTCCATCCAAAGGACAGCAGACACATCGATGAATCACCCTACCTCTGAAACATCGGGATGACAGTTTATAGCTGTGTTGGGAATCGAGCCCAGGTTAGACAGCTTTGAGGCGAGTGTGCGTACCTCCAGGCCATCCTGGCAGCTCTTTTCCTACAGATGGCAGTTCTGTCAAACATTTAAACATCAGGAAACATGGGCATCCAGAAAATTAAAAGCCATTAATTAACCGGCATTTCCAAACTTGTACAGCCAACCTCAAAACACGTGGTTTCAAAGCTATGTTACAGGTCATGTGATTTCCTGAAATTCTGAGGGTCAAGGCTTGTGGGGTAGTCACACAATGGGACAGGCTAGTGGTGTAGGCACACAGTGGGACAGCCTTGTCGGTTAGTCACACAGTGGGACAGCCTTGTCGGTTAGTCACACAGTGGGACAGCCTTGTCGGGTAGCAACCTAGTGGGGCCGGCTTGTGGGGTAGTCACACAGTGGGACAGCCTTGTCGGGTAGGTACATAGTGGGACAGGCTTGTAGGGTAGGCACATAGTGGGACCGACTTGTGGGGTAGTCACGTAATGGGACAGGCTTGTAGGGTAGGCACACCGTGGGACAGGCTTGTAGGGGAGGCACATAGTGGGACAGGCTTGTAGGGTAGGCACATAGTGGGACAGGCTTGTAGGGTAGACACATAGTGGGACAGGCTTGTAGGGTAGACACATAGTGGGACAGGCTGTAGGGTAGACACATAGTGGGACAAGCTGGTAGGGTAGACACATAGTGGGACAGGCTTGTAGGGTAGACACATAGTGGGACAGGCTTGTAGGGTAGACACATAGTGGGACAGGCTGGTAGGGTAGACACATAGTGGGACAGGCTTGTAGGGTAGGCACATAGTGGGACAGGCTTGTAGGGTAGGTACATAGTGGGACAGGCTGGTAGGGTAGACACATAGTGGGACAGGCTTGTAGGGTAGACACATAGTGGGACAGGCTGTAGGGTAGACACATAGTGGGACAAGCTGGTAGGGTAGACACATAGTGGGACAGGCTTGTAGGGTAGACACATAGTGGGACAGGCTTGTAGGGTAGACACATAGTGGGACAGGCTGGTAGGGTAGACACATAGTGGGACAGGCTTGTAGGGTAGACACATAGTGGGACAGGCTGGTAGGGTAGACACAGTGTGACAGGTTTGTAGGGTAGACACATAGTGGGACAGGCTGGTAGGGTAGACACATAGTGGGACAGGCTGGTAGGGTAGACACATAGTGGGACAGGCTGGTAGGGTAGACACAGTGGGACAGGCTGGTCGGGTCGACACAGTGGGACAGGCTTGTAGGGTAGGTACTTAGTGGGACAGGCTTGTAGGGTAGGCACATAGTGGGACCGACTTGTGGGGTAGTCACACAATGGGACAGGCTAGTAGTGTAGGCACACAGTGGGACAGGCTAGTAGTGTAGGCACACAGTGGGACAGGCTTGTAGGGTAGGCACATAGTGGGACAGGCTTGTAGGGTAGGTACATAGTGGGACCAACTTGTAGGGTAGGCACATAGTGGGACCGACTTGTGGGGTAGTCACGTAATGGGACAGGCTTGTAGGGTAGACACATAGTGGGACAGGCTAGTGTTGTAGGCACACAGTGGGACAGGCTTGTAGGGTAGACACATAGTGGGACAGGCTAGTGTTGTAGGCACACAGTGGGACAGGCTAGTGTTGTAGGCACACAGTGGGACAGGCTGGTAGGGTAGACACATAGTGGGACAGGCTAGTGTTGTAGGCACACAGTGGGACAGGCTTGTAGGGTAGACACATAGTGGGACAGGCTGGTAGGGTAGACACATAGTGGGACAGGCTAGTGTTGTAGGCACACAGTGGGACAGGCTTGTAGGGTAGACACATAGTGGGACAGGCTAGTGTTGTAGGCACACAGTGGGACAGGCTTGTAGGGTAGACACATAGTGGGACAGGCTGGTAGGGTAGACACATAGTGGGACAGGCTGGTAGGGTAGACACATAGTGGGACAGGCTTGTAGGGTAGACACACAGTGGGACAGGCTGGTAGGGTAGACACATAGTGGGACAGGCTGGTAGGGTAGACACATAGTGGGACAGGCTTGTAGGGTAGACACATAGTGGGACAGGCTGGTAGGGTAGACACAGTGTGACAGGTTTGTAGGGTAGACACATAGTGGGACAGGCTGGTAGGGTAGACACATAGTGGGACAGGCTGGTAGGGTAGACACATAGTGGGACAGGCTGGTAGGGTAGACACAGTGGGACAGGCTGGTCGGGTCGACACAGTGGGACAGGCTTGTAGGGTAGGTACTTAGTGGGACAGGCTTGTAGGGTAGGCACATAGTGGGACCGACTTGTGGGGTAGTCACACAATGGGACAGGCTAGTAGTGTAGGCACACAGTGGGACAGGCTAGTAGTGTAGGCACACAGTGGGACAGGCTTGTAGGGTAGGTACATAGTGGGACCAACTTGTAGGGTAGGCACATAGTGGGACCGACTTGTGGGGTAGTCACGTAATGGGACAGGCTTGTAGGGTAGACACATAGTGGGACAGGCTAGTGTTGTAGGCACACAGTGGGACAGGCTTGTAGGGTAGACACATAGTGGGACAGGCTTGTAGGGTAGACACACAGTGGGACAGGCTGGTAGGGTAGACACATAGTGGGACAGGCTGGTAGGGTAGTCATATATTGTTAAGGCGATTAGCCATGTGTTCATTTCACATGAAAAATGTTGAAGTCTTTTGCATTGATGGGTTGCAGAAACAGGTCGAATTGACACAAAGGATAGTCATTCCACTGGACTGCAGTAATAACGAGAAATTGCAGTGAAAGCGCAAAGCCCGTCTGTATCCACTTTGTACTCAACTAAATTTTGACGAAAAAAAACAGCTCGAAGAAAAGTAAATTATATTATTTAGTGTTCTCCATATTTTTCTCATAATAAAGGTTGATTGAAAATTTGATGGCAATAGCACCACAGTGATGATTATGCTTTGCTGCAAATATGCACCATGATGGAATAAAGATTGATGATAGTGTTGTTGTTTCATTCAAATATCTTGACATGTTTTGGGGGAAAAGGAAAGTAGGCATTACTCTTCAACAGGAAATACAGGATATGTACACAGGGTGTTCCATAAAGACCCGGACAACTTTATTGTTCATATATTTCGAACCATACGATACCATTTGGTTTATCTGATACAGAACCTCATAAAGTTTTGTACCTACCATCACTACACTTCAATACGAGCTCCTTTTGTTATGGGCAGGACATCAAGGCGGTACATGAGTTCTTGTATGCCTGGTGTTGGATTAATGGTTAGAGTGGGTGGGCTTGGGATCCTAGGATCCTGAGTTCAATTCCCACTTGGCTATTGAATTGATACCAGGTGGGCTTGACTCTGCCTGTCATCCTTCAAAAGTCAGCAAAATGAGTACCAGCTTGCTGGTGTACTCTGTCCGAGTGGTGACCCGTCCAGTATTGTGCTCAATAGCCAAGGAGACTGCTGAGGCAGCACCAACGCTCTGCACAGAGTATGGTCCCACTGGCTATGGATGGATGGATGAGTTCTTGTCATGTTCAGCTCAGCATGTTTTCATCCACCAGTGCATGTGCAGCTGTGATCCCATAATGAAGATTCTGCAGGTTTGCCACCTTGGTGTTACAGACAACATATTTGACAAACCCCCATTGAAAAAAAAATCAAGGGGGGTTACGTCTGGTGATCGTAGGGGGCAGGCAGTTGGTCCATCTCGACCAATGCAGCGACCTGGAAATTTTTCATTCGGCACAGCTCGAACGACTAAGGCCCAATGAGGAGGATCGCCGTCCTGTTGAAAAGTAATATCGAGTTGCAGATCTTCAATTTGTGGGAAGGTGAATCCTTTCAAAATGTTCATGTAAATTCTTGAAGTCACTGTTTCCTCGGCAAAGACAAACGGACCCACCAAGCAGTCATGGAGAAGTCACACTTTTCACACACCAAGCAGTCACACCACACATTGACCTTCGGACTGTCATATATGTGTTCAATGACCACATTGGGGGGGGGGGGGTTAAAGAGCCCCAGATACTCACATTGTGCTGGTTGACCTTCCCCGGAACATGAAAGCAAGCTTTGTCTATGAACATGACCTTTTCCAGGTAATGTTCCAAGGATTCTAGGATTGGACAGAGCGACATGCTGCTCTGGCACATGCTCCCATACCTGACCTGCCCCTTCATCATCCTCTACGAAACTGAGTGGTTCCAAGGCAAACGCCTTGCGTTTTGGGTCCATCACTTGGTTTGAGTTCCTGCAGAATCTGCACCTTATAGGCATAAAGCTTCAGTCTCTTACGCAAAATCCTGTGTATAGTGGTGGTTGGTAGTCCCAGTTCTCTGGATGCACGTCAAATTGATTTTCTGGGACTTTGTTGAAATGATTCACGCACTGTTCAACGTCTACTGCACTTGTGCTTGGTCGACCGGTACTATTCTGTTTCTGACAACTCCCAGTCTCCACAAACCCCTTGTAGCACTCTCTGATACCAGTCCATGATGGCAGATTCCTTCCATACCTTGTAAGGAAATTACACTGAACTTGCATGTCGGATCTCGTCTCCATGAACCATTCGATGCACTGAGCTTTCTCCTGCGGATTTACCATTTTCTTTTACATTAAACCAACAAACCTGAAAATAAAGAAACCTTTATGAGTTTCTTTCTGTATCATAAACCAAAGGGTATTGTTGTATCATTTGGGGGTACTAAATACATGAACAACCAAAGTTGTCCAGGTCTTTTGGAACACCCTGTACATATATATATATATATATATATATATATATATATATATATATATATATATATATATATATATATATATATATATATATATATATATATATATATATATATATATATATATATATATATAAATATATATAAATATATATATATATATATATATATATAAATATATATAAATATATATATATATATATATATATATATATATATATATATATATATATATATATATATATATATATATATATATATATATATATATATATATATATATAAATATATATATATATATATATATATATATATATATATATATATATATATATATATATATAAATATATATATATATATATATATATATATATATATATATATATATATATAGACAGTATACTTAACAATACCCAGCTAGAACGGCACTCGGCAGAGCACATACCTCAGCCAGGCTGAACAGTTTACGTTTTGTATCCCACTGATAGGCCAGATATGGATCCGGACCTGAACCAAAATTGGTTCAAGATTACCTGAACCAAGATGTAATCTGTTTGTTCTTGTCACCTAACCAAATCATCCAACAAGTTCTGTCGTAACTCGTTCACAACTTTTTGAGATATCATGCTATATATTGCTTTTGGCCCTGTCTCTCATTGGTGAAGAATCACTTAAACATTTCTAGTATCCGGCTCCGGATTGGGGTCTTGACCAAAATTTAATAATTTTGTCCTTGTCTCACACACACACATACATACACACACACACACACACACACACACACACACACACACACACACACACACACACACACACACACACACACACACACACACACACACACACACACACACGTCCACCAAATTTCGTCCAAATTTGAGATATTCTGCTCACAGACAACATACAAACAAACAGATAAACATAAACAGACAGGCGGGGGTGAAAACATAACCTCTGTCCATCTCCGGTTGTGGAGGTAATTGCATCTCACCTGTAATTGGAGGGAATAACCAAGTCAATAGCTCTCAGCTAATCGATTACCCCAGGTGGCAAGGATTTCAACAAGTTAACCCCCATGCTCTTCCCACCAAAGAAAGCTGCATAAAGCAACTACTAAAATATACACAAGGTAAGCCCTTTTCCGCTTCCAACCCTACCCAGTTCCTCCACAGCTGCAGACATTCACAAGTAGCACATACATGAGAATCCCAATGATAAAAGGAGGTGAGGGGGGAGGGTGGGGTGTATTGTATAAAACTGCACTGCCTCCCAACCTTGGCAGATCCCTGGAAAAAAAAAAAAAAACATCACACTACAAATCGTGCAAATGCTCCCTCAAAAATGTATACGTCCTCTTTAAAGGTTCAGAGTAGAGCCCCTCCAGATTGTTACCCCTTGCATGCACCACCACCGATGTTCCTGGTCCACAACCAGTCAAAACACATCCAACATTCCATCAGTATCCTCCGCTCCCACCTCCTAAAACAATACAAAACTCTATTTTTCATATCATTGTGATCATGTTGAGATTGAGCAGAGACTTTGAGGAAGGAAAGGTTGGAGAGGGTAAGTTTATTAATGACTTCACACAAAGCCCATCTCTCTGTTGATTTAATTCCCACAAGGCTCAACCAAAGGTCCTCTCCTATTATCAATTTTCATCCTTTCTCTTGGTTACATACTTCGCAGTGATAATTTGAGCTTTCATCGTCGTGCAGATGACATTCAGATACTCATCTTCTTTCACTATAATGAACAGCTACTGCCTGCCAACCTGTCATCTTGCTTTCATCAATTTCCATCCTGGATGTAGGCATATTTCCTAAAACTCAATAAAACAGAAATGCTTGTGTTCTGGCTGTCACACAGTTCTGACGAACATCTCTCCTGATATATTTGAATCAAATAATTGCAACATCTCAGACATTCCATTGATTCACAACCTCGGTGTTCTAATGAACCCCGTACTGTCATTTCGGCACTCATTCACTTCATTAACAAATTAGTCTTTTATCATTCTCACAACATTGCTCAGATTAGTAAATGCTTGGAACATTGAAAAACGAGGACACTCGGTAGAGCACATACCTCCGCCACGCAATGCCTGATCCACGAGAACATATCAGGCTCAATACATTTTTGAAATATCATGCTATATATCGTTTTTGGTCCCATCTCTCAAGTGAAGAATCCCATTAAAAAATAAATAATTCTCGTATTCATATCCAGATTCAGATATTCACCAAAAGTGAATGAATTCGTCCTTATCACACACCCAAACTGTCCACCAAGCTTCGTCCGAATCCGTCCAAAACTTTTTGAGATATCGTGCTATCTATCAGTTTAGCCCAATCTCTCAATGGTGAAGAATCACCTAAAAAAATCCAGATTCGGATATTCACCAAAATTGGATCAATTCTTCCTTGTCACCGACCCAACGTGTCCACCAAGTTTCGGTGGAATCCGTCCACAATTTTTTTGAGATATCCTGCACACAAACAAACGGACAGAAAGGGGTGAAAACGTAACCTCCTTCCACCTTTGCTGGCAGAGGTAAAAACTCAAATCTTCATCCATTCCAAGTTGCCATATGGGATTGACAACTCTAATTCTGTTCTCGCTGGATTGCCTCAAAAATCAATCTCTCAGTCCTTCGCGACTCTCTCCAGCAACTCCAGGAATCACGTGTTATTCCAGTAACCTTCGCCTAATTAAACTTCTAAAATCCAGGCTGACTGCACACCTCAATTCCTTTGTTCCTTGCTTCTCCCATCGAGGGAACCACATAACAGAGGCTGTTCTTTCCCACTCTTCCCTGCAGGGCTTCAAGCAGGCAGTTCATCGTCACCTCATGCCACCCCCATCCTGACCCATGATCTTTATTACCCCCATCATTCGTTCCGACCTCAACTGTCTTACTTACTGGTCTGTCCGTCCGTCCGTCCGTCCGTCCGTCCGTCCGTCCGTCCGTCCGTCCGTCCGTCCGTCCGTCCGTCCGTCCGTCCGTCCGTCCGTCCGTCCGTCCGTCCGTCCGTCCGTCCGTCCCTCTCTCTCTCTCTCTCTCTCGTGCTCTCTCTCTCTCGTGCTCTCTCTCTCTCTCGTGCTCTCTCTCTCTCTCGTGCTCTCTCTCTCTCTCTCTCTCTCTCTCTCTCTCTCTCTCTCTCTCTCGTGCTCTCTCTCTCTCTCTCTCTCTCTCTCTCTCTCTCTCTCTCTCTCTCTCTCTCTCTCTCTCTCTCTCTCTCTCTCTCTCTCTCTCTCTTATCTGCTGCTGATTGCACCCACTTGTTACCCCACAAATCAATTTAACCTTACTCTTGCATGAACCTTGCATCCTTCACTCTGTTAAACTGGCTCAAAATACAGCTGTTAGATCAGTGACACGTGCATTACAAGCACAATTATATCTTACCTATTTTATCTTGACTGCACGGAATCCCAATATCCTTCCATACCGATTTTAGAGTTCTAATCATCATTTTTAGCAGCGTCTCGCAAAGGGAACGCTGCTCTAAGAGAGCTCGGCGTTGTTCTTCTTCTTGTTGTTCTTCTTCTTGTTAGCAGCGTCTCACGTAGCGAACGCTGCTCTAAGAGAGCTCGGCGATGTTCTTCTTCTTAATCTTCTTCTTCTTCTTCTTCTTCTTCTTCTTGTTGTGAAGACAAAACCTTTATATTAGGACTCGGCTCCTTTATATAGACGATCCGGATCTCCTTAAATATTAAACACCTGTACACATCCTCGCATTGACGGTGCCTTTTGAGAGTGTCTATCATGAACTTTTAAATATATTCGGACATTTGCTTTCAAGTTTTGAAAAGTTCACGTTACTATTTAAAGATTATTCCATTTAATATATTGTAATTTCGTAAATACATTCTTTATTTCGTAAATACACGATATTTCGTAAATATGTAAATACACTACGACCGGTCTCGCTATTGGCTTCATCAAGGCACGTGACGAAATATTGGAAGTTGTTGTTTTTTTGGGGTTTTTTTTTAGCCGACAAAACCTTTAGGACGCTGCTCTTGGACACATTTGTCCTTGTTCACTAAACTCAACACATCTACCTCACCTCACCATTAACCTGGTTGAAGACCGTCTTCATATCTGAATTGATAAAAACTTTTTTTCGCAAAGCTTTCTCTTAAAATTGAATACATTTTATGTTTTAACCTTTCAAAGCATTATCATACACTTGTGTGAAAAGCACTTCGTAAATGCCATTTAATCATGACAATACATATTGCAATAAAAAGTTTAACAGCTCAAGAGATGTGTTTTATCCACATTGAGCAGGCATTTGTGGATAAATGTTGGAGATAATTTTTTTTTCCTCCTAATGACGTTACGTGAAATTGAATATAATTACATATCAAAAAATTCTCAGTTTCTAAAATATGTACATTAAGTAAGAGTAAAATAATAGTTCCATGATAATCTGAACTCAAGCATATGACACACAATTATCAGCCAAAACATGCTTCATATACAGTCGAGGCGTCTTAATTGACCCGAATGATAAAACCAACGTGACATGACATTGACTTCACATGATGCTTCAACACTTGGTACTGAACAATGTTGCATTGAAGAAAAGATGAGAACCATGGACAGACATATCAATGAAGGATGTTCACTCATAGAGATATCCATATTTTTTTTTGCCAGGGTTACTGTGCAAAATCCACGTTATGTTATTTAAACTGGATGTAAACCACTTGAGACCATGGTAAAGTGGATCATGCCATCAAGAACTGGACACCAAATCAGTCAAAAAAGGTGATCTTATTACTTAGATACAATCCCAAGATATTTATGAATGTCACACAACTTTATAGCAGCATGAGAAATGATGAAACATCGCAGCTGAACAAAATATGATGGCCTTTTTGTTTTATTTACTTATATATTTATTAATTTATAGGAGTGAGGCTCACGGAAGAGCTGATACAACCGACAGTTGGCCAAACAGCAAATACATGAATGAACAGGAAAAGAGGAGAGGAAGGAGGGTAGGAAACACTGAAACTAGCAAATAAGATGGTTGGGTTCGGAAAGGTAATGGGGTCAGAAATGGGGATGACAATAGATGATCGTGCATTGCTTTCTTGAAGTTCTAAATGGAAGAGGGGGACAAAACAGTCTCTGGAAGATGGTTCTGTAGATGGAAAAGCGAGGAATAAAATAGTTAAGGTGTGCAGTCAGTCTGGATGGTGGAATGTAACCAGAACGGGGTTACTGGAAGAAAGCATGCATTCTGGAGTTGGTAGGGATAGTCGGAGGACTGATAGAGCAGAGGGAGCAATGTTGGAGGATAGATGGTGGAAAACAGAGAGACTACTGACTGCCTGTGATGTGAGAGCAGCAGACCCTGTACGTCAGTCTCATCACAGGATTTTCTGAAAAAAAAAAGTGAGCTTTAGATTCCAAAGAATTGAGGAGAGACAGATGTGATTCTGGGGTACCAACCCATAGCAGAGAGCAGTACTCCAATGAACTGTGGGCAAAGGCCTTGTAGACTGTGAATAGTTCTGATTTTCCAAGGACAGACTTGGATCAACAGAGGATGTCCAGTCTGCGGCTGGCTTCAGAGGCTAGCTTTGCTATGTGGTCAGCCCAGAAAAGGTCATGGATGTTGGTGAGGCCGAGAAGTTCAAGAGACTGAACCTCTTACACTGGATCACAAAGGAAATAGAGAGGTGGGGTAATTTGATGAAAACTCCAGAGCAAAAAGGTGAGTGAGATGTTACAGGATTAAAAGACATTTTCCATTTATTAGACCATTGTCTAATCATTTCCAGATAAACAGAGAGAGAGAGAGAGACAGAGACAGAGACAGAGACAGAGACAGAGACAGAGACAGAGACAGAGACAGAGACAGAGACAGAGACAGAGAGAGAGAGAGAGAGAGAGAGAGAGAGAGAGAGAGATAGAGAGAGACAGAGAGGGAGAGAGAGAGAGACAGAGACAGAGACAGAGACAGAGACAGAGACAGAGACAGAGAGAGAGAGAGAGAGAGAGAGAGAGAGAGAGAGAGAGAGAGAGAGAGAGAGAGAGAGAGAGAGAGAGAGAGAGAGAGACAGAGAGAGAGAGAGACAGAGAGAGAGAGAGAGAGAGAGAGAGAGAGAGAGAGAGAGAGAGAGAGAGAGAGAGAGAGAGAGAGAGAGAGAGAGAGAGAGAGAGAGAGAGAGAGAGAGAGAGAGAGAGAGACACAGAGAGACAGAGAGACAGATAGAGAGAGAGACAGAGAGAGAGAGACAGAGAGAGAGAGAGACAGAGAGAGAGACAGAGAGAGACAGAGAGAGACAGAGACAGAGAGAGACAGGGAGACAGAGAGAGACAGGGAGACAGAGAGAGACAGGGAGACAGAGAGAGAGAGACAGAGAGAGAGACAGAGAGAGAGACACAGAGAGAGACAGAGAGACAGAGAGAGAGAGACAGAGAGAGAGAGAGAGAGAGAGAGAGAGAGGGAGAGGGAGACAGAGACAGAGATAGAGGGAGACTGAGAGACAGAGAGACAGAGAGACAGAGAGACAGAGAGACAGAGACACAGAGAGAGAGAGAGACACACACACACACACACACACACACACACACACACACACACACACACACACACACACACACACACACACACACACACACACACACACTGCTCCTATCTGCCAAGCTTAGGGACAGGGTACTGTAAAACTCAATGTGGAGTTGTCAGGTTTTCCAGAGCATTGGAGAGGTCATTAATATTGAGGAATAAGACGAGGCCAAAAACAATGCTTTGGGGAACTGCAGCCTCCACTGGGAGGTTGGAGGAGAGGGTTCCATCCATGAGGGCACATTGACTGTATGAGGAAACCAAAGAGAGAGATGTGGAGGAAACCAAAAAAGCCTTCTATTCCACAGGCAGGGGGGGAAAAAAAGTAGAAGAAAAAGCAAAAGAATACAGTGGTGGGACAACTTAGCTAAATATAGCATAACAATTGTGCATTTTGTGAGGAAAGCACCAAATTTGGCACACGAGTAGCCTCTCATATGATGAACAGATTTGGATATTGGGCCATCTCAAAATTTTTGACGGCAGTGGAAAATGGCTGCCACAGCCATCAGCGGCTGAATTTGAGATGGCCCAATATCCAAATCTGTTCATAATATGTTGGGCTACTAGTGTGCCAAATTTGGTGCTTTCCTCACAAAATGCACAATTGTTATGCTAAGTTGCCCCACTACAGCATTGCATCAAGGAAAAGGTGTGATATTAAAGAGGGAATCAAAGTGGAAGATTCTGTCTGGATTGAGATTAGAAATTGTAAAAACAGGAAGATACTGGGAGGATGCTTTTATAGGGCTCCATGTGGGAAGGGAAGAGTGTTGATTATGGGGGATTTTAACTTGCCAGGGATAGATTGGGGAGAGAAACAGGGAAAGGGCAGAGCAGATGAGGATTTCCGAGATTTATTCCAGGATTGCTTTTTAACCCAGTTTGTAGATAAGCCCACGAGGGGGGGGGGAATATTTTTCAAGGAGCAAAATTATCAGGTGCAGAGTGCAGTGTTAGTCCTCCATTTAAGCAACAATCCCATATGATGGAGAAGGATAAGGTCAGGGAGCATTTCGGATCAAGTGACCAAAACATTATGTGTGAAAGGATTCTGCTAAGGGTTAAAGTTCAGGATAGTAGAGTAAGGCTGTTAGATTTTAGGAAGGCAAACCTTGAAGGTATGAGGAGAGAGTTGGGTGATGTAGATTGGGAGACTCCAATGACAGGACAATCAACATCAGAGAAATGGAAAACTTTCAAGGACCAAATATGTAGAGTGCAGAGTAAGTACATTCCAATGAGGTGTAAAAGTAGAAGCAGAAAGAGGCTGGGGTGGTTGAGTAGTGACATAAGGAATGCGATTAAGGGAAAGAAGAAAGCATTTATTAGGTTTAAAATAACAGGACTGGAGTTAGATTTATATCACTATCGAAGTAAATGGAGGCAAGTGAAGAAAATAACTCGGCAAGCCAAAAGAGATTATGAGAAGGACATGGCGAAGAATATTAAACATAATAACAAGGCTTTTTTTCAGTATATCAGGGGAAAGGAACAGGTTCGGAGCAGTGTGGGCCCACTGAGGAACAGCACCGGGAGAGTGGTTAGTGATGAAAGTGAGATAGCAGGCTTATTAAACAGGTATTTTTCTTCAACTTTTACACAAGAACAGTCAGGAGAATTGTCAACAGCTGAGAGTATTTATCGAGGAGGTGAAGAAGGACTTTTGGAAAATATCATGGTTTGAGTGGAGGAAGCAAAGAAACAGCAAGGAAAGGAAAGAGGAGATAAGGCCCAGCTCCAGGGCCAGATAATGTGCACCACGAGAATTGAGGGAGGTGGCTGAGCAGGTAAGCGAGATATTAACGGATGCCTTTTAACAGCTCACTGTCTGTTTGTGTGCAGGATATCTCAAAAAGTTGTGGACGGATCCGAATGAAATTTTGTGGACAGGCTCGGGGTGCGACAAGGACGAACTGATTAGATTTTGATGAAGATCTGGATCTGGATCCGACTCCAATAATTTTTTAAGCGATACTTCAACAGTGAGAGATCGGGCTAAACCGATATAGCACGATATCTCAAAAAGTTGCAGACGTATTTGGATGAAACTTGGTGGACACATTGGCTGTGCGACAAGGAAGAATTGATTCATTTTTGGTGAATATCCGGAACCGTATCCGGATCTGATAATTTTTGAAGTCATTCTTCACCATTGAGAGATAGGGCGAAACCGACATAAAGCACGATATCTCAAAAAGTTGTTTACGGATTCCAATGAAATTTGGACTTGGTGAACAGGTTGGGTTTGGACAAGGAATTTTTTTTTCGATTTTGGTGAAGATCCAAATCCAGATCTGGATGCGATAATAATTTAATTTCTAAAGTGATTCTTCACAATTGAGAGATGGGGCCAAAAACGATATATAGCATGATATTTCAAAAATGTATTAGGCCTGATATGTTCTCGTGGATCAGGCATTGCGTGGCAGAGGTATGTGCTCCACAGAGTGTCCTCGTTTTTCAATGTTCCAAGCATTTACTAATCTGAGCAATGTTGTGAGAATGATAAAAGACTCATTTGTTAATGAAGTGAATGAGTGCCGAAATGACAGTACGGGGTTCATGAGAACACCTAGGTTGTGAATCAATGGAATGTCTGAGATGTTGCAATTATTTGATTCAAATATATCAGGAGAGATGCTCGTCAGAACTGCGTGAGAGCCAGAAGACAATCATTTCTGTTTCATTGAGTTTTAGGAAATATGCCTACATCCAGGATGGAAATTGATGAAAGCAAGATGACAGGTTGGCAGTAGCTGTTCATTAGAGTGAAAGAAGATGAGTATCTGAATGTCATCTGCATGACACGGAAAGCTCAAATTATCACTGCGAAGTATGTAACCAAAAGAAAGGATGAAAATTGATAATAGGAGAGGACCTTTGGTTGAGCCTTGTGGGAATTAAATCAACAGAGAGATGGGCTTTGTGTGAAGTCATTAATAAACTTACTCTCTCCAACCTTTCCTTCCTCAACTTCTCTGCTCAACCTCAACATGATCACAAGGATATGAAAAAAAAAGTTTTGTATTGTTTTAGGAGGTGGGAGGCAGGGGATACTGATGGAATGTTGGATGTGTTTTGACTGGTTGTGGACCAGGAACATCGGTGGTGGTGCATGCAAGGGGTAACAATCTGGAGGGGCTCGACTCTGAACCTTCAAAGAGGAGGTATACATTTTTGAGGGAGCATTTGCAGGATTTGTCAAAACCGACATAGTAGCATATAGCATGATATTTAACCTCTGCCATCGAAGATGGACGGAGGTTACTGTTTTCACCCATCTGTTTGTTACTTACGAAATCTAAAGATTTCGTAAGTATATTGATCAGTTCCATTTCTGTTTGTTTGTTTGTGTGTTTGTTTGTGTGTTTGTTTGTGTGTTTGTTTGTGTGTTTGTTTGTGTGTTTGTTTGTGTGTTTGCTATCTTGCCAAAATGAAGTTTTTGCAAGATATGTTAGTCAACTTGTATGTTTGTTTTTTTTTTTGTCTGTAATCACGTATAAAAAAATTCTGCAGAGCACAGTTATCATTGGAAATTTTTGTAACTTCGCATATCAGAGGCTTATAGAGGTCCCTTTCAGTGCACAAAATTTTGAAGGTCAAGGTCAAAGGTCAAGGTCACTTTGTCGCAAATCAGGGGAGTCGACGAAACCCTTATTGTTTGAGTAATTTTGATTGGATCGTCTTCAAACTTCATGGGAATATAGTTCATGGTCTGGTGCTCAGCTGATTAATTTTTGGTGGCGATTGGCCTTGACCTTCATGGTTAGCGCCTGAGGTCAAACATATTTGACTCCAAGGTCAAATTTTCAAGTTTTAGGAACCATATCGTGTAGTACCTCAAATTGAACACCTCGATGAGTGCTTTCTAGATATGTCAAGCTTGAGACATTATGACGTCATTTGGTGACGTTATGAGGCAAACGCATATTTTTCATGGTTACTCTGTAGAACGATTCTCATCGCAATCTCTCGTAGGCAGGTATTCCTCAAGGAGTCGCTCCTGGTGGATAGCAGCTCTGTTCACCTCAGTGTGACCTTAAAGAAGTCACACGTGGTCACCTTTTGGCAAGATACGGGTCACCCTGCGGGTGACATTGTTTTTTTTATTACTTACAAAATCTAAAGATTTCGTCAGTATATTGACGACTTCCATTTCTGTTTGTTTGTTTGTTTGTTTGTTTGTAGGCACGATAACTCGAGAACGGAAGAAGCTACCAATGTCAAATTACACCACGTGATTCAGGAGGGTGTTGGCTAGTGCTGATTAGATTTTGGTCAAAATCAGTCAAAGGTCAAGGTCACAGTGAGGTCAAACATAATTCCGTAAATTCATGTGGAGAAATGGAGTATTTTTGCTTTGCTCGACGTTACGAGTTCGTTTTAACTTCAATTTTAATTTTGTCTTCAGTTTTTGCGATCGCTTAGGACGCTTAAAATTCAGTTGTCGAAATTCTGGTAAAAATCGGATGTTTTGGAGACGTTTTAAGATTGTATAAAAATATTTCACTCGACGCGTCACGGGTCGTCCCATGATGCAGTGCGCTCGAGCAGACGCGTCGTTGAGTTACGTTAAGGTATAATTGCGTGGAGAAATGGAGATTTTTGCTTCGGTCGACGTTACAATTTTTGATGGTTTGGTACAGAATCATCGTAGAAACTTCTGGTTTGCGTCGCTACCTTCTCGAGAGACAGCTTTTATTAGACAAGGTCAGAGGTCAAGTTGACGATTTCGTAAGTACCAGTCTATGACTGCTTGCTTGTTTGTTTGTAGGCACGATAACTCGAGAACGGAAGAAGCTACCAATGTCAAATTAGACTAGGTGATTCAGGAGGGTGATGGCTAGCGCTGATTAGATTTTGGTCAAAATCTGTCAAAGGTCAAGGTCACAATGAGATCAAACATCAAAAAAAAATTATAACTCGCGAACGGAAGAAGCTACCAATGTCAAATTACACAACGTGATTCAGGAGGGTGGTGGCTAGCGCTAATTAGATTTTGGTCAAAATCAGTCAAAGGTCAAGGTCACAGTGAGGTCAAACATTCGATTTTTTATGGTTTGGTACAGAATCATCGTAGAAACTTCTGGTTTGCGTCGCTACCTTCTCTAGAGACAGCTTTTATTAGAAAAGGTCAGAGGTCAAGTTGATTATTTCGTAAGTACCAGTCTATGACTGCTTGTTACTTACGAAATCTAAAGATTTCGGAAGTATATTGATGACTTCCGTCCTCTGTTTGTGTGTTTGTTTCTTTGTTTGTTTGTTTGTGTGTTTGTTTGTGTGTTTGTTTGTAGGCACGATAACTCGAGAACGGAAGAAGCTACCAATGTCAAATTACACCACGTGATTCAGGAGGGTGATGGCTAGCGCTGATTAGATTTTGATCAAAATCTGGCAAAGGTCAAGGTCAGAGTGAGGTCAAACATAATTCCGTAAATTCATGTGGAGAAATGGAGTATTTTTGCTTCGCTCAACGTTACGAGTTCATTTTAACTTCGATTTTAATTTTGTCTTCGGTTTTTGCGATCGCTCAGGACGCTTAAAACTCGGTTGTCGAAATTCTGGTAAAAATCGGATGTTTTGGAGACGTTTTACGATTGTATAAAAATATTTCACTCGACGCGTCACGGGTCGTCACGTGATGCATTGCGCTCGAGCAGATGCGTCGTTGAGTCACGTTAAGGTTTTCCGTGTGCGTGCTGACGGTGTTTTCAATAAACATGGTGTTAAAAAGTCATTTTTTATCCCAATAAAGGTTATCGTCGCATGCCTGACTCACTGAGCCGTCGGATTATGTAAAGATTGTTGGTGGATGGCCGAATATTACGGTTTTGTGACTTTGATAAAATAATATTAAATAATTGCGTGGAGAAATGGAGATTTTTGCTTCGCTCGACGTTACGAGTTCGTTTTAATTTCGATTTTAATTTTGTCTTCGGTTTTTGCGCTCGCTTTGGACGATTAAAACTCGGTTTGTCGAAATTCTGGTAAAAATCGGATGTTTTATGAGATTTATGTCGGGTGTCGTATCTGAGGTATTATGCACTGAAGATTATGCTAATGAGGGGGATTGTAACACATGGCATTACGCGCTCGTTAGGTCATCTCTATCATCTCAGTAGAGATGACCTAATAATAAGTCTCGAAGTCTGTCCGTACGTCCGTCCGTCCACAATCAAACCGAGTGGAGACAAATAACCAATAGTGGAATGGACAGAGGTCGATGAGACGTGCACAACGATATAACTTTCAAGGTCGTCCAAGGTCGAGGTCAACGTCACGAGGCTGTCAAAGTTGCGAAAATCGTCGATTTCAAATCGTATTTCCACCCTCATTTATCAAGAGAGATCAAATGTTATTAGTGCTTCAGATACTACGGACTATTATCTAGAACAACAAGAGCCATTCTTTTTGAAATTTGCTCTCGTTCTGATTTTATAGCCCTTCAAACTTCGCTCTGATTCCCTGTATGGGCCGTTCTTAAAGTACATACAAAAAAAAAAGTATTAAATTAAGAACCGGAACTCTCCGAGACAAATATTATATTTGAAGCTTTTGTCAGATTTAACTAAAACAATGGAACACAACTTTATATGCACACTTGCTTTCATTTATGACATTAACATTGTCTTGAATGTCAATTTGTACTTTTATTTTCATGAATGACGTGCTGTGATATTCAAAGAAAAAGGTAAATTACACCGTAAGGGACTGCATCGTCATAACTTACAAACATCAGTTCATAAGGAACTGCTGGCTTTGCAAGCGATTAGCGATGTATGAGGAGGGTGGGTGGGTGGTTTAAAGCCCGCGTACGGCCTGCGTACAGGGGTGGGTGGGTGGTACGACGGCTTCATACATACTTTATGAAAGTGGTGTCGGACTACATGAAAGCGTTTCAGAAGATGAAGGTGAGCCTGTCGTCATCGCGAGGGGGAAAAATATCCCCGTTCACAGGAACATTTTAGACGTGATGTTGAATCTGTGGACATCAATAATTGTTCCATATTACTGTATTACCATAGTTAATAATTACTGATGCATTTGAGATAAATCTACAGTTCGTTGTAATCTTCAAGTATTGTGATGTGATATGAGACACATATGGGGGTGGGTGGGTGGTCACTAGCCTACATACAGAGGGGGTGGGTGGGGGTCACTCGCCTACATACAGAGGGGGTGGGTGGGGGTCACTAGCCTACATACAGAGGGGGTGGGTGGGGGTCACTAGCCTACATACAGAGCGGGTGGGTGGGGGTCACTAACCTACATACAGAGGGGGGTGGGTGGTTTTGAAATCCGGAAGTCGAGCGTACGTACTTTATGAACTGCCCCTATTCCAGTCTGGCAAAGAGTTACTTACTTTCGACCTCCAGTAGAGATGACCGGCACTCCCGCTCGGGGTATTTTTTTAAAGTCAATTTCAATCCTGTCTTCACTTTTGGTAACGGTTAAGTATGCTTAATACTCGGTTGTCGAAATTCTGGTAAAAATCGGATGTTTTATGAGATTTATGTTGGGTGTCATATCTGAGGCTTAACTGAAGATTATGCTAATGAGGGATTGTAACACACGACATTACGCGCTCGTTTTAAAGTCAATTTGCATGTTAATCATATCTATGTTTGGGCAGTACATGTTGAACAAGATTTTACTGACAACTTTAAATTTTATTGATATTAGAACATTTAGTCAACTGAATGTTCATTCCAGCAAAATATATATTTAATTTCCAATACATTATGAGTAGTTCACAATATGTGCTGTTTGAAAATTGCATAGTCTATGCCAAATGTCAATCATGTATCGGTTGGCTGCTGCTGCCATATAGATAAGCTGGGGTGAGTTAGCAATTGCAGTTGAGAAATGTGTTGAATCCACGGCATGTATTTTCACATACTAGTTTATAGATTAATTAAAAGTATAAGATAAATTAACTCGTCAACCTGATCTGCTGTAGGATTCACCTTTTGTGGCTCTTAACCGTCAAGTTGACGATTTCGTAAGTACCAGTCTATGACTGCTTGTTACTTACGAAATCTTATATTGATGACTTCCGTTTCTGTTTGTTTGTTTGTAGGCACGATAACTCGAGAACGGAAGAAGCTTCCAATGTCAAATTACACCACATGATTCAGGAGGGTGGTGGCTCGCGCTGATTAGATTGTGGTCAAAATCGGTCAAAGGTCAAGGTCACAGTGAGGTCAAACATTCGATTTTTGATGGTTTGGTACAGAATCATCGTAGAAACTTCTGGTTTGCGTCGCTACCTTCTCTAGAGACAGCTTTTATTAGACAAGGTCAGAGGTCAAGTTGACGATTTTGTAAGTACCAGTCTATGACTGCTTGTTTGTTTGTTTGTGAAAAGTATTACGGAAAAACTCCTGGACGGATTTCGACGAAACTTGGTGGGGGGATTAGGTATGGTCCAAGGATCATGCCATTATATTTTGGACTCGGTCCAAAGTCTAATATGGCCGCTATGGCGGCCATTTTGAAAAAAATATTTGAATTATTGTTTTTGCATTTCTACATGTTTTAAGTGATTTCCAACCAAAAATAAATAAATTTGTTGGAGAAAAAAACCAGAAAATTTTGCAACTTTTTTTCAAAACAATCTCGATTTTGTTTGAAAAATATTTGAATTTTTTTTTACATTTCTGCATGTTTTAAGGGATTTCCAACCCCACCCCCCCAAAAAAAAATTTGTTAGAGAAAAAAACCCCAGAAATTTTGCAACTTTTTTTTCAAAAAAATTTCGATTTTTTGGGGGGAATTTCTACATGCGCGTCGATCTAGTTTAGTTTATTCAATCGTGGTTCAATAGAGTCTGATCCGTTTTGACCTACAATGAATAGGATATCAGGTTTACTTAAGTGACCCAGCAGTATTGGCGGCGGAGGTTTTGCACTCTACCGAGTGCTCCCCCTCTAGTTGAAAAATGTATTGGGCCTGATATGTTCTCGTGGCTCAGGCATTACGTGGTGGAGGTATGCGCTCCACCGAGTGCCCTTCCAGTTTAAGAAAGGATCCAGAGAAGAATTGGGAAACTATAGACCTGTAAGTTTGACTGCAGTTGTAGGGAAGGTGATGGAGACATTAATTAGGGACCAGATAAGGAACCATTTAAATAAATATAAACTAATTAAAGGTAGTCAGCATGGGTTTACCAAAGGTAGGTCTTGTCAAACAAATCTTTTAGAGTTCTATGAAGCAGTTTATGATTGGGTGTACAAAGGACATGAAGTGGCTATCGTATTTCTGGACTTTAAAAAGACATTTGATAAGGTACAACAGAGGAGCTTGTTCGCCAATGTGAGGACTTTCAGAGTGGCTGGTCAGGTGGCTAACTGCATTGCAAACTGGCTTCGTGATAGGAAGCAATGAGTGGCTGTGAGCGGGAGGATATCTTGCTGGGAGGATGTAAGTAGTGGGGTACCTACCTCAGGGATCAGTACTCAGACCATAACAATTCATTATTTACATCAATGATTTGGAAAGTGGGTGAAGAGTAAGCTTTCCAAATTTGCAGATGACAATAAGCTTGGAGGGAAGGTGGAAAGTAGAGGGGGTGGTGATCAGATACAGGAAAGTATTGATACTTGCATCCATCCATCCATCCATCCATTGGGAGAATACTCTGTACAGAGTGTTGGTACTGCCTAAGCAGTCTCCTTGGCTCTTGGACACAATCCTGGATAGGTCGCCACTCAGACTCAGGATAACAGCAAGCAAGCACTCATTTTGCCGACCTCGGAAGGATGACAGACAGTCAAATCCACCTGGTATTAATTCAACAGCTGCGCAGGATTTGAACTCAGGATTCTCAGATCCCAAGCCCACCACCCTTACCATTAAGCCAACACCAGGCATAATACTTGCATAGATTGGGCAAAAGATTGGGAGATCTGCAGTTTAACATGAACAAGCGTAAGGTGCTGGGGATGGGTAAGAATAATGAAAATGGAGATGACATGATGCAAGCAAGGGGCAGGCTTGTAGAGTGTCACACAGGAGAAGGATCTGTGGGTGCTCATAGATATCGGGGGTAAGCAGGCTGGACAGTGTCAGGTAGTGATAGGTAAAGCAAACAGGGTTTTCGTTTGTATTCATAGGGGGATCAATTATAAATCAAAGGAGGTAGTGTTAACACTGTACAGAAATTTAGTGAGGCCTCATCTGGAATATGCTGTACAGTTTTGGTCGCCACCTCTGAGAAAGGACATAGCTGCCATTGAGAGGGTATCGTGTGAAGCTACTGGATTGATTGTGGGCCAAGGTAGATGCATGACATGTTATGCAGACTTACATTCAAGTATGTGGCTTTGAGAAAATTGATTGCCCCCCCCGCCCCTCCCCCAAACTTCTTCCCGTCTCCTCCCCCACGCCATTACAGCCCTGACCTGCCCTCCAAGTGACTTCCGTTTCATTATTTGAAGTACCACCTTCATGGCCATTGATTCACCAAAGACAATTATCTGATTGAAGTAAGAGAAAGACAGAGATCTGTCTGATGGAGCAATCTGAAAAGTTTCATTTTACTGACAGACAGTTTGAGGGACAAACAGAACAACAACATTGAAGTCTTGGGGCACTATAAAGAAAAAGAAGGAAAAAAAAAAAAGGTTCGTGTGTCTGACGACTGTCTTGTTACTTGGATACTTTGAACATCATTTGTTTCCTCTTTCCTGCTTCTTATTTTCTCAATTTTAGTATTATCAACCTATCCTCCATCCCACACCCCTTTTTCATGGTTAACCTTCATATCTGAAGATGGCCATGCACATATGACATGCAAACACCTGGGTGCTTGAATTTGTTTCTAGCGTACAAGCAACTGCCTGCACTGCAAACACACCTGGAATAGCAAGCAGTGTAACCTGGGGTCAAGGGATATCTGTGAAGACAAGACCATTTGCGACCTGCAGGAATGAATTTGGCCGGGGTGTTCGGGATGTCTTGCCTATTATTGAACGAAAGACGACATGGGATTTTAACATCCACCAACTAATGCTAGCAGACAGGTCTCAGGCTTAACGTCCATTGGAGAGATGGCCTACTTTGCGATGCAACGCCCGACCTGCGGAACACCGATCCAATAGTCGGGCGAGAACTGAACCCAGTTGACAGCTCAAATGTAAGTGCACTATTTCTGCACCATCCTGTCAGACCGTTCTTGCATCCGTTCTTGCATAATAAGTACATGGACAGAGAGTGATGAATCGTGACGATGCTCAGAAGGCACACGGTTGTCACGAGCCAGTGAGAGAAACTCCAATTGCTGTACATCCTTGCGAGAAAAGAAATATATGTGGCCCATACCATACTATAAGCCCTTTCCTGTGGTTATTATCTCACACTTAAGAGAGTTATGCATCTCCTGAATTATATGTACATGATGAGCCTTTTGATAATAACAGGGAGAAGTTAAGAATGTGTTATTGATGGCCAAATTTTCCCTTTCTCCTGCCGTTGTCCATAGCTGCTGGTTAACTTAATTGCATCACAGACACATAGTTATCAATGCAACATTAAGCCTTAAAGGTTCTCTCCTAATTAAGATATAAAGTGTCACATTATTTACTCTTTAAGACAAAATCACCATCAGCCTTTATTATTATTATTATTCGCTAAATCATTAACTGTCAGCACTGCAATTGCATTCACCAAGTGTTGGAATAGGATTTTCTGCACTTTCCTGTATAAATATGAAGTCCAGAAATAATGACCTTGTTTATAACAAAGGCAATTTCTGATTAGAAAACTATTTATTTGCCAAAAATTACGCAATGCACAGAAAACAATGTGAGCAGCATGCACCAATTGGCAAAAGTTGAGCATTTTGGTCATCTATCTGATTAAAATATGATTTGATGAATTACTCGGTCTTAATACCCGTAGGCTTGGGTGATAAGATCCACATCTATAGTTGCACTCCAGACACACAGAATCCTTAGCTGCAAGTCCTCTTATAGACTAAAACAGACAACACTGGAGAATGTGTGTCTTCCAGAATCGGTCCTACAGGGAGCAATAATAGGGCCACCCTTAATCCTCATCACATTCAGAATAAATTAGCAGGTCATTATCATCAGGTGATAGCCAAAACAGTGTCCATGCACTCAGATATTGTATTTGAACAAATTGGCACATGTCCATCTGTGCATGTATTTATTTATTTTTTTTGCAGACATCAAATATTAGAACCCATTCCCGACTTGTTTGCATAATCATTCGTCTTTTAGAAAAACAATGAATTTTACATTACATCTGATTACTAAATTCATGAGAGTTACTCATAAACTTGAGCATTACCATTTTTAAGAGTTTCGACGTGAAGGTATGGCCAGACGTAACTTCCACTCCAAAAATAATAACAGAAGCCATCTGAGATGGTTAAAAGTGTTTCTGTGCTCCAATTTTCCACCCAACAGGAAATTGAAGTCTACACTTGTGAATGCTCAATGCTTCAGTCGACTCGTTAAGTCTATCTCCTGAGTTGTAAATAAGGCTGAGAAAGGTGAGACACTTGAGCATAACGTTATCATTATCTTTGAATCGTAGTATATAGCTCATTTGTGGTTCTCAGAGGCAATTCCACCCAAAGAGCCATTGGGCATTTCTCATTCTTGTGCAGGAAAATGCACGCAAACCACATATAATGTGCACACAAACTCGAGAAGAAAATGTTCACAAGATGTTTTGGTTTACTTTCAACTCCAATCAGGGTTTTAATTTTATTTTAGGATAACGCTGTTAACTTAAGAACACGTTGGGGAAATACAAAAGTGATAACATTGAGCTGCTTGGAGATCAGCCTAATCACGTCTACTTTGCCTTAGTGTTAATTTTATTATTATGAGAATTTGGCATCTCCACAGTGCCAATGATGAGCTAGGCACAGGCCCAGACCACAATCTGTGATTGATACCTCAATGTCTCACTCCAATATCTGTCACCTCATCACTCTTCATGGCAATGACTCGTTGTTTGACAGTTATTTTGTCCACTGCTGTACTTTGTTAGCCCGCGCTCGCAAAGCGAAAAGCGTGGTTAAGCAATCGGTCTCGGATGTACGTGTGTTCGTGCATGTCCGCATTTTGTTGTTCCAGTTTCTATAAAATAGACATTATCATAACTCTTCGACTTGCACTCCTCAGGATAAAACCCCAAGCAGATGAGAAGAATCACCAAACTCTCATTAATAAAGTTACAATGTAATGTCCTCAGCATTGATTGGTTGAGAGAAAGAAAGGATGGGATTATCTGATTGGTGGAACCATAGAGCATCATGAATAATGAGTAGGCGGAAATGAACCATCATGAAAAATGATAAGGTGGAGATAAATCACCAAAGTACTGGCAGAAACATGTTAATTCGCTGAGGGCTGGGGGAAGGGGGGGGGGGGGTTCATGATGGCTCAACGTTGACTGTGGTACAGTTGTCACACAGTCAAACTGTCATAGTCAAAATAGAAATAAAGTTCGGACAAATTATTTCTGTCGACAAAGAATAAGATTGGTTGACCTGATGAATGTGCCTCCCATTGCATGAAGGTGAGCGAAACTGCGTCCTCCACTCGGGATTTTAAACCAGCCAACCAACACGATATTGCTCCGTACACTGAGGATTATTCAGTTAATGGTGACTAATTGCAGTGGCACAGGGAATAGTTGTCATACTGTGTACACTGTACATTCTTACAAGCGCGAGATAGTTGTCTCTGTTCAGTTGATTGACCCTGCCTGATCCCCAAAGGGACGTGTCGTTCAATACGATCCTTCAATCTCAAAGATGTGCGGCCCATATACCGAGAATCACACTGGCACTGATATTGGTAAATAATCTTACTTATATGAGAGGCGGACAGAACATCTTTTTGGACTGGCGTAAGCAACCGGCGGGTGGTGAAAATCACTCATGGTTGAACAGTATAGTAAGAATGGGACACTGTCTGTTTGATCTGGTTTTCAAACCGTTGAGACACCTTGTCTTTCCAAGGTAGACAGAGGTGTATGGGACATTTACCAGGTCCAATTATAGGATTTTCTGGCGAGTTCATGAATTTGTCTATATAGAGTAGTCGGGTCAATTTATGACAAATAACTACCAAACCCACAGCAAAAGGTTTCTCAGTGGTTTTCTTTCCTACTGGATATACTGATCAACAGAAAAAAAGTCTACCAAAATCTGACATCCGGAAATGGGTTAAAACAGTCATTTTCAAGATGGCCACCACCGGGCTTTGACAGAACTAAAACAGCAATAACTTCTTCAATAATTGTGATAAAAATATAATTGTTGGTTCTGGCCCATGGTTTTAATGGATCAGCAATCCACTGGTGTCAATAAAATTTAGATCTGATCAGTATTTAACATGAAATCCAAGATGGTGGCAAAAAATGAAGGGTGTAAAATCAATAAATTGTCTCTATATAATCAAACCTCTGTTAGGCAATCACCCAACATTTGTCAAATTCTAACAAAAGGGTTTTCAGTCTCCTCTTCCCAGCTTATCTCTATGTACAAGAAATGAGTGAACTGGAGAGCAAACACCCAGATGTGCATGAGAAGTTTCAAAACGGCTTCCATGTGATCCGGCAAACAAACGAGTTTTGGGCAGGCCTCAGCTGTGATCTAGTCATCGAACAAACACTCATGATTCCACTAAAGAGCACCGGTGGCTTGACTCATGGCAGTAAGATGACAGAGGAACACCTAGCATTGTAAACAAAGTCAGCCCCCATAACGTCTGAGGTCAACGTCGCCATGCAGGACTTCAATGATCTCACATACGCAACAAGCGAACAGCATAAAGAAGCAACTGGTGCCAGAATTGAAAGACATGCATTCGACCTCTCGAAGATAAGCACAAAGCTGAATGCATTTTCACCTTCCTCCTCTGATCCTACATTGAGAAATATCATAAATGGTATCGTGGCAAGCAAAGACATCAATGTGCATGAATATGAAGCTGTTGGGAACAAAATCATCGAGAGGATGATTGGACAACCTGTGTCTTCCTTCTCCATCAAGAGGACAGAGAAAGCAAAGACCCTGGGAAATTATAATGCTCTCCAGGTTGCTCCTCACAGAACCATCGACTCCAGTGTGCTATTCCAGCGATTCCTGGTGGTATCCCAGATAGGTGATTTGTCACTTGAGGACATGATGAGTTTTGAGCTCAGTCCATACCCTCCATCTCTCTTTAAGGCCGACAAACCTCAACTCGCTCAAGCCGTCAATGACCACTGTACCAAGGCACTGGCATGTGAAGGAGTACCTGACACCACACCTTCAGCGCACTTTAAGACTGAAAGGTATGTTCTTGATGGTGGATCCTTGCTGCACAAGCTCAAGTGGAAGAAGGGAGATACATATGGCAAAATAGCCAGAGCATATGCGGACTTCACAACAAAACACTATGGGACAGCAACTGTTGTCTTTGATGGCTATGGTGCAGGCCCTTCGATAAAGGATAACACTCAGCAGAGACAGGGCAAGCCAACAGCTATCCGACTGTGAACTTCACCAGAGAAACTGAATTTGACGGAAAGAGATGAATTCCTATCTGTCGGCAGTAACAAGCAACAGCTGATCACCTTAATAGGTGATCAGCTGAAGAAAGTGGGCTGCACAGTTATTCAGGCAGAAGGGGACGCTGATGTGGACATTGCCAAGACAGCCGTAAACAGCACAATTCTGCATTCCACCACACTAATCGAAGAGGACACAGATTTGTTGATGCTTTTGCTCCATTACTGTATACCAGATGGAAAACCACTATATTTCAGATCAGACAACCAGTCAAGAAGCAATCTGAAAGTATATGACATCAATCGGATGAAGCTTCTTCTTGGGAATAAGTTGTGCACTCAACTATTAATCCTGCACGCCTTCACAGGATGTGATTCAACATCTCGTGTGTATGGCATTGGGAAAAAATCAGTCTTTCAGAAACCTTGCAACACAAAAAAACTCAATGTAGTGTTTTTGCAAGAAACCCATGTTACTCCAACAGCTCATGCGGAATGGAACCGTATGATAAAAAGAACAGGGTTTTTAGCGATTCAAATTCCTCAACTGCAGGAGTGACGTTTCTGCTGAACCCCCATTTTTAGCTCGCCTGTGCGAAGAACAGAGAGCTATAGCGATACCCCCGGAGTGAGCGTGTGCGTGAGCGTCAGCGTGAGGCTGAAATTGTTAAAGTTTTTGGTGCAAATTATTTAGAAGCTTGCCATTCTTTTAATATGTGTACTAGGATGATGATATTTGGCATGGAGGTTCCTTTGCGGTATATTATTGATGTAGTGAAGTTGAAATTAAAAAATAATTTAAAATGTTTTAAATTCTTGACCTGCTTTGAACTTAACTTTTTTGTAGCACATCAACGTTAAAGTTTTTGGTGAAAGTTATTTAGAAGCTTGCCATTCATTTAATATGTGTACTCGGATGCTGATATTTGGCATGGAAGTTCCGTTAGGGTATACTATTGATGTGGTGAAGTTGAAATTAAAAAATAATTTAAAATGTTTAAATTTTTTTACCTGTTTTGAACTTAACTTTTTTGTAGCACATCAACGTTAAAGTTTTTGGTGCAAGTTATTTAGAAGCTTGCCATTCATTTCATATGTGTACGAGGATGCTGATATTTGACATGGAAGTTCCTTTGGGGTATACTATTGGTGTGGTGAAGTTGAAATTAAAAAAATAATTTCAAATGTTTAAATTTTTTTACCTGTTTTGAACTTAACTTTTTTGTAGCACATCAACGTTAAAGTTTTTGGTGCAAGTTATTTAGAAGCTTGCCATTCATTTCATATGTGTACGAGGATGCTGATATTTGGCATGGAAGTTCCTTTGGGGTATACTGTTGGTGTGGTGAAGTTGAAATTAATAAATGATTTTAAATTTTTTAGCTCGCCTGTTCAAAGAACAGAGAGCTATAGCGATACCCCCGGCGTGAGCGTGAGCGTCAGCATCAGCGTGAGCGTGACCGTGAAAGTGTTAAAATTTTTGGTGCAAGTTATTTCCTTTCTCATGTTTTTATCTACCACACTATTTTTTTACTGATTACAATATACAAATACATATGTTGCTTTAAAATTATTTGGATCAGACTTCACTGCAATGCTTTATAAAAAATATTATTAGACTCGTCTTTTAAAAACGATAAATGTATAAACAGGCGAGCATTGGGTGGCTTTGACACCAATTCTCTGGTTGTTCATTGTAACTATCTTTCCAAAATGTAATTCCAGCACATTTTGCTTCCCTGGAATGTTCTGCGAACAATATCAATTTTACCTGATTGAATGCATATAAAATGACTGTTTTTACAGCCATTTTTTCCTGCTGTGCAGGGGTTGGGCTTTTTCGTGAGGCAATGTTTTATGGCCGGATGCCCTTCCTGACGCCAACCCTGGTTGCCTCTTACGACACACAGGGATATGGTACACCTATTCTAACCGGGGCATACACCGGGACCAGTACACTGGTACTGATTTCGCTGACCTCGCAAGGATGACAGGCTGAGTCAACCCCCTGGTGTTAATTCAGCAGCCAACAGGGCTTGAACTCAGGACCCTGGGATCCCAAGCCACCACCCTAACCACTAAGCCAACACCAGGCTTGATTGAATGTGTATGCCCCTTTAAATAGCACAGACCGACAGGTGTTTATGCCAGATTCGGACCTTACATGAGGCAAATCAACTTACAAAGGTGCATTATATTGGGGGGTGATTTGAACTGCACCCTGCAACCCGATCTTGACCGTAGTGGTGACAGATCTTGACCGATCTTGACAGAACTCCATCCCAGACCGGCTAAACTACTTGATGAGATAGTTAGGAACTTTGGCCTCCATGATCTTTGGTGGCTACAGAACCCCATGATACATCAACTCACTTGGTGTAAGGCTGCAAATAACAAGGTGTCCTAAGCTAGGCTCGACCGGTTCTACATCAATTCGCCCTTCATAAACCTCTCCCTTTCGACAGGAATTTCTCCTTCTGGCTTCTCAGATCACCACCTGATTACTGTGAGCTACCACACACATCTGTTCCCCAATCACTACTCGTTTTGGAAACTTAATGTCACCATTTTTGACAACCCCTCATTTCGGAATGCCTTTAAAAGTGTATGGTCTATTTTGTTAAATTCTAAGCACCGCTTTACAGACCTGCGACTATGGTGGGATAACATAAAGGCCCAAATCTGGGTTTTTTGCCAACAGTTTTGCTTCCCAACCACACAAGAGGAACATAGAACAAAGGTTAGTTTGGAAAAACAAATTTTACAGATCCAAACTCACCTAAAAACCTATTCTCCCCCCCCCCACCCCCTCCTCTCCCCCCCCCCCCCATCCCACCAAAAAAGGTTGAGTGTGAGAAAACGCTTTCCTTCATAACATAATTGAAAACCAAACTCGAGGAGCTCGAACAACATTGCATTTTCAACATCTCAATTGTTTGGATCCACCAACTCGGTTCTTCTTTGGTTTTGAATCTAAGATTCCTCACCCCCAAATTACCACCTTGAAACCTCCTGATAACTCCGTCATTACTCACCCCAAGGAAATCAAAATGGAAGCCAAACTCTATTTCTCCAAGCTTTACAAAGCAACGGAGGTTGATATTAATGATGTCTCCTATTTGGTTGATGGTATTTGTACCCTAACCCCAAACCAAAGGTTGAGCCTGGAAAAAAAAAAAACACTCACACTTGAGGAACTCTCTTGCTCTCAAGAGCCTTGGAAAAGGAAAATCACCCAACCTTGATGGACTGCCGTCAGAGTTCTTTGAACGTTTTGGGACTTAATTGGGCCTGAACTGCTTTCAGTCCTCCAAGAAAACCTCAAAAGGAACGACCTCCCATTGAGCTGCAGAAGAACAGTACTTTCCTTGCTCCCCAAGAAAGCTGATCCCTTGCTCATTTCCCATTAGAGACCGGTATCATTACTTTGCAGTGACTACAAGATTTTTTTCCCAAAGCCATTGCTTTATGCCTTTCACCCCTCCGAAAAGACATTGTAAACGTGGATCAAACATATTATGTTCCAGGTTGGAATATTCACGCCAACATTTCTGTCATTCATGATGTGATCGATGCTTCCAACATTTATCATGCACGTGTTGGTATTGTTTTGTTGGCTCAAGAAAAGGTGTTTGATTATGTTTCTCATAGATATTTGTTTGAAGTACTGCAACGGTTTGGTTTTGGACCATTTCTAATCATGTATACAAGCTATGTTATTCTAACATATCGACCCTCCTCAACATGAACAATTAGCTGGTGCCCCCCCTCCCCTTTTACATTGAAAGATGGGTAAGGCAGTGGTGTCCACTTTCAGGTTCCGTACATACCTGATATCCTGAACACCTCTTAAACACTTTCCGGAAGTCTTTGTCTGGCTTTACTGTTGGAGGGTTAAACCATCCTTTTAAGTCCAGTCCTTATGCTAATGACATACACTCGGTGTACCAAACATGAGAAACACCTGCGCTTTCCATGAAAGCCTGATCAGGTGAATACAGGTGAAAGCTATGATCCCTCATTGACTGCACCTGTTAAATCCACTTCAGTGTAGATGAAAGCGAGGAGACAAGTTAAAGAAGGATTTTTTAAGCCTTGAGACGAGTGAGACAACAATTGTGTGTGTGTGCCATTCAGAGGGTGAATGGGTAAGAAAAAAAGATTTAAGTGCCTTTGAACGGGGTATGGTTGTTTGTGTCAAGTGCATTGGTTTGAGTGTGTCAGGAAATGCAATTCTGCTGAGTTTTTCACACTTAACAGTTTCCTGTGTGTATCAAGAATGGTCCACCACCTAAAAGACGTCCAGGCAACTGCAGGCCAGTGGTTGAAAATGGCTCATTGATGAAAGAGGCCAAAGGAGGTTGACACAAATTGTGCAGAGCAACAGATAGGCTGCAGTTAGTCAACGGACAGTCCAGTAGAACATTGGTGCTGAAAGACCCCAAAAATAATGCACAACTCGTCGTACCTTGACACGAATGGATTATGGCAGCCGACGACCACACAAAGTTCCACTTTCAGCAGAAAAACAAGAACCTGTGGTTGCAGTGAATGGAGGAATGAAAACACTGGACACTGGAGGATTGTGTTCAGTGTTTTTGCTCCTTTGTCCACTGCGAAAACACGGGACACTGCTTGGGGCAAGGATAATGCCCCGTGCCACAAGGCTAGGATTGTCCATGAATGGTTCCACAAACATGGCAGTGAATTCAGCTTACTGCAGTGGCCTGCCCAGTCACCAGATCTCAATCCAATTGAGCATCTGTCGGATGAGATTGAATGAGCTATTCAGAGTAGAGATCCACTACCAACCAAATTTACAAATGTGGGAAGCATTGGAGTCAACATGGGCCGACATCCATGTGGAACACTTTTGACACCTCGTGGAGTCCATGCCACGATGAATTGAGGCTGTTCTGAGAGCAAAAGGGGGTGCAACTCAACATTAGGAAGATGTTCTTTATGTTTTGTACACTAAGTGTATAAAACATTAGGAAGATGTTCCTTATGTTTTGTACACTAAGTGTATATGTTTGCATCAATGATTCAAGTGACATTACGAGGATGATGCATGGTGTAAATCTTTTTAGCAAAGTCTCATCTGCAAAGAGAAACTGGGGAAAAACAGAAGCACTGTGACTAGAACCTCATGTCCATCCACCTTTTCTCCCTCCCCTCCCCACACCCTTCCTCACCACCTTCGCTCTCTCTGCCAATATCACCTGGAGGAGAGATGGGATTAAATTTTGGGTATTTCGCGTGGTCCTGGTGATTTCGTGAGGCACAACTGGGAAGGTTTGCCTGAATGCGTTGAACTGATTCTGTCAAAATGGAAAGGACTACTATGCCAGCTGTCCTACCATGGCAGGGTATTAATAATAAATACCCTGGTTACTTCAATTCTATGGCACAAGGTCTTGGCTCTGCAACCATCTACTTTGTTGGTTGATGAAACGCAAAAGCGTGTTACCCAGTTTTTCTGGTCTGGAAAACACTGGCTGCGACCAGAAAGGTTGAACCTACCGGTGTCTGAGGATATAATCATCATAAATTGCAGAACCATCGCCTTCCGTCTTCAGACGATTTGGCGGTTCTTGCATGTGCCTTTGTTGCCTTGGAGAGACCTCGCTAACTGTAGAATTCCATTGTCAAATGGAGAATTTTGGTTCTGCTAAATTCCTTTTCCAAATGGACCTAACCAGGGTCGATTCACTGATTTTTGGGTTTTTTTTTTACTAAAGTTCACTGCCTTCCTTTTACGAAAGTATATTTAAATCTCTGGCAAGCCTTTATCTGGTCTCTGGACTTCACTACGTATGAGCAGTCTATGTTCTGAAGTGAGCCACTGTTTCACAACATACTCTTTGAAGGCTTTTATAATAATAGGACCTTCATTAAAAAATTATCAGTTTCAATAACTAAGGTATGTCACCTTAAAAGTAACACCAATTCTACATCGCTAAGTGTTGCTGCTCTTGCCTCAGTGACCGGAATTAGGTCCTGTCGCAAGATAGACAGGTGCTTAAAAGCAGGGTTTCGTACGTACTGTACTTCCTGAACTCGGTGGAATCGTCCTGTGCCACCCTCTGAACCGAGCATTGCCCTTTCCCCAATCTTCAATTATCTGTTTCCGTCAACTTAGAACTGTTAAATTTCAGCCGCTCTCTTTCTTTATCCAGCAACAACTGCAAAAATCCTGTTCTTACAATGTCTGAAAGCCTTTTTTCCTTCCCTGTCCACCATTCACCATGTAAGTGGTCCACAGTCTTACCGCATACGCTTCCTTGCTGCCCTATTGGCGGATGGTATTACGAGAAACCTGTTACTAAACGTGCTGGTGATCTCCAATAGAGAATTGCACACTGGATACTGCCCACAAACTTGCTTATTCACTGCTTTTCAGAAGCGATAAGCGAGCAGTGTCCTTTTTGAAGACAACTTGAAACATTGTCTCTCACATACATTCGAAGCGACTGCTTAACCTTCCTATTTATGCTTTTGAAAGCACTATTTGCACGCCTTTGTCTTGATTTTAGCTTTCCAATATTTATTTTCGATCCAAGTGGTCCTTTTCGTCTTCCAAAGGCAGTTTTGCCAAATTTCCTCATTTCCCAAGCCAAGCTGGCAATTTATAAGACCAGAAAGTCCAAGTTAAAGAACGATTTGTACAGCACAGACACCGTGGTAATTTTTAAGGCACTTAGTGAAAGCTGAATTAAACTTCAATTTTACTGTTGCTCTCATTCCAGTGAGTTGAAGCCTTTTGAGAAGCTTTGGTGTACGAATGATGATTTTTGAAAAGTATCTGAGGGCTGCTTGACACTCACTTTCTACTTACTGTCTTCTTGTGCTTACTTTGTAAGCTCAACTTTCCTTATGTGGTTTATGTTTTCTCCGATTCAAAACTGACTCGAATTGCTGGTTCTGGTTTATTTGCATTTGCTGTAATAACTCCTTTATATATTTTTTGCAATAAAAGGACATAAAAGTCAAGTCTATCCTGTGGCTTTGTTCCTTATGCACAGCCACATCTATTAAGTTGTAAGTTCCAAACTCGGGGTACAAATATAACTTTGTGTGGGGGGTAACATAGGACATGTGGCCGTGGCCACACACAGGGGTGTGCGAGGGGTCGCGGGGGGCGTAAATTCTCCATGTAAATGTGTACCGTGTAGTGCCACCTGGTGATGGTGGCAGAGGGTATTACAGCATCCTTTTTTACCTGGGCAACACTGAAGTTAAAGCACTCTTCACACAGGTAAAATTGTCTTCCTTCCATTCCCCCCCCCCCGCCCAAAAAAACAAAAAACAAATGGAGGGGCCTGTCAAAGCCTGTCATCGTGTGTGAGACATTTCTAGCAGGAACGGACATCAGGATGAGTAGGGGGTAGAGAGTGGGGGGGGGGCAGGACGTGACGACGGGGACAGGTAGGGGTCATTATGTATTCCTTTCCTTCTGCACTTCTGCATCTGGTATACAGTAATGGTTCAACAATGCTTCAAGATGACTTCTGGAAGGCAGTTATTATCGAGAAAAACGATTCGTGAGTGGCACAAAAAAATTATGAAAACTGGTAGCATCCTGCGGAGGAAGGGGGCATGCCAGAAAAGCACAAGTGGTGAGGGGATTGAACATGTTCTTGAGTCGTTCCAGCACAGTCCCCATAATTCCATTCGGACAGCCACCAAGGAGCTGCAGCTATCCTGCTCAATGGTACATAGACTTATGCAAAAGTGATTGTGACTGTATGCGTACAAGGTTCAGCTGGTGAGGGATCTTAAGCCGGACGATTGGATGCAACACATGGTGTTTGCAGTGGATATTTTGTAACGCTTAGATCAAGATGATGGATTCTTACAATCTATGCTTCTCTCAGATGATTCAATCTTCTATGTTTCAGGGAATGTCAACAGGCAATGTCAGGGATTGGGGCTCTAAGCCTCCCCATGATCTCTGAGAACTTGAGCACAACAGCCCAAAGGTTAACGTGTGGTGTGCCCCAATGCAATCATTGGCCCATTCTGTTTTGCTGAAGCCACTATCAAATGTGACAATTAGCTGGATATGTTAGAGAACTTTGTGCTCCCACAATTTACGGATGTTCCCCCAGAGGTAATTTACCAACAGCACGGGGTTCCCCCACATTTGAGTGTAATGCTGCACAATTTCCTCAATGAACACTTCAACAATCAATGGATTGGGTGCAATCATCCAATTCTTTGGCCACCATGTTTGCCAGATATAATGCTTCTGGATTTTTTTTTTATCTGTGGTTCTATGAAGGACATGGTGACTGGTGTACTGAACCAGGGTTACCAATATTGCGGACCTGCGGAAGAGGATTAGGTTTGCAATCGAGACTGTAAATGGAGGAATGCTGAACCAATCCTGGAAGGAGATCGAGTATCGCCTCGACTTGTTACATGTGACAAGGGGTGTTCACGTAGAAGTGTAATGATGATAATGATGATAAATGAGGATCTTGACAAATGTTGATAAAATTTGAGACATGTTCTTTCACATGCAGCAAACCACGTTATTGCATCACATGACATCATTTGTTTATGACAGTTTGAATGAAGAACAGTAATTTGTTGACACCCTGTATGTGTGTATGTATGTATGTATGTATGTATGTATGTATGCATGTATGTATATGCACATATACATGGCTGATAGGATGACCGAGAAGTACGCGCATTTGCTTCTAAGCCGTCCAGTCTGGGTTTGAATCCCAACCTAGCTATAAACTGTCATCCCGGTGTTTAACAGGCAGGGTGATTCACCAATGTGTGTGCCGTGCCTCAGTTAGACGTGAAACTCGGTTTTCCATCTCCCAGCATCAGTTTGTGGAGGTTAAAGAACATACTGTGTCCTTCGCTATGAGTCTGTGGGCCATCATCAGCAAATTCCAAATTCCTGACTCAACTACTGCTGCGAGAGGCACGGCATTCGGCTCAGCATGACCATTGCCAAGAAACTGTTTTGGAAACACCGATGCTCTGGATGGAGAATGGTGCACAGGTATGAATATAAATTTTAAATAAATAAAAAGTAATAATAAATAAAGGAATAACAAGAATGGTCATCAGCTGACTACTGCGCCATGATTGAGCTTTCAACCAAGAGTGAGAGAAAGAGAGAGAGAGGGAGAGCAGAAAGGAGATGAGACATTTATTCTCTCTACTCAAAACAAAATAAGAAATTAAACACCGACATTAGGTTTTGAAGAGCAATAACTATTACCAATGGCAGTAAAACAGTGGAAATAGATCAGTTTTTTTTTTTAAAATCAGCTATGTTCAAGACCACAGCAAAAGGCTGAGCTCTTCAGAATATGTCCTCTAACATGTCAAAGCAGATATTGCCTTCATTATGAGAGGGTATGTCAGAAAAGCAAAAATACAACTAACGTTTTCATTGCAAAACAAGGACTTAGGGACGCAGTGGAACTCACAGAGGGCTGGCCATGCTGCTGATTGGCCAATACAGGCTCAGGTCGCTTGGTTTTCTTGACACTTCACTGTGGCCGTCGGTTCTTCTCCACACCGTGGCCCAGCTCAGTGCAGGGTCCACCTGCTCGTCTCTGTGGAATCATCGGAATCCCTGCACATCATAAGAAAACATCAATCCTACCACAGAACAAAGCAAACACACCTTTCAAACAGTATGATTAAAACCCAAATTTTATCACCAAATTTACTCTGAAATGATGGTAAAGGTGTTTGTTTGCATTTGCAAATGATTCACAACTCAGCTTCTGCAGTTCGCCATAGTGAATATTTTTAGCAATGTGAATGACCCGAGACTTTATATACTATTTGCTGGGCAACAGCATTAATGGCTATGAGAATCACTTAATTTCCATGCTTCAGCCAACTCTTGGGCCAACACTGGTAATGGCTTTCAAGAGGACGAGCAAGGATGGGAGGAAGAGGAAGCAGGACTTGAAGTACGTTTACTATCGTGCCATTGGAAAACACACAAACATATGTCTTCCCTTTCAGGGAGAGTGTGGGGTAATTGGTTATGGGTTAAAAAGGGGAAGGTAAATTATAAAGGTTTAGGGCTAGGTAAAAGGAACAGATTCATCAAAACCACTTGGAATGACTGCACAGTGTGAGCTGGTATTTTTAGTAATGCTTTTTATACAGTGCCGTCATGTGCAATCCAGTTTGGGGAAACATCCAAGAGGAATTAAAGACACGAGAGTCTCAATTACGATGTATAATGAAGTGAACCAGCCGGAAAACTAAGGATCTTTCATCATACATACGTTTGTTACCTCCGCTGCCGAAGGTGGAAGGAGGTTAGGTTTTCACCACTTTCTGTCTGTCCGTTTGTTTGTTTGTTTGTGAGCAGGATATTTAAAAAAAGTTGTGCACGGATCTGGATGAAATTTTGTGGACAGGTCCGGTACAGACAAGGATGAATTGATTTGATTTTGGTGAAGATCAGTATCCGAATCTGGATAGGAGGATTATTTAACTCTTTTAGTGATTCTTCACCATTGAGAGATGGGGCCAAAAACGATATATTGCATGATGTTTCAAAAATGTATTGGGCCTGATATGTTCTCGTGGATCAGGCATTACGTGGCAGAGGTATGTGCTCCACCGAGTGCCCTTCTAGTTTTCTTTTAAATCACCCGAGTGCCGTAGCCATTGTAGCTACATTAAAGGTAATAGTAAATGATCCCTGACCCCATTCCTTAGTGGGTGTAGGGAAGTGCTTAGGTCCCCACAAAAAAATTGGAAAAAAAGAAAATCCAAATTAGATTTCTTCAAAATCTTAACATGATTAGAACAGCAACATACAACATGTACCCCTGCTAATCTATCATACACACACACACACATATTTATATATATATATATATATATATATATATATATATATATATATATATATATATATATATATATATATATATATATATATATATATATATATATCCAAGTTGACAGTTGCACATGAATGGGGTAAACATTGTAACAGCAGCACATATCATTGGGCCCATACTCTGTGCAGAGCATCAATGCTGCCAAAGCAGTCTCCTGGGCTATTGGGCACAATCCTGGACAGGTCACCACTCCAACACAGGATACTCAAATGGCTCAATCAACCCAGCAAGCTGGTACTCATTTTGCAAACCTCAGAAGGATGACAGGCTTAGTCCAGTCTACCTGGTATTAATTCAACAGTCAAGCAGGATTTGAACTCAGGACCTGAGGATCCCCAGCCCACCACCCAAACCATAAAGCCAACACAAAGCATAACAGCACATATAATGCTGAATAATACCTTATTTAAGAGCTCTTGGGTCGAGACAGTGCATGCGGTCTGCAGATGTTTACGAATATCGATAGTCAAGCAATTTTGCGTTACGTGTATTTTTGGTGCACACACTGGTGGTGTATATGCTCAGAGTAGTTGGTTTGCACACCTACCAAAGTATGAAATTAATACAACCACAAACTATTCAGTCAATTCCGTCTAACGTATAATTACCTTTCTGTCGAGTTACTTCACCGAGAAACCTTGGCAGTCTTAACAGTTGGTGACTATTATGCTATCAAAGGACATTCACAGCAAACTCCGTACATATTCCACACTCCATTTGGGAACTAATTCCCTTACAAGTGGAACCTCTAACTCCTTACTAATGTTTCCACAATCTTTTCATGCACATGTGAGGCGTACAAAAGCTCTGACAATGCCTTGTGTGAGTGGAAGCACAATTTTTACAGATGGTGTATAATCTTAGAGTTGCTGGTTCACACACCTCCAAAAGTAACAAGCTCAAATGAGCTAAGATCCTCCTCCTCTTAATGATGACGTCATAAAAACGAATATGACGTCATTGTGATGTATCAGGTTTGCGATAAATTATCTGTGCTAATGCCCGGCTTGATTCCCGCAAACAAAATTCAAACAGCTTGTCTAGTTTCGGAGATAATGGTGTCAGCGATTTCCATTAGCAGCGATATTATGACGTCAACTTTTTTTTCTCGGAATAATTTCCAAAATCGGAGATTGTTACTGCCTGCGCGTGGGCTTTCTGCATATACTTGGCAAGTTTCACGAAGATCCGATGAAAACTCTGGGTTGTGAAACAAAAAATGTCAAAAAATAGGAATGATGTCATAAAAATTGATATGACCTCATAGTGATGTATCATATGTGCGGTAATTCATCTCTGCTAATGCCCTGTTCGATTCCCGCAAACAGAATTCAAAAAGCTTGCCTAGTTTCAGAGATAATTTTTTAGGCGATTTCCATTAGCGGAGATATTTTAACGTCATAACTTTTTTGTAGGAGGAGTTTTCAAAATCGGAGATGGTTACTGTCTGCGCAGGGTATTTATACATATATATGCCAAGTTTCAGGAAGTTTCGATGAAAACTGTAGGCTGTGAAACAAAAAAGTCCACAAGGAGAAGATGAAGAACAACAACGTGAGTAAGACTTAGAGATTCTCCACGAGGATCTAAAAATTAATATAACTACCGAATACCTCCCAAAGTACAAAATTAATATCACCAGAAAGTATTCAGCCAATTCCGTCAAACATATAATTACCTTTTTGTCGATTAACTTTCCTGAGAAACCTTAGCAGTCTTAACGGTCGGTGACTGATGCTGTCAAACGATATCCCGAGCAAACTTCCAAATATTCCACACACCATTCGGAACAAATCCCTTACAACAGCCGGTTATCTGCTCGTGTATTATAAATGGAAAGCAAGTTAAAAAAAAATGTTTATCTTTATGGGGTCAGGTTTATCTCCACCTTCCTTTAAGTCATTGGTCCCCAACCTGCGGCCCGCGGGGCCCTATACTGCGGCCCGTGAGGACTTTCCAATCAAAACACATTTCCATGTAGCAATTTTAAAGGGGTTTACACAATGCCACTGCCGGCCGGCGCCGTGACCTGAAAAGCCTTACACAATGCTGCTGCCGGCCACTGCCGCTTAACCGCCGGGAGGAATCAAATCAATTTGCATCAGTAAAACTCAATAAAATGAATCAATTTTTTTCTGGCTCCCAACATCCTTGGGAGTAGTGAATGCGGCCCGTGGGATCAAAAGGTTGGGGACCACTGGTTTAAGTGATAAAAAAAAAACATTTGGAACACTTAACCCAAGCTTGCTGACACTTGCAGGAGAGTTGTCTTGTGGATGACACAAACAGATTCTTTGTTGTGTGAAAACGGTGAGATTTTTCAATGTTTTCCAACTGCTGGGCTTCGTTTCAATGTGCCGGCATGCAAAGGTAATTGGTCTTTCCTGTTCAGCAGGATGCATGGCCACAACATGGCTTTATGAAAGTAGCATATTGGGTGAATTGATTGCCTCACTGATGGATGACAGACGATCATCAGAGAACATGGGTACCAAGTTTCAAACGCTTTGACAGTTCGGAACAATCATTATCAGTGAAAAGGTGGGGCTTCCTTCACTGGTTCATCAGATGGCCAGGTATCAATAGAAGGTCGAGTAAAGGGTGTGAGCCATATGCTGTCTCATGGGGGTTTATTAAACCAGGGTAATCTTTTGATGTGATAGATATCAAGGAATCTGTTTGCAAATAGATTCAGAATGTACAGTGGAATGAGCTTTTTCAGAGATTTTAGAGAAGTATGGGAAAGGCGGGATACACATGGATCAGATGAGGGAATGATTCTCCGCTAGACTGCAGAAACCTAAATAAACTCATGGTTAGTTTACTATTGCTGTGGCTGTTTTGCTCCAGTGCATACCATCACTCTTGGACATGAAATATAAGCCACAATGGATAGTATGGGTATCACAATGAAATCAGTGCCATAAAAAGGCATACAATCAGTAATCTGGAAATCACCCTTGTTCAGGTGGCAAAGTAAATTGTGCAATTGAGTAGACTGGAGGACACCGTGGAGGCTAGCACATCATCCCCCAACCAAAAGTCCATCAGAATGGGGTCTTTGAATCGGTGAGAGGAGTGGGTAGAGCATGTAAGAACTTTGCAACCTGGATGGAGAAGGGGTTCGTTTGGTCTATGATTTA